>NC_061514.1:208930219-209031433 GCF_022539505.1 Lolium rigidum
GACAACTCCGATGTTAAGGCCTACAAATATTCTTTGGCTCCCCTTGTGTCGAATCAATAAATTGGGTTTTACTTCCCTCGAAGACTCGTTGCGATCCCCTATACTTGTGGGTCATCAAGACTATTTTTCGGCGCCGTTGCCGGGGAGCATAGCTTTATTTGCAAGTTCAACTCGAATTGATATTGTTCGTTGCAAATCCTCCATCATGGGTAAACCTCGCGATGCTAAAGTCGCCATATTACCATCCACTACAAGAAAAGGTACAACTCGAGTACCTCTGCTGCTCTTGATTCACCATCCGTGATAAGTCAACTTGTTTCACCACCACAAGCTTCACGTGTTGGTACTTCACTTGAATCTAAAAATTGCTTTTGATAATTTTGATGATGCTTCTACTGTGCTTGATGATAATGGTTCATTAGGTCCTTTTCTAGATGCTACAATTGCTAGGTCTAGACAAATTGAAAATACTGAAATTCCTAATGAAAATACTGTTACACCTGTTAATTCACCTGAGTCTGTTGAACACTCTAGTGATGATCCCGATGAAGATTATGTGGTACTTGATGATGATTCTATTGATAAATGTAATGCTACTACTGGTGCAAGTAACATTAAAAAGCTTCTTGCACAACATGCTGTTAGATATAAACTGTCTCATGATCCTAAATTTGCCACATCTCCTATAAACATTAAGGATAAGGATTATGATTTTTCTCTTGATTTATCTCATATATCTATTGTTGAGAAAACACCTTTTTGTGGTACTGAAAAAGAAAGTACTGTAGAGCACATGAATGAGCTTTCTACTTTGAGTAGCTTGTTTTCTGATGATATCAAGAAGCGTAGTTATTTTGTTGCTAAAATTTTTCCTTTCTCATTAAAGGATGATGCTAAAACTTGGTATAATAGTTTGCCTCCTGATTCCATTGATAGTCCAATTGGTTTGCTCTATGTTTTCTTTCGAAAATATTTTCCTGCTAGTGCTCAACATATTGCTTTGCAGAAAATTTATAGTTTTGACCAGGAAGATGGAGAGAAATTGCCTGAAGCTTGGGCAAGGTTTTGCTCTCTTCTTAGAGCTCGGCATGGACATGATTTGGAAAAACATGACTTACTTGATATATTTTATAGTGGACTAACCATTGAGTAGTTGTGCTGGTTGTGTTTTCAGGAAAAGAACTCCAGACGAAGCTGAAGAATTAATGGCTAGACTAAGCCAAAATCATGATGATTGGACTACACCTGAACCAACCCCAACACCAATATTGAAGAAGAGGGGTATGATTGAATTAAATGATGAAGATATGAGGGAAGCCAAGAAATATCTTAAAGAGAAAGGTATTAAATCTGAAGATGTGAAGAATTTACCTCCCATAGAAGATTTATGTAAGATAACTCCCCCTTCATCCACAATTGAGGTACATTTTCTTCAATGCTTTGATAAAGGAGACATTCCTTACTCAACTTGTTATGCTTGTTATGCTTTTATGATATTGTTGCAACTTGTTATGCTTAATGCTTGTCACTTAGGGCCCGAGTGCCATGATTTCAGATCTGAACATGTTATTGATTCATGATGATACTCATTGTTTTATGATCTTAACTGCAAGTTGTATATACATATTGCTGTCCGGAACCGGAGGCCCCAAAGTGACAGAAATTGGGACAACCGGAGGGGAGGGCTGTGATATGAGGAACACATGTGTTCACGGAGTGTTAATGCTTTGCTCCGGTACTCTATTAAAAGGAGTACCTTAATTGCCAGTAGTTTCTCTAGAGGCCCGGCTGCCACCGGCTGGTAGGACAAAAGATGTTGTGCAAGTTTCTCATTGCGAGCATGTACGACTATATACGGAACACATGCCTATGGTTATTTAGTACTTGGATATTGTTTTATTATTATCTGCAAATGCCTTGTCTTGATTATTACATGAGTTATCTTATCCATGCAGCACCCGTTCATCCATCCCTATGCCTACAGTATTTTAATCCTGCTGTTTACTATAATCACTACTGCTGTCTTTATTACGCTGCTGCTTATATTTCATTACTGCTACTGCTGCTATAAAACTGTTGCTACTGATAAACTATTGCGAGCAAGTCTGTTTCCAGGTGCAGCTTGTTAGATGTATATATCTGTATATTGTAGTTTCCCCATATGTTAGGGGGCTTCCTGCATATTTCCACTTGTACATGTACTATATATTGTGGCCTTTGGCCCCCTGGTAATACAACAAGCATATTTTCCTAACATGGTATCAGAGCCCCAGGTCTCTAGTTCAAATCCTGGATTTCACAATTTATTCTAAAAATTATCTTTTCTCCCTACACGTGTTGACTTGTCTTCTCGTCTTCCCGTCACACGTGAGAGGGGGTGTTGAAGTGTATAAGTAGATTGCCTAGCCCTTTCCATCAGTTCGGACTTTTGGTTCAATTGGCTGGTGCATGAAGCTTAACATGTCTCTATGGTCTCAAACAGGCCCCTCGTGCCTGGTTTGAGCGCTTCGCCTCTGTGGTGACTGCTGCTGGTTTCTCTCCTAGTCTTCATGATCCAGCACTTTTCGTTCACACTTCTCCTCGTGGACGTACTCTTCTTCTTCTTTATGTTGATGATATGATCATTACCGGTGATGATCCCGAGTATATTGCCTTCGTCAAGGCTCGTCTTCGTGATCAGTTTCTTATGACCGATCTTGGTCCTCTTCGCTATTTCCTTGGCATTGAGGTTTCCTCCACTTCGATGGCTTTTCTATCTCTCGGAAAAGTACATTCGGGATCTTCTTGCTCGTGCTGCTCTTGGGGATGAGCGCACGGTCGATACTCCTATGGAGCTTAATGTTAAGCTTCGTTCTACTGATGGTGATCCTCTTCCCGATCCCACCCGTTATCGCCATCTTGTTGGGAGTCTTGTTTATCTTGCTGTCACTCGTCCTGATATTTCTTATCCTGTTCATATTCTGAGTCAGTTTGTCTCAGCTCCTACCACTGTTCACTATAGTCATCTCCTCCGTGTTCTACGTTACCTTCGTGGCACGATCACTCGTCGCCTTTTCTTTCACCGTTCCAGCTCTCTCCAGCTCCAGTGCTATTCGGATGCTACGTGGGCGAGTGATCCTACGGATCGTCGTTCACTTTCTGCTTACTGTGTGTTTCTTGGTGGTTCGCTTGTTGCTTGGAAGACGAAGAAACAAGTTGCAGCTTCCCGTTCGAGTGTTGAGGCTGAGTTGCGGGCTATGGATTTGTTGATTGCTGAGGTGACTTGGTTACGGTGGTTGCTTGCAGATTTTGGGGTCTCTGTTACGACACCCACTCCACTTTTGTCCGACAAGTACAGGTGCTATCGTATTGCACGTGATCCGGTCAAGCATGAGCTGACCAAGCATATTGGTGTTGATGCTTTTTACACACGTGCTCGGGTGCGGGATGATGTTGTTGCGGTTCATTATGTGCCTTCAGATTTGCGGTTAGCGGATTTCTTTACGAAGGCCCGGACTCGAGGGCAGCTTGATTTCTACTCTCCAAACTCGGTGTTGTGGATCCACCATGAGTTTGAGGGGGGTGTTAGATGTATATATCTGTATATTGTAGTTTCCCCATATGTTAGGGGGCTTCCTGCATATTTCCACCTGTACATGTACTATATATTGTGGCCTTTGGCCCCCTGGTAATACAACAAGCATATTTTCCTAACACAGCTGAATTGACAACTCCGCTGTTAAGGCTTACTAATATTCTTTGGCTCCCCTTGTGTCGAATCAATAAATTGGGTTTTACTTCCCTCGAAGACTGTTGCGATCCCCTATACTTGTGGGTCATCAACGATCACCACTTTATGTCATCCTCTCATGAGCTATATGAGATCTTGCTTTTGATGCATGTCATGGAAATAAACCTAAACCACATAGATAACACAAATGAACACATAATTGAAAAGTCTTACCATGCTAGAAGATCATCCATTGATTAACACATAATGTATAGCATGACTAAAATAAGTTCCACACAAGAAATCCATCACATTTTTTTATTCTTGATCATATCATATTCTTCTCTTCAAATCAATGATGTTCATACCAATACTGAAGATATATCATTATCTTCAAAGCATCTACATTTGAATCCAACACATGGACTACAAGAGTTACCTGTGGAATATTTGTTCTTATAAACTCAAGGAAAATATTAGTCTATAGAAATTGCCATTAATTACCAAAACCACACATAGAGGCAATGTACCCTTACATATGGTACAAAAATGATATATTTTTCTTGACTAGATACATTACTTGAACTTTTTGACAGTTTTCTAAGAAAACATTAACAAGATAGACTCTAGATACTAGATTTCTAGAAACAATCATTTGTAATAAAAAAAGCCATGAGTTTAAACTATGGTGATGTAAGATATATCATGTCTGGCGATATTGTTGAAACTACTATATTTGCTTCTTGAATTTCTGTATATATATTATTATTGTCGTAGTCACATTCTCATGTGACGCACACATGCCTAATTCCGGGTCACCGAATCTCGGCCTTCATGCATATATTGTGCTTGATATATCACTCCCTCTTATTTGATGCCAAAAGTCCTAATAGGCTATGAATGATATCTCATGTGTTTTCGTTGGACTTGTTACGAGAGTTAGCTTGCCTCGATTTTTCTTGCCATGCATTATTCTTATACTCTTGATTTACATTATTAGCCAACAAAATTTCCAGCTTCAATCATAGAGCTTTCGTACACTTCAATTACTCGGGAAGAGACTTTAACTCATCTTTTTTTGGACCCGCTTTTTTGCCTTCACATCTAATGCTCCGACTTTGTCTGCCTCCAAAGACACAAAACCGGCCCTTTCAGTCCATGATTACAGCGGACGCTACCACAGTTCAAGAGGGAGGTGGATCGGAAAGACATGTCGAACGGCTGATTTTGAATCGCACAGGGAAGCCAAAAGGACGGCGTTCCTCCTCACGAGACCTCCAAACCAAAATCGCTCACCTAGCTCTATCTCCGATTGGTCTGTGTTGACAGAAGGTGGGTGGATGGCACAAAACAAAGATTCATTAGAAAATCGTACTTTGCCGTCTCGTGAAAGAAATAAACAACATTTTTTGGATTTTGAGAAGTGGCTGGATTTGGTAGCTTTCATAGGCAGCAAATGACCGAATTGCATTTTTCACGGAAACTGAAATCTTGAAAAGAACCTGAGTCATTTCGAGATTTATTTGCATGTGCAGTGCAGCCGAGCAAACTTTCAATTTACCGCCTAGTAGTAGTGTAACTGAAATTGTTGTTGTGGTGGTAACTCATTTGTACAACACTGGTTATGTACGTAGTATGGCGTAGTTAGTACGTATATCACTATCGACAATCCGATAACCAGCCATAGACTGAATTCAAGCAATAGGACTAGGGCAGTACTACAGCTTTCTTAATGGCCATCCAATAACCCAATCTGGTAACTAATGCAGTTTTGAAAATAGAGCATATAAAAATTAGGAAGGTGGTCGATTAAGCCAAAATAGATAAGCTCCATATTACAATCATCATGTCCGAAGCATGCACCAAAAAACAATGAAGTGTTCCAGCGACAACGAAGAGCTGCAGACACACAATGCTTAACCTCCAGCAGGAACATCGGAATAATTAAGACGATGAAGATTCTGAAATTTTTGACAAACTAAAACAAGTAGAATGATGATTGAACTGACGTGGTTCTTCTGCAGAACCAACATACCTGCGATTATACCCGCAACTGACAAGACCTGGTTAGAGAGAATACATTAGATGAATAGATGGTATGAACAATAGTTACAGTATGGGAACAAAATATGCATTCAGGATGCTTTTCTTATAAATATCACAGTTGAACATGAGGATGTTAATCTAAACTATAGCATATCAATGGAAATGAACTTGTTCGGTCGCAAAAACTAGCCAATGAAAATTTTCACTCGATCGTCGCGTCCGGTTTTCCCCCCATTACGAAAAAATCTTGGCAAATATCTTCATCGGAGTATCTTATACAAGAATACATGATGCAAGGTATCCCTACCAAAATCAGTTCTCTATACATTTTGTTTTTATTTTTCTACCAGATGCTACCAAATACTTCAAACAATGACACTCCTCAGTCTGCCCCGCTATTCTACCCTTTAAATAACAGAAGCTCATCATGAATGTGGAGAACACCACAAAGATAGCAAATGGTTTTCACTTTCAAATGTAACGTACGCACGAAGATAGCATGAACATACTATGTGATGATCATCTATTCTCGTCAAAATACATTTGAGTATGTACAAAAATGGAACACCACATATCCAAGTCGCATCAAATGAAGATGACCCAAGTAGCAAGGACAATGGATAGTTCCACCTAAAGACCATGTCATGTTAAATTTAGTTGTAGTTCTATGAAACAATAAAAAATTCTAACTCTCACATATAGTAAATATTATTATTTCCAAACAACCTTTTCTTCTGTTTGGATAAAAGGGGAGCAGTGTCCCTATTATATTATTATTTTCATCTACTTTTCTAGGAGCGTCAAGAAAAGTATAGCAAAAAAATTTTGCAGCAACACAAGGGGTATTATCTAGCTTATTTAGGAGTGTCTGATCTAGGCCATCCAAAAATACCAAACTACAAGGCTGCTACATTAAAAAAAAATCGTCCATCCAAATTATTTAAGAATCTTGAACTTTGACACACCTGAATTCATCCATTTGCCGGGGCTAATGTTTGCACGCTTTGTCAGGCTCGAGTGGAAGCTCCTGGTTAAAAAAATAGAGATACAATCTTAACTTCTATAACTAAGAATATTTAAATTATAATTACAACATGCTCATCGCGCTAAGGCTACTTCCACTATCTCGTCAGGAGGATAAGACTCATGCATAAACCTCCCTTGAAATTTGGCAAGGAAGAAAGAGAACTAATTAGACTGAGTGATTACCTCCGGTGTTGCTACCATAATCGCCTTCTTCATGTGATATCCCCATGGTTCCCGGAATTGCATGTCCTGATGCAATGTTCATTTCAGCTCCGACGTTTGTTGACTGGCTACCATCTTCCAAGCTAGCAGGATACTTCTGCACAGTTGGAGGCAGAGCCTTACACACGGGAGAAGGCCGATTAAGACTATGAGCAACCCACACAGGGTTAGCTGTGTTGCTTCCTCCTTGTCCATGCCCAATACCAAGACTATGGCTTCCAGTAAAATTATTCTCATTCTTTTCCTTCTCTTGGGGAGCTGTTTGGTTAGCTGAAGTGTTGCTTCTCCCCCGTGTCCATGCCCACATCCACGCCCACGGCCTCTTCCAGTAAAATTATTCTTATTCTTTTCCTTCTCTTGGGGAGCTGTTTGGTTAGCTGAAGTGTTGCTTCTCCCGCCGTGTCCATGCCCAGATCCACGCCCACGGCCTCTTCCAGTAAAATTATTCTTATTCTTTTCCTTCTCTTGGGGAGCTGTTTGGTTAGCTGAAGTGTTGCTTCTCCCCCCGTGTCCATGCTCACATCCACGCCCACGGCCTCGCTTGCTCACTGTTGTGGTCCCTGCGTACTTTCTGTTAGGTATCGGCATACGCTTGGGTCGCTCGACGCGTCCTTGTTGGCCTTGCCTCATGTTGTTGTGGCTTGGCGTAGGGGTGGCTGCAGGTGGTGTCTTAATATTCTCTTCCCCGTGATCCTGCATTTTCTCGCTAGGAGCGTAAGGCGCAAGAACCCCTCCTGTCTTCTCCAAAGGGGTAGGTTCATTGAGTGTCGCTGTCTTGCCACTTCCTTCCACTGATGCTAGTCCTTTGCTGACCTTGGCACTAACCTTTACCACCTGGGAAACCGAATTGTACGAGCACAGACCTGACTTCTCGTGGCTCAAGGAAGAAGAGCTGACCAGGGGAGTAGGGTTGGACCTGGGAGGAGCTCTGATGGCTTCCATTATTCTTTCCTCTAATCCCCTGGAGATCTGGACCGGCGAGACACCAATGTTTTCCATTGCGTCGGCCTTCCTCTTGAGGGTCATACCGCCAGAGCCATCAGCAGCAGCGCGGCCCCCTTTCTTAACCATCTCCCCAACTCGCTGGTTGCCCTGCTGTCCTACTGGGATGGAACGGGTGGCCACGGTGAGCGGCGTGTTAGCATGCGTCTCCTGGCTAGGCACTGCGCGCTCGGGCTTCTTCGGTGGCATGGAAGAAGAGCTGAACGACCGGGCAGTAGGGCTGAAGCTGAAACCGGGAGGAATTAAGGTGTCTGCTACCATTCTTTCCTCCAATGCCCCCGAGATCTGGACCGGCGAGACGCCAAGGTTTTCCACAGCGTCGGCCTTCCTCTTGCCGCCGGAGCCATCAGCAGCAGCGCGAGCCCCGTCGTTAACCATCTCCCCAACTCGCTGCTCGCCCTGCTCCTGGCAAGGGCCGGTGATCGCCGTGGCAGCATGCATCTCCTGGCTAGGCACGGTGATCACCGTGTCAGCATGCATCTCCTGGCTAGCCACCCCATCGCGCTCAGCATGCTTCAGCGGCGCATGGATCTTGGAGAACGACGCCTTCAGCTTGGCCTCGGTTTCTTCGATGATCATCGCCATGGATGCGTACAGATCCTCTCCCTGCCTCCTTCGCAGCGCTTGCAGCTTGTCCAGCACCGCGTCGAGGTGCGCGGACAACTCCTCTTGCTTCTTTTCCCCCGCCTCGTGGATCTTGGCCACCGCTGACCTAGTGAGGGCACGGGCCTCCTCTTCAGCGATTCTCAACTGGCGAGCAGAATCCTCCGCGGCCTCCGACATGGATGCCCGGCGGAGGTCCTCTTGTGCTTGGACCTTCCTCAGCGCGTCGGCGAGAGTCGCCTTAAGCTGCGCCTCGGCCTGAGCGGCCCTGCTCTCGCGGGCCCTAAGCACGCGAGCCACAGCGTCGAAATCAGCCTTCAGGTGTGTGGTACGGAGTAGTTGCACGAGCTGCTCGGGGGAGTAGCTCGCGAGCTCCGCGTCTCGGAGATGTGCGGCGTTGGAAGCCATGGACGGCGGCGCCGGCGGGTGAGGGGTGAGGGGTGAGGGGTGAGAGAGACTAAGCGAAACGTTGGGCGAAATGGAAACCCTAGAGATCAGGCGCAAGGTACGGGCTTCGGTCTGCGGGCCTTTTGTGTGGTGGTCTGGTGGAGCGCGGTCCCCGACTCGCTGTACGTACGCGTTTCAGGAATACAGTTGGGGTACTATACCAGTACGACTGCACTGAACCGCTGCACCGTATATGAGAGCTAGCTGTCACGTTATTGGCTTGGACTCCCTACAAAACGTTACCGGCCGGCTTGGGGATACCAAGGCTATCACTACTTGCTGTACAAATGAGTGATCTGCATCTGGTTTGGACATAGCTAGAGGTATTGCATTGGACATGTATATAAAACCATCTATTCCACTTAAACGCCGTGCTTAGCTTATAGGAAAAACAATTTGATGAGGATGAGAGTGATTGCATCGAAAGCTGAAAACGCTTTTGAACTTAATTATTTTTTGGTTGTGGTAGATATGGCGAATTCTTCAGTGAAAACCGATTTGAGGAAAAAAAAATTGCGAGAAATCCACCGATCTATTAATAATCATCAACAGTAGTACAAATAACTCAAAAAGTAAAGAAAATTATAAATTGGTACTCGGACCACCTAGCCACGACTACAAACACTAGCACGAGCCGAAGGCGCGCCGCTGTCCTCGCTCCTCCATCGCCGGAGCCAGGCAAAGCTTATCGTAGTAGCTTGTTGTAGTAGACAAACGAGAAGTCGTCGTGCTAAGGTCCCAAAGGACCAGCGCACCAAAGCAGCAACCATCGCCAATGATGACAACCGTAGATCGGAAGAGACTAGCTATCATGAAACCACACCAATAAACACGAAAACCGACCGGATCCCAAGAGATCCGACGGGCACACAACTCCACGCGTCCTCCATCAGCGCTAGATGCACCATCGGAGCGAGGGTAGGGCGGAGAGGACCTTATTCTGACTTTAGGATGTAGCCGCCGCCTCACCATCCCAAAAAAGAGACTGAAAAGCAAACTAAATTAAGAACGGAAACTCCCCGCCGACGAGGGACCGTGGTCCGCCACACCTCCAAGGCACCAAGGCCACCGGAGGCGGAGCGGACCGGCGGTATCGCCGGCGAGGAGGACGGAACCCTAGATGGGTTTTGTGGCTTCTTTCAGCCGCCTCCTTCCTTCGCACGTACCGGTTTGGGCTCGCGATTTGAGGAACTTAATGTGCTATATATTTTTTTTTGTTTTTTTGCTTAGCTCAAAGTCCATGAAATCTCAAAATGATAATGAACTAAGGAAATGATGCACCAAATTTGTAAAAACTTTCACCCATAATGAATCATCTGATGTTGAGGTAGATTAGTTCTTGTCAACTTATTAAGGGGCTGCAGTTGACTTTGTCAGATACAGAAATGCGTGCTATTGAGATATTTGAGTTTGTTAAAAAAAAGTCTGGAGTGCACTATCCAAATATTTTAGTTGTTTCACAAATCTGGGAGTGGTGTTTTGGAACATGGGTGCATATGCTCCCTATATTTCAAAATGCATCTTACATACATTTTAAATTTTTTAAAATATTGAAACTAAAAGTTCGCACGTACATCTTCACGTGCTACGTGCTCACAAATCATTTCATAAAAAATGGACTTATCATGTGATGTGTGTAAAAAGACAAAATTCAGTGCTAAAAATAAGGCTTTTTACAAGATAAACTTTCTCTTTTTTATATAGACCACACAAAATATTGTTTTTTCGTGAAACTTGACGAACCCACGTATATTATGGAGATGTACATGTAGAATTTTTTGTCCATATTTTTCAACATTTCGAAATATTATTTTTTGGTAGAGGGAGCATACGCACCCGGGAGCCGAATTGAATTTCCGCACAAATCTTATCTACTATACCCGTGGTTGTACCTTTAGCTGAGAGAAGTTTGTTGAAGTTAAATAATTGAAGAACTAATTGAGCTCGTCCATGTCACAAGAAAGATTAAATTAATGGTTTGGACACATTACGTATTGATTGATAAGGCTATGCTCGATGAGATAGATGTTGACAATTTTATTTATGATTATGCATCTACAAATGTGATTAGAAGTTCCTTCCTTTGGTAACTGATCGTAGCTCTTCTTGTTTTTATTTACATGTGGGAGATGGTGGCTCACACTAGTAGAAAACAGGGCTTCCGTTCGGCAGCTGCCCTCACGTTAGTCTCGGTTCAAATGGTTAGGACGCCGCACGGGGAAGGGCCAGCACCAGTCCCGTTTCGAAAGGGCCTTTAGTCCCGGTTGGAGACACGAACCAGGACTAAAGCCAACAGGGACTAAAGGTTCATGTTCCTATATATACCCCCCAGCACGAACTTGTGTGTGAGCTAGTTTGTTTTTCTCATCTTATGCACAAGTGGTGTATGCTTCTTTGTTTTTCCCCTCTATGCACAAGAGGTGCTCGATGAAATGCCTGAGAGCATGATGCTACTTGAATTCACACTAAACAAACATGATATGAAATGTCTGAGCCACACTTAAGCTTTCTCCTCTTTCTTTCCTCCTCGATCGAGGTTAGCAACTTTATCCTTTCATCTGTCATTGATACAATGCATGTGTCAATTTACAGTGGTCGTTTCTCTAGATGTTCTGTAATTTTTTTTTATAAATTAATAATATAATGCAGATGAACCGGCAATGGATGCACCGTGACCTATGCGCTCCTGAATTCATTACGGGCCTGCATAATTTTATCGATGTGCCTGCAAAACATTCTGAATGGTTTTATGTGTTGTCTATGTGTTATCTGTCAGAATAAGAAGGATTACTCTTCCTCGAGAACCCTTCACACCCACATGATTTGGTCTGGTTTCATGCCCAGCTATAATTGTTTGACCAAGCACGGAGAAATAGGGTTATGATAGAATACAATGAAGAAGAACAGGATGATGAAAACTATCCTATGTTTTCTGAATACGGTGATACTACAACGGGGGAAGCTCAAGATCAATAGGTATCATATGAGCCTGCTAATGATCTTGGTTGGGTCATTGCTGACGCAAAGAGAGGCTGCAAGACTGACAAGGAAAGGTTAAGTGCGAGCAGATGTTAGAGGATCAAAAAAAATTATTGTACCCAAATTGCCAAGATGGCTAGAAAAAGCTGGGTAACACACTGGAATTATTGTAATGGAAGGCAGAGAATGGTTTATCTGACAAGGGATTTGAGAAGTAACTGAAAATAATGAAGAAGATGCTTCCAAAGGATAATGAATTGCCTGCCAGTACGTACGAAGCAAAGAAGGTTGTCTGCCCTCTAGGATTAGAGGTGCAGAAGATACATGCATGCCCTAATGACTGCATCCTCTACCGCGGTGAGAAGTACGAGAATTTGGATGCATGCCTGGTATGGACTGCATTGCGGTATAAGATCGTACGAGATGGCCTTGGTGATATTGAGGGCGATCACCCTAGGAAGAGGTTTCCTACCCCTGTTAAAACGTTTGTTCAAAAACAAAGAGCATGCCAGGTTGTTGCGATTGCATAAAGAAGACCGTAAGAAAGACGTGATGTTGAGACACCCCGCTGATGGGTCACAGTGGAGAAAAATAGAGAGAGAATTCCCGTACTTTGTAGATGATTCAAGGAACTTAAGATTTGGTCTAAGTATAGTTGGCATGAATCCTTTTGGAGAGCAGAGCTGCAGTCATAGCACCTGGAATGTGACTCTATCTATCTATAACATTTGTCCTTTGTTCATGAAGCGGAAGTTCATTATGATGTGAGTGCTCATCCACGGACCGAAACAACACGACAACAACATTGATGTGTACCTAAATCCATTAGTTGAAGAACTTCTACAGTCGTGTGACGTAAAAGGTATATGTGTGTGGGATAAGCACAAATAAGAGGAATTTTACCTACGAGCGTTGTTGTTCGTAACCATTAATGATTGACCTGCTCTTAGTAACCTTTTAGAAGAGACAGGCAAGAGATATAATGCATGCACGCACTGTTTAGATGAACTGAAGGTACATATTTGGATACATGTAAAAAGTTTGTGTACCTGGGGCATCATCAACTTCTTCCGAACATGCATCCCGTAAGAAAGGCAAAAACATTTTAAAGGTGAGGCAGATCATCGGATAAAGCCTATCCACCGTACCGGTGATGCTGTATTTGGTATGTTTTAAAGGATCTCGAATTAATCTTTGGAAAGGGTCTTGGCAGTCAATATGTTCCGAATGATGCTACCGGATATGCGCCCATGTGGAAGAAGAAATCTATATTTTGGGAGCTACCATATTGAAAAGTCCTAGAGATCCACTCTACAATCGACGTGATGCACGTGACGAAGAATCTTTGCGTGAACCTGCTATGCTTAATGGGCGTGTATGAGAAGTCAGAAGATACACCGGAAGCATGACAGGGCCAGCAATATACGAAAGAATGAGACATCATGCATCCAGAGAACGGGACGTCAATATATGAGAGAAAGAGACAACATGCATCCAGAGAACGAGACAACATGGTCTTTTTTGAATGCCTGAGCAGTGTCAAGGTCCCGTATAGCTTTCTCGTCAAATGTAAAGGAAACAATAAATATGGCAAAGAAAAAAATTCCAGAACCTAAAGTCTCATGGTTGTCACGTGATTATGACACAATTGCTTCCTATTGCATTGAGGGGGCTTTTACCAGAAATTTTTTGAGTGCCCATTGTGAAGAAATCTGCATTCCTCAATGCAATTTCTCAAAAGGTAATCAGTCCATACGAAGGTTGCAGAATCATGTCGTCCAATGTCTTGTTAGTTTTGAGTTAGTGTTCCCACCATCCTTCTTCAATATTATGACGCATCTCCTAGTTCACCTAGTTGAATAGATTTCCATTCTCAATCCTGTATTTCTACACAATATGTTCCCCTTTGAGAGTTTCATGGGAGTCTTAAATAAATATGTTCATAACCGTAATAGGCTAGAAGGAAGCATCTCCAAAGGCTATGGAACATAGGAGGTCATTGAGTTATGTGTTTACTTTATTCCTGTCCTTAAGCCGGTTGGTGTTCCTCAATCGCGGCATGAAGGGAGACTAAGTGGAAAAGGCATGCTAGAAAAGAAAGCAACAATAACTACATACGAACATTCTTTCACTCACTACCGAAAATATATTCTTTATCGAGTGCGCAAAATATTCAGCAAAGAGAAACAAGACTCGGAGTGTATAGACCAGGTAAATAGTACTTGGCAAAGAATCCCTCGGCAAATTGCCGAATTTAGAAAATTTAGAAATAGGCACTTGCAGAGTGTATTTAGGGCTCACTTGGTAAAATAAAGTGACTTGACGGTCATCCCCATCTAAAGGAATTGCTACGTGGCAAGTAACTTGTTGAGTGTCACCAGTATAGCATGGGCCTTTTAAGGCCCTCATACATAATACAATCATTGATTTTTCAGGCGGCCATCTCGGACATTTTATAATTCTTTGATTGTGTTTAGTGTTTTTCTGCATATTTCCGACTTATTTGGAGGATGAGCACACTCTAGCGGCTCCTAACATTTAATTGTTGACGTTAGAGGAATTGCTAAGTCTTAACTCAGACCGGAAGAATGGCATGGAGGTCGGCCGTGCAGGGAATGCGCAAGGCCGTGTGGGAATCTTAAAAACTTTATGCATCATCGTGCTCCGGCAACCCTTTCGACATCGCTGACGAAGTATCATGCTCCGGAGAGGGCGTAGCCACCGATGATGCAGATGAATCATAACCCGACAATGGTGTCACCGACCATGACGAGTTAATCCGCATATCTAGCAATGGTGTAGCGCAAACAATTAATGGATGGAAAACGTTAGTGATGTTGTTGCCTAGCAAACCCTCCCAACACCAACGAAAAGTGGTCGTACAGTAGTCTACGATGGCAGCTCTTAATTATTTTTCTGGACATAACCTAATTATTAGTAATTTATGTTTTCGCACACAGTTCCTCATAAATTAAACGTCACCAAGGTAACCATGACACACCAGTCTCGCATTTAGGGCAGTTGTGGTTGCCCGACTTTCCTACAAAGTGGAATGGATAAGAAAAACACTATCCCTTTTATCCTATTTGGACTCTCCCCATCTTCTCTTCTCTATTCAACGGGCGAAGAAGCCGTCTCCCCGCTTGATCATTCCATATATCGACTACGTGACCCTCAGATCGGCAACACAAGGTTACCTATAATTGCTCTGGTTAACTATTATTGCTCTCTTTTCAGCTAGTATTAGATCCTCTTTCACATAAAATAGCATGTAGCATTTATGAGATTCTAGGGGATTAATTATGTGAAAGTCCGGATGAAGCTATATCTATACAAATCCGCAATACCTCGTATCCAGTTTTGGATGGATATTAATCTCCCACACAAAAGCTTACCCGATTAAATAGTGTTTTCTTGGTCTACCCGGCCTTGTTAGTAGGATTTTCATTTGTTAAAATGTTAGTAGGATTTCATCATTCACTTTGAAATTGTAGGTTTTAAAAGGATCATGGTGGTGATCATATCATCATTACCAGTGGTAGGTATGGCGATGGCAAGCGTCATTTTCCATGAAGAGTTGGACAACCAAAACGAATCAAACCTGATCATCGATGTTTCAATTATTAATCCTCTTTGTTAGCTTATATACTAGCTTAGTTATTTACTATACATTATTCGACGTTTAGTATATTCTTAATGCTTGTATATCATATTTAGGTCCTTATCAAAGAGCGAAAAAACAATTATGAGCCTCACTACATATGGGCCATGCTATAGAGATGTCTAGGTCAAAATTTAATTGTATTAGGAGGCACGCCCATGAAGGTATTTGCAACGGGTGCGTTTGCGGACACCGGGGATTAGACCACCCCCCTTTTAGGTTCGTAGTAAAGAGGCAAGACAATCCGAACAATCTCACACAACATGGCTAACTCACGTTGGATTTACCCAGGTTTAGGATGCTAGCAAACTCTAGCGACCATATATCATGCTGGTCTTATCTTGTTGAATTTGTTCTTGAGGGATTACAATGTCAAACTGGCTTGCCGGGGAGAGCCCCGCAAGGGCGTTCGAGAACCGAAAGAGCTACGGTGAAAAGACTCTCTATGTAGTCCCTGGTATCACTAGAATCTAACCGCCTCCTTCGATTCCATGGTCTCCTATTTATTGGGTGGAAAACCTAGCTAGATGCTGGACAAGCGTCCACCCACGCGTCGAAGGCTTCCGATACCTGCCATTATCTTTCTGCCCCCGGTTATCCTTTTGGAGAAGGCAGCGGTCCCATGGTTGTCGGGCCCTCCCTCTCTGTACCAACGCAATCTCCTTCATGGGTGTCTTGTGAGAAACCCGCCAGTGTGGCTAGTGCCTTTCCGGGGGTCGCGGGGACCCGGATTCCCACTGCACTAACACTAGCCCCCGGCATGGGCCTAGTAGTGGAACGGGTGATGGCCACTAGAGAGGCCCCTTCCTCACTTCGCCTTCCTAAAGTACTCCTAAAATATGTGGACGCGCCGCGTCCTCTCCCCGTGTTCTTGGAATATCCGGGGGATAACCCTACCCCTGTGAACCTCCGGGGAGACCCCACGTGACGATTGTAGAGGCACCTCGCTTTGAGGCTGCATGTTTGCTACGCCTTCAGCCCCACTAGGATGTAGATCGACATCACCTTATTCTTGCACAGCGAGTGGAGAGGAGAGACACATTGGCATTGCGTTGTCAGTTTATCGCATTTTTCTACCAAGATATGATGGTGCAAATCTGAACCACCTTGACCTCCCGAAGATATACGCCACAGCCACGCTTATACGAATGTTGTCGACTGCCGGATCCACGAGCGTCGAGGGATGCGGAGGAGAGGCATATCGCTCTCTCCCATGTCCGAACCGCAGTCGTCGCAGGAGATGAGCGGCCACACGATCACCATCCCAGGGACTCGAAAGTATTTTGTTACCAGTCGTTGTTCCAATGAGCTAAAGTTTTTATACGTGTGTTTTTCTATGATTACTTGTAAATTTATTATTTGTTCACATTATATAGAATGAACTTAGTAGTAAAGTTGTTTTTAAGTAGTTACTCAATACCTACTTACTATACTTTAGTATTTTTATCATTGCCATGTTATAATTTGGTTACTCCTACTTAGAACCAGTTAATGTGTTGTGCAGTTCTATGACTTTAAATTGCTGGCTTGTCCATATTCTATAGAATAAACTCATAAAACTTATTTATTTCTACATTTGTACACATTTCCATGTTATAATGGAGTAGATAGTTACCATCCATATCATTTTACTGTTAGTGTTGAGGAACTGAATTTATTAACTCATGCTGTTAGTTTTCAGAGACATTTTATGCCGCTCATTATGTTGATATTACCACGTTGATCTTTTTTTTTCGCCATGTCCTTTCTTCTTCATTGTTCCAAAATTTGTGTTGATAAGTCAGAAGTCTTGATAGCAGAACCATATTTTGGTGATATTGTCCAACATGACTGTATTTCCTTATTGAGAACATGCATTTGTATATAAATAGGGAAGCCAGTGGAAGGCTATTTTTGTTCCAGCAAGTTGCTATTGTGATGTTTTTGTGCACTATGCATAACATTTTTCAAAGTAACAATGTCTTGTATAGTGTCACCGAAATGTGAGACAGAGGTAACTATGTTATACTTTGGTGACATTGTACACGAATAAAAGACCCCGGACAAAGGCGAGAAACTATCTTTCATAATCTCAGAACTTAATTTAGATCTTGGCGCAGAAGATTCATTCATGAGGCGGAAATTCAATTCGGCTCCCGGTGCATATGCTCCCTCTACCAACAAAACATATTTCGAAGTGTGAAAAAATTTTGACAAAAAATTCTACATGTACATCTCCATAATATATGTGTGTGCGTCAAGTTTCACGAAAAAATAATATTTTTTGCGGTTTATGTAAAAAAGAGAAAACTTATCCTGTGAAAAGCATTGTTTTTAGCACTGAATTTTGTCTTTTTTACACACGTCACATGATAAGTTTATTTTTTATGAAACGACTTTGTAAGCGTGTAGCACGTGAAGATGTACGTGTGAATTTTTTATTTCAATTTTTTGAAATTTAAAATATGTGTAAGATGCATTTCAAAATATAGGGAGCATATGCTCCCATGTTCCAAAACACCACTCCCTTCATGAGGCCACTTTGCATGTGCATAGGGTCAAGCACAAGCATACCTAAGTTTTCACATCATGAATTGAAAATTTGTTGTAGCCTTTTTCTTTTCTTGTTTTATTTATATCTTTTGAACTTTTGTAAAGGGGTGGATATTTAGTAAAATACTATGGGGGTTCTGCCTCACAATCTCTTTGTCAAAAAGGCGAGCAAGTTAAAACCTTATCCAATGATTTGGATGCACCTTGCCTTAAGGGTCTTCGAATGATCATATGAGCATATGCATAGGTAGGTTACTATGTAAATCCGGCAAAATTAAGTTTTCTTATAATTAGCATATTTCTTAATATTTTTACTTTTTTGTTTTACAAGATCTCATTTATACCCAGAAGAATCAGCTAAACCAGTCTTGGGAAAGCAATCCTCTTAGGTGTCTCTCACAATGTCACTTTCCAACTTTGTCGATTTAAACATGTGTTACATCAAACTATATATGAGTGCATGTATTGTCAACCTTAAAAAAGAAGTTGACACTGCAGCAGGAACTTCATTAGCATGGTTTTGCAGGGAATATTGTTAGCATCAAGCAGTAGATCTCGGCCGTGGACCAGTGGTTATTCCGGACCTTCCAAGATCCCTAGAAAATATTGACAGGTACCAAAAAGTAATAATCGTCATAAATTGAAGGTGCCTAAACTGGTAAACTATATATTTCAGGCAAAATTAACTTTAATAAGTACATTATTTTTTCAGGTAATTTTGAAGGTGCCTCAAATGGTTAACTATTTGACGCACTTTTGGTTGATGCATGAAATGGTGATTCTTTTGAGGCACAATTTATAAACTGCCCGCAAAACTAACAATTAGAGGCATGCAATTCCAAAATAGAGCCCAAAGTGGCTCCAACTTTGGGATGTGGTGTAGTGAAAGACAATCATCTAGTTATCTATAGGAAAAAAGTTCTGAACTTCTACCTAGAGTCATGATCGTCAGAAATTGAAAGCCCAAAGATCGCACATTATTACAAGAAAGGGTTTCTTATTACAAATTGGCATCGCACACAATCTTTTTCGGTCATTGGTGAGGGTGCAGTTTGCACATTATGCGGGAGGATCACTATGCACATAAATGTGCAGCAAAAACGTAATGGGTTCGATTTATAAATTAAACCGTGAGGTGAACCTGTTGGCCGTCGTCCGCGCCACTAGCACTCTAGCGTCGGCAGCCTGCTATGCTAGACCACCATCGTTGAGGACAAGTCTGTGGCCAGTCGATAGGGTCAGCGTTGTCATTGATCGATCCAGGGGACGACACGAAGAGGCGGCTAGATGAGATGGCTATATTTTCTATCACAACCTAATGTCAGGCACACTGAGGTACAGCCAACATATATTTGCAACCGTGTGCTAAATTTTGTTAAGATATAAATAGAAAACCATGTAATGTAAATTAACCGACCACACACCATACACGGTTTCGACTGACCGTGCTCGATCGGGCTACTGGCTTATCGTTTGCCTGAGCTCACAATCACGATAGCATGCATGCATGGTTGGCAGTGGAGAGCGTCCACCCCTTTGATCTCTTGAAAGCCATGGCGGAGAAGTATGTAAGCCATGGTGCAGTACGTATGAAAAACAAAATCCAGAGCCGCTGGACAATGGAATTGCTGAAGGAAGTCTCCTGTGCCAGAGACCACGCGCCCCGAGGATTGGGCCGTTGCACAGGTCATCAGGTGCTCGGCAGCACAAGCACAGCGACACAGTGTGCATTACTGCGGAGTGCGGACTGACCGATTGGCCCCGCACCTGTATTCCTTTCTACAGCAGACTGACGGCCCTCAGACCGAAGTCATTGTCTGTCTCTAGGGTTTCCCTTCCCCTCCTCACTCTCTCCCCCAACGGTTCAGCCGTCGGCCGCCGGCGATGGCCTCCAGCCACGAAGCCCGCCTCGACGCCTAGTTCACGGCCGGGACAGAGCGCCCAGCAGCTCGTCGGCTACCTCGGGGACAGGAGCCCCAGCAACGCCCACTACGACTCGATCTCGAGCGTGCTGCGGGGCGACGCCGACGAGCAGGCAGAGAATTCTGCACGCCTGCCGACAATCGCGAAAGAGTCCGCACCTTCCGAGATCCACGTTGCGTGCGTGGCGCCCGGTGAGACAGAGCCCGAGGATCTAGGGATCGCCACCCTATCCTGTACTAGGAGGAGTATCCAGGCTCCTCCGGCTACAGCAGCAACAGCAGCGGGTCGTGGAGGAAAAGGAGCCGGAGGAGAGTCTGCAGATGGACCTGTGGAGGAATTCTGCACGCCTGCCAACAATCACGGAAGAGCCCGAGGCCGAGGACGATGAGATGCTCGCAGATCTAGGGATCGCCACCCTATCCGGTGGGTACATCCACGCTCCTCCGGTACCGGTACAGCAGCCGGTCGTGGAGGAAAGCCTGAAGATGGTCCTGCGGGAGAAGGATCTTCCGTTCAAGAAGAGGAAGCGGGCCATGGTCCAAGATCAAGATGACAACGAAATTGCCCCGCTCCCGACGGTCAAGGTCAGTAAAGCTTCTCCTCCAAAAATTTACGACGAACCTGCTGGTCCATCTCAGCCGACCAAGGATTCTTGTCTCGTGCAGGACGACGAGGTACATCTTCCTAATGCTTCCCCCGTTCCTCTCAAGAGGAAGAAGGCACAAGATATTCCTCCAGTCCAAATGAAGAGGAAGAAATGGGCTGCCCCCTTCTGCGTGGTCCACCGCGAAATTGTCCCTGTCCTTCCGACCCAGAACACTTGTTCGGAGGACAACAAAGAGAAGGCAGAGATTGGTCTGACAAGGGAGGCGACACCCTTTGCACCCACTCGTTTGGAGGAGAACCGAGAGATGGCCGAGATTGGCCTGCCAAGCGAGGTGACGCAGGTGGAGGCCGAGGAGCCTGCACATCTGGGGATTGTGAGTCCAGCCCCAACCATTGTGCTGCAGCAGGAGGATAAGCAAGTAATCATGGAGGAAGCAGAAAACAGTCAAACACCCATTGCACCCACTGGTTGGGAGGAGAACCGAGAGAAGGGCGAGACTGTTGTTCTTCCAATCGAGGTGATGCAGGAGGAGGCTGAGGAGAGTGCTCATCTGGGGATTGTGAGTCCAGAGGTAATCAACGAGGAAGCAGGAAACAGTCAGACACCCGTTGCACCCACCCATTTGGAGGAGAACCGAGAGAAGGGAGAGACTGATGGCCTTCCAATCGAGGCGACGCAGGAGGAGGCCGAGGAGAGTGCTCATCTGGGGATTGTGAGTCCAGAGGTAATGGAAGCAGGAAACAGTCAGACACCCGTTGCACCCACCCGTTTGGAGGAGAACCGAGAGAAGGGAGAGACGGATGGCCTTCCAATCGTGGTGACGCAGCAGGAGGCCGAGGAGAGTGCTCATCTGGGGATTGTGAGTCCAGCCACAACCACTATGCTGACACAGGAGGATAAGCATGTAATCATCGAGGAAGCAGAAAACAGTCAGACACCCGCACCCACTCGTTTGGAGGAGAACCGAGAGAAGGGAGAGACCGCTGGCCTTCCAATCAAGGAGACAGAGGAGAGTGCTCATCTGGGGATTGTGAGTACGGCCCTAACCACGGTGCAGGTGCAAGTTCAAGGGGGCAGCAAGGAAATCATGGAGGAACAGGATATTGGCATGGAAGTCTTGAACTCTGACCATTCATTGATGGTTGACACTCCCAACAGCGATGGAGTAAGTGGACGTGGACGCGGCCGTGGACGTGGCCGTGGACGCGGACGCGGACACGGAGGCAATAAGAAGAAACAAACGAAAGAGAAGGATGTCGGGGAAAGCAGCCATAGCCGCGGCCGTGGGCGTGGACGTGGGCGAGGACGCAACACTGTGGATATGCCGGAGCAGGCTGCTTCGAGCTCAGAAGGTTGTCGGGTGTGGCTGATAAATTCAGAACCTTTTCAATTGCCTCACGAGGACAATTGGCTACAACGATTGACACGAGTTGAAAAAAGTTATGTGGCTGGCCACAATAGAAGTACAACATCAACATTGACTCTCCTCACTGTTGATACTTCAATGGACATATACTATAGTGGTACAAGAAATCATAATCTGACTCGCGAAGAATTTGCAAGAACAAATCTGACAATAGGGATGGGTGTCAACATCAATGGTGAAGGGACTTCACATGATGGAGGCGATGGTGTGGACGGAAACTGCACAGAAAGGTACGTCACTACTTGAAATGAAATGATTAAATATGTATAAATAAATTCATAGCACCATACTCTTTTTTGGTAAATAGGAGCTTCTCACAGAACCGATAAACTTCAAGTACTGTAAACAGCCCGAAATAGGATACAGCATATAGGTGTGTGTGTTCAATTTCACCACTAAAGACCCTCGTATATGATGTGATTGTTATTTTATGCATATGGATTCTAAACCTTGTGTTGCCTCTCACTTTCGGTTCAATCTTGTGTTGTGCAACTTCTTTCAAAAAAATTACAATACTAGTATTTTTCAAAGAGCGTAACACTCGGCAAATATGTTGCTGAGTATCCATAGCCGAATAACATGTTGCCGAGTATCCATAATTGAATATCTTTTGATACTCGGCAAAGCCATATTTTCCAGTAGTGATTCAATCACACCATTTTTCTGAAGTAAAAAAATAAGCTGAGTTGTTATTCTTCTACGTGATCCTCATTCTGTGATTATGACAGCTATATATATTGTGGAGTATTTTTCCAACCATGTCTAAAGTTTGTCTTTGGTTTTCCTATAGGCTTCAGATGCATGTGGACTAACGAATTGATTATTTCATCTTTGTTACTGTTACTTGCCTCTCACATGCTTATCTTATTAAGTGTTTTTTCTACTAATTTCAGAATAAAGCACAACTGAAAAATTATGGACAACTGAGGTAATTCTCTACTTCCACGCTAGCTTTATATTTGGTTAATGATGCAAAGAAATTGATGATTTACAATACTAGGTTAACTAATTTCGAACTCATTCCCATGTTATACATCGCTGCCTTAGCATATATATTCTTCAATGCTCCATTTAATTAAAGTAAACAATTTCATCAAAGTTTTTATGTTATGTTGTTTGACCTTTTAGTTGACCATGTTGTGGGGTATATAAAATGCATCCGAGGGTGCAAACTAACTAATTTTCAGAAATTTATTTGATTTGGTGATTCGTCTGAGCTCAACTACATTTTTTTTTAGAAATGGGGCTTTCCGGCCTCTGCATCAATCGATGCACACAACCATTTTATTAAAAATCCATTCACAAAGTATTTAAGTACATATTAGAAACTCGTGGGTCGCAAAGTGTCTCCACATGAACAAGCCATCTAAAAAGAGAATACAGAATCACACTATGCATCTTGTATCATATTAGAAAGCCGCTAACCACCCTGGTTGAAGATAGCCCGAACGATCGCCATCGACGAGAACATCCAATATCCATGTGCTCGTTGGTCTTCGGGTAGCAAAAGGGACCAAACATTAATCCAAGTAAGTAGCCTTGTGTACAACCTGCGAAACCGAGCATTACCGGCTTGGTTAAATATCACATCATTCCTGCAATTCCAAATTGCCCACATTATCACGCATACCCCAATGCGGACATGCATTTTACTTTGTTTATCTAAACCATTTAACCAATTTTCAAATAATTTTTTATATTATTCAGTGGGGGTAAATTGAAAGTGAAATGTACAAATCTCCATACTAATTTAGCAAATGTACATCTAATAAACAAGTGCTCAATAGATTCATCCTGATCACAAAAGGCACACTTTTGCACCCCAACCATTTCCGTTTTGCTAAATTATCTTTTGTAAGTAAAACCTTCCTATGAAGGAACCACATAAAGATTCTAATTTTTAAGGGCACCTTTAATTTCCAAATATATTTCCTTAAAAACACAGTATGACCATTCATATAATCTGCATAAAACGACTTCACTGAAAATTTTCCAGAGGTTGTCAAGTTCCAAATAAACTTATCGGACTCATCGCTAAGTTGTACATTCATTATTCGGCTAACCAGATGTAGCCAAGAAGCCTCCCAACGCTCACCCCTCGGAACACGTCTAAATGAAATGTGGAGAGGATTATTATTCAAAACCTGAGCTACTATCTTGTTTTTGTTAATAACTATAGCATATAGAGATGGATATTGGTATGCTAAAGATACCTTTCCCAGCCACGGATCCTCCCAAAATCTAACATTCTGCCCATCAACTGCTGTGAAGTATCCCCGTTGAAAAAACTCATCTCTCCCATGCATAATCCCTTTTCAAAAAGGAGAGTCAGTAGGTTTCACTTGAACTTGGGACAGTGTTTTGTTATGCAAATACTTGTTGTGCAATAATTTCTGCCACATCCCTTGTTCATTGATCAATTTAAACAACCATTTACTCAACAAGCATCTATTTTTGATATCTAGAACCTCAATGCCTAAACCGCCCTAAGCTCAACTACATGTTGAAGTGGTTACTGCAATTTCACATATAGTCTTCCTAAGATTACCCTATATTGGCATACTTTCACGTAAATTTTTTGCTCAAAAAGCATCTGCTTATCTGCCTTTTTCAAGTTTTGTAGCATGTTCCCTAGTGTCGATTAATTAGGAGTCTGTTAAAAAATAAAACTTTGACAGTTGACATATATGTTAGATGTTGGCAAATATCAATTTTTATGTTTTCAATTTTACTAACCATGACTAATACTTCACACTTGAACCCAAGCACACATGCTTCTGCTCCAATAAAAAATGCAAAAAACATAAGAATATCTTCTAACTGCAAGCAAAATTGTGGTGGGAAATGACATGACGCAAAAACAACAAAATATTGTGTTGCTGTCAGCATTTAGATTTGTTACCTACAGCACTCAGATTTGTCGTTTTTGCTCAGACCATTACATGTATCTTTTCTCGACAGATTTTTGCATGCTATTAAAACACATGTTCATGTTCATTGTATAAAAAAATTATATCTATTTTATTTGTTTTTGTTGTTGGAAAGGAGCATATCAGCTCGGGTCAGAAAAAAACATGACATGACTAATAGCCTCAGTTTCTGTTTAGAGAAAGCTTTTTTTGCGGGTTGTTTAAAGCAAGTTTTTACATGCACATGAACATCAAAATAGTATACTTGGGATAGGAGAGTATCCTTCCCTACAAATGCATATGACCTGATTACACATTTCTTTGCATAGCTAACTATACATCACTATGCTAGTACATGAGGCAATATGGCTGGTTAATGTACATAGACTGATATTTTGATGTCCTCGGATTTACATTAACAAAGTATTCATTTGTTCAGTTGTTTCCGCAAAAATGAATATTCAGAAATGATTTTTTTCAGGTTTTGATATGGAAATCCTCATTGACGAGAGTAAATGGAAACTCAGAACATGTCCTCGTGGACACTGATAGTTGAGCAATATATAATTGTATTTTTGGTGTAATTTTATGAATTTGTACAATCAAATATTTTGTTTAAAATGTGCGGTATTGCAGTCTTCATTGTCAATTTTGATGATATAAACACAGGCCGAAGGATGTATGTGTGTGTGTTAAATAACTAGATGATACCCTGCGCGTTGCTGCGGAAAATTGACAATGAAGACTGCAATACAAAACACTGGTTATTTGTCGTTTTGTACTATTAAACTATATGGTAACCCAAAAAGATATGATCCTGGTTATTTGCTTCACTTGCATGGTCATCTTACCCTAGCAAGTTATATATGTTACCAGAGAAAATATTGCAAACTATTAAAGCCTTATCTTTTCTAAGTAAGCAGGATGGGCAGGATGGGCAGTATCTACGGCCATCTAATCCAAGCTAAGTGCAAGTGCTGGATTTCCTCGCAATGGTTGCGAAACACACACACACTAGCGGCGGTCATGGGATGATGGTCTAAAAGCCGACAAAAGTAATTCGTATTCATGGTATATAGTACCTAATTATGCGGGTAGGCATGCCTCTGCGCTTTTGTCCGTGCTTGCTTTTAAAGTCTGCATTGATCTGTTTGTATCATTATCCTAATTTAATATTGTCAAATTCAGTTATTTCACATTGTGGTGATCGGCTTGAACATACTATTATTTTAATCAGATGATGGGTCAGACTGTATAATGAAATATGGTAGATTTTTCTTTGTCTAGAGTTGATGTGGTGCAGTAGACACTAGTGGAAAAGAGGCCTTTCGTCCCAAGAAAATGTCCCCGTTTTGAACCAAACCGGGACCAATGGGGGGTATTGGTCCCGGTTCATCATGAAAACCCTTTAGTCCCGGTTCGTTTGGACCCTTTAGTCCCGGTTCGTGTTACGAACCGGGACTAAAGGGTGGTCTATGGGGCAAAAGTCTTTAGTCCCGGTTCATATTACCAACCGGGACTAAAGGTCTACCCTTTAGTCCCGGTTCGTAATACGAAGGGGGACTAAAGGGTTTTTGCCTCCCTACGCACCTCCACCCCCCCCCCCCCGTGGATCGCCTTTTTTAACACTGTAAAATATAAAAGAAAATGATAGAAAATTCAAAAAATAAAATATTTTCAGATTCTTGTATGTTATGCAACCTACTATTAGGGAAAATTAACAAATTTGAGTTTTCATTAAAAACGTATAATATATCAAAAAAATCCTGGGAAAAAGTTACATCCGATTTCACCAGGGTTTACCCGGTTAGCAAATTTTTAGATTCTCAAAATTCCAAATGAAAATATGAAAGCAGGAAGATTTTAGTTTTTGCCAGAAATTCGGAATTTTATATTTTTATTTTTTTAAAATAATAATTACATCATGCATAAAGATTACTATTACTTAACCATAAAGTTAGCCAATTTTTAGATTTTCAAATTTTCAAGTTTGGCAAAAAAATATTAAAAAATAATAAATTAAAAAACTATTATAATACAAATTAAAAAAATTAAAATTATAATACCATTACCACAACATGTTATTACGTCATTAGTTTTGTTTATTAAAATAATTATTTGGAAATCGAATAATAAATAAGTGTGACATCGACCAACATGTTAATAGGATTGATATGATACTAGTATCACAACATGCGCGCGTAGCATTTGGAGGTGGGGTAGGAAAGGAACTTGGAAGTTAAGCGTGCTAGTGTTGGAGTAGTGGGAGGATGGGTGACCGAGCGGGAAGTTGGACCGCGGGTAAGTAATTTGACTATTGATTAAGCGTAGTTCGAGATTAAGTGTAGTTAGAAACTAAACTAGTTAAATAACTGAAATACTAGAAATTCTGAAAAAATAGGAAAAAAAAGGAGCGAAAAATAATTGGACATAACCAAATAGATTAAAAATAATAACGAAATAACTTTTAGTCCCGGTTCGTGTTATAAACCGGGACTAAAGGGTATATTCCTCGACGCGCGCCAGCAGCCCACGTGGCGGGACCATTAGTCCCGGTTGTAAACCGGGACTAAAAGGGGGACCTTTAGTCCCGCCTAATTGCTCTAATAAAGACAAAGAAGTATATCTCACACGAATATAACATACATATGTTGTTTTCTGAAATTTAGGTGTATGTGTATGCACAAGTGTCAGTTTTTCTTTGTATATCATTTTTCTATCATTGTTCTTTTGGCATCACCAACTTGCTCGCTGCGCATTTTCTTCCAGTTATATATATGCTTGTTTTACATGCTGAAGCTGAAAGCGTGTGTTTCCTTATGGGTAGAGGGGTGATGAAAATGGTTTTTCTACCGGCACAGGTGCTCTCCCTTATGTGCATTTGTCCCATCTTCATTTTTGGATTCTACATTGTAAATTACTTCTTGATTATGGTTGTCTTTCCACTCAGTATATTGACAGTGTTAGATAAAAAAACATTATATTTTATTGGGTTTAGAAGGACAAGTGAAATCCTTTCTTGGAATTATATTTTTGAATATCAGCTGGAAGTTGATTCTGACGCTCCTTTGTTCCATTCTGTGTTAGATAAAAAAAACAGCGTGAATGTGTTCATTTCAAATGGGATGGAGATAAGCTAAAAAATTGTTCAGCCGTATTGCCGTCAAGGTTCATTGCTTTTTCAGTTGGAGTTTGGTAAGAACTTGTCCCTGTATAGATGTTTTACTCACTGCATTTTGTTACATGATCTATCATTAAGTTTCACCATTCATTTTGTGCCATTTTCTGTATTTCCCTCATTGGCTTTGACTAAGGGTGCATCAGCCTTCTTTCTATTGTTGATGTTCTATAGTCGGTCACTTATGTTAGTCTAGCAAGGATTGTTTATGTTTTAACTCTGCTCTGAGATATATGCTTTTTTGGCAGCCGCTGAGATATATGATTTAATTTTGAGTTTACGCTTTTACAAATTTGATCTCATGTGTGTGAGCAAAATTCCCTGGGCCAGACCTCCATACTGGTATCACCGCTACTTTCATCTTTCTTTTTCTCCTTCATGTTTCTTGCATACCTCAATTTTAAAAAACGAGTCAGAGCCATCATTTTTACGACCTTGCTAGGCTAAAGATAGAAACATCTCAGGACATGCTGACCTATGAGGATCAAGGAGGCCTGGAGTAAACATATGCCTTCACGGTATTCAGGTATAGAAAGAATAAGGTCACCGAACATTGTGTTATCCCATTCCATGAACAAGGTCTTATCCTACAGTTTCCATTTGTCGTTCCCTTTTATCACACTTTTCAACTTGTGGTGATGTAAAAATATTGCTGATAATTTACATGCATCGTACATTCAGTCACATGGGATCGATAAGGTGTAAATCCCCTATTATTTTGTTTATGTTATTTTTCGGTGATGTTTATTATGTATGCACCTCTTGGAATAGTTCTAAATTTTCTATATATATAGTAGTGTTTGGGCATTTCTAAATTTTCATATGTAATTAGCCCCGAAAAAGAACCACATGAAAATCAAAACAAGGTTACCTGAAGTAGTCATAAAAGAAGAGCACTTGGAAGTAGAGTAGTAAGCAGGCCCAACTAGTGTAGCCGAAGATGACTTTATAAAATCTTCCAAACGTGTGTTACCTGAAAAAGTTGGACATGATATGAACCAGACGGAACGAGCCTATATAAGTAATTAAGAAATTAAAAGGGGCTACAAGAAGTGGCAATGAGTAAGGAAATCTGATTAGTTTTCACCTAGGTATGATAAATTCAGTTACATAGAGTTTAAGGGAGTGGAAAAGTGGGCACTATTTGTAAGCAATGCTCATGGATAAGTACGCCTAAAGAGGTAGCAATGAGTAGTGAAATCCTATTGCCTTTCATCTAAGTATGATAAAATTCAGTTACATAGCTTTCAAAATAGTAGTCTTATTCCTTATGAGATTGTCAATGAAAGCTTAATTTTCTTTTCATTTGTGGTGCAGGTTCTAATTCGTCTTTTTATATGGATGGGCTCACTTGTGCTTATGGCAGTGATTCCTCAGAGGATGATAGTATAATGCAAGTTCTTTCTTTGCTTAATTGGTCTTATTTTCCTAAATCCAGCCGTCTCCGAATTACATACAGTGATCTATCGATAACCCACAGTAAGAGAGAACCCACAAGATTTAATCTAAAGACAACATACACTGATGTTTTACTTGCTGTGATTTCATATGCTCTTGTTAGACATTACTCGAATGACCAGTCTAGACATGTATTATGTTCTATTTCGCTTATTCTTATATACTAATATAGTTTACCTGGTTTACGCAGAGAACCTCATATTTACATGAATAAGACTTGCAGGTGCATTTTGCTTTATTTTCATAGGATATTTCAAAGGCTTGGGTAATTTATTTGACTTCATATAACACCTTATGCTTGCAGGTGCATTTGTTTTATTTTCGATGTACCTTCGAGAGGAAGACGAAACGAGCCAATGATGACAGTAGCATCCATGAGTTCGCCAAAGACCATAGGCTTGGCGTGTTTGGGTGTGGCCTGAATACCGGCAACCTGCTATAGAATCTCTACCCCCTCTCCTCTACGGCCCTCCTAGAAATGGATGCCGCCGTTCCAGCCGGACCTGCATCACTGCAACAATTTACAGTAAGTTGTGTACTGTACTACAAACAGCCATACATAGAATTTACCCGCTCTTTATCTTAAGAGAGATCACCCTGGATCGCTCTTTATCTTGACCCAAGCCTAGGATCCTGCAACTATCTTTTACCCGCACGAAAGAGAAGAAAGTTGTTGAAATTCTTAGCTCAAACATGCAATTCTGATGTCGTTCTTGCCCTGCAGACAAAATGTTGTCTTGCTATTGCTTGGAATGGCGTTATCGCACGTCTCCCCGCCGGCTGGGCATGCGAGATGCGATGGCCCTTGCATCCAGCGACACAATTGGCTACGGCGGCGCGACACTCGCACGTGTGTGCACGCCTTCAGCCACCGAAGCATGCTCGCCACGGACGCCAGCGCCATGAGCCCATGATAGCCCGCTCCCCATCACAAAGGAGTGCACAACGCAGCCTGGGAGCAGGTGCCCAGCCTCGGCGACGCTGAGTCCCGTCTACTCGCCTCTCCTCTTCAACACCACCATTTCTCTCATGGTCGGAGCTCAAAGATAGGAGAAAGGAGATAAGGACGAAGCAGTATCAGAGGATTCGCAAGACAAAAGATGACAGGTAGAGTCACAGAGGAGATGGACATGTGTTGCTGATGATGTGTGCGTGGAAGGTGTTGGGTTAGACCGCACCTTCTGCACTAGAGAATTAGCAAGCACGGTCGCATTCGAGTGTGTGTTCCATTTTTTATATATTTCTATTGCAAGTAGATAATACATAAAGAAGTATAGTTGAAAGGACTGTGTTCCGTGTACATGTGTAAATTGGCTATATATGCCCTACAGAATATGTTACAGTATCATTTTTGTCTAATTTTTTTTATCTTTGATATATAAGTGTAAATCAGAACGAATTTTACGGGATCGTGCGCCAAGGCGCACATCTAAATCTAGTGTATATAAAACCATCTATTCCACTTAAACGCCGTGCTTAGCTTATAGGAAAAACAAATTGAACTTAATTATTTTTTGGTTGTGGTGGATATGGCGAATTCTTCAGTGAAAACCGATTTGAGGAATTTTTTTTTGCGAGAAATCCACCGATCTATTAATAATCTTCAACAGTAGTACAAATAACCCAAAAAGTAAAGAAAAATACAAATTGGTACTCGGACCACCTAGCCACGACTACAAACACTACCACGAGCCGAAGACGCGCCGCTGTCCTCGCCCCTCCATCGCCGGACTCAGGCAAAGTTTATCGTAGTAGCTTGTTGTAGTAGACAAACGGGAAGTCGTCGTGATAAGGTCCCAAAGGACCAGCGCACCAAAGCAGCAACCATCGCCAATGATGACAACCGTAGATCGGAAGAGACTAGCTATCATGAAACCACACCAATAAACACGAAAACCGACCGGATCCCAAGAGATCCGACGGGCACGCGCCCTCCATCACCGCTAGATGCACCACCGGAGCGAGGATAGAGCGGGGAGGACCTTATTCTGACATTAGGATGTAGCCGCCGCCTCACCATCCTAAAAAAGAGACCGAAAAGCAAACTAAATTAAGAACGGAAACTCCCCGCCGACAAGGGACCGTGGTCCGCCACACCTCCAAGGCCCCAAGGCCACCGGAGGCGGAGTGGACCGGCGGTATCACCGGCGAGGAGGACGGAACCCTAGATGGGTTTTGTAGCTTCTTTCAGCCGCCTCCTGCCTTCGCACGTACCGGTTGGGCTCGCGATTTGAGGAACTTAATGTGCTATGTATTTGTTTTGTTTTTTTGCTTAGCTCAAAGTCCATGAAATCTCAAAATGATAATGAACTAAGGAAATGATGCACCAAATTTGTAAAAACTTTCACCCATAATGAATCATCTGATGTTGAGGTAGATTAGTTCTTGTCAACTTATTAAGGGGCTGCAGTTGACTTTGTCAGATACAGAAATGCGTGCTATTGAGATATTTGAGTATGTTTAAAAAAAGTCTGGAGTGCACTATCCAAATATTTTAGTTGTTTCACAAATCGTATCTACTATACCCGTGGTTGTACCTTTAGCTGAGAGAAGTTTGTTGAAGTTAAATAATTGAAGAACTAATTGAGCTCGTCCATGTCACAAGAAAGATTAAATTAATGGTTTGGACACATTACGTATTGATTGATAAGGCTATGCTCGATGAGATAGATGTTGACAATTTTATTTATGATTATGCATCTACAAATGTGATTAGAAGTTCCTTCCTTTTGGTAACTGATCGTAGCTCTTCTTGTTTTTATTTACATGTGGGAGATGGTGGCTCACACTAGTAGAAAACAGGGCTTCCGTTCGGCGGCTGCCCTCAAGTTAGTCTCGGTTCAAATGGTTAGGACGCCGCACGGGGAAGGGCTAGCATCAGTCCCTGTTCGAAAGGGCCTTTAGTCCCGATTGGAGACACGAACCAGGACTAAAGCCAACAGGGACTAAAGGTTCATGTTCCTATATATACCCCCCAACACGAACTTGTGTGTGAGCTAGTTTGTTTTTCTCATCTTATGCACAAGTGGTGTATGCTTCTTTGTTTTTCCCCTCTATGCACAAGAGGTGCTCGATGAAATGTCTGAGAGCATGATGCTACTTGAATTCACACTAAACAAACATGATATGAAATGTTTGAGCCACACTTAAGCTTTCTCCTCTTTATTTCCTCCTCGATCGAGGTTAGCAATTTTATCCTTTCATCTGTCATTGATACAATGCATGTGTCAATTTACAGTGGTCGTTTCTCTAGATGTTCTGTAATTTTTTTTGATAAATTAATAATATAATGCAGATGAACCGGCAATGGATGCACCTTGACCTATGCGCTCCCGAGTTCATTACGGGCCTGCATAATTTTATCGATGTGGCCGAGGCAAACATTCTGAATGGTTTTATGTGTTGTCTATGTGTTGTCTGTCAGAATAAGAAGGATTACTCTTCCTCGAGAACCCTTCACACCCACATGATTTGGTCCGATTTCATGCCCAGCTGTAATTGTTGGACCAAACACGGAGAAATAGGGGTTATGATAGAATACAATGAAGAAGAAGAGGATGATGAAAACTATCCTATGTTTTCTGAATACGGTGATACTGCAACGGGGGAAGCTGAAGCTCAATAGGTATCATATGAGCCTGCTAATGATCTTGGTTGGGTCATTGCTGACGCAAAGAGAGGCTGCAAAACTGACAAGGAGAGGTTAAAATTCGAGCAGATGTTAGAGGATCAAAAAAATTATTGTACCCAAATTGCCAAGATGGCTAGAAAAAGTTGGGTAACACACTGGAATTATTGTAATGAAAGGCAGAGAATGGTTTATCTGACAAGGGATTTGAGAAGTAACTGGAAATAATGAAGAAGATGCTTCCAAAGGATAACGAATTGCCCGCCAGTACGTACGAAGCAAAGAAGGTTCTCTGCCCTCTAGGATTAGAGGTGCAGAAGATACATGCATGCCCTAATGACTCCCGCGATGAGAAGTACGAGAATTTGGATGCATGCCTGGTATGGACTGCATTGCGGTATAAGATCGTACGAGATGGCCTTGGTGATATTGAGGGCGAGCACCCTAGGAAGATGTTTCCTACCCCTGTTGAAACGTTTGTTCAGAAACAAAGAGCATGCCAGGTTGTTGCGATTGCATAAAGAAGACCGTAAGAAAGACGTGATGTTCAGACACCCCGCTGATGGGTCACAATGGAGAAAAATAGAGAGAGAATTCTCGTACTTTGCAGATGATTCAAGGAACTTAAGATTTGGTCTAAGTACAGTTGGCATGAATCCTTTTGGAGAGCAGAGCTGCAGTCATAGCACCTGGAATGTTACTCTATCTATCTATAACATTTCTCCTTTGTTCATGAAGCGGAAGTTCATTATGATGTGAGTGCTCATCCACGGCCCGAAACACCCCGACAACAACATTGATGTGTACCTAAAGTCATTAGTTGAAGAACTTCTACAGTCGTGTGACGTAAAAGGTATATGTGTGCGGGATAAGCACAAATAAGAGGAATTTACCTACGAGCGTTGTTGTTCGTAACCATTAATGATTGGCCTGCTCTTAGTAACCTTTTAGGAGAGACAAGCAAGGGATATAATGCATGCACGCACTGTTTAGATGAACTGAAGGTACATATTTGGATAAATGTAAAAAAGTTTGTGTACCTGGGGCATCATCAACTTCTTCCGAACATGCATCCCGTAAGAAAGGCAAAAGCATTTTAATGGTGAGGCAGATCATCGGATGAAGCCTATCCACCGTAGCAGTGATGTTGTATTTGGTATGTTTTAAAGGATCTCGAATTAATCTTTGGAAAGGGTCCTGGCAGTCAATATGTTCCGAATGATGCTACCGGATATACGCCCATGTGGAAGAAGAAATCTATATTTTGGAAGCTACCATATTGGAAAGTCCTAGAGATCCACTCTACAATCGACGTGATGCACGTGACGAAAAATCTTTGCGTGAACCTGCTATGCTTAATGGGCGTGTATGAGAAGTCAGAAGATACACCGGAAGCATGACACGGCCAGCAATATATGAAAGAATGAGACATCATGCATCTAGAGAACAGGACGTCAATATATGAAAGAACGAGACAACATGCATCCAGAGAACGAGACAACATGGTCTTTTTTGAATGCCTGAGCAGTGTCAAGGTCCCGTATAGCTTTCTCATCAAATGTAAAGGGAATAATAAATATGGCAAAGAAAAAAAATTCCAGAACCTAAAGTCTCATGGTTGTCACGTGATTATGACGCAATTGCTTCCTATTGCATTGAGGGGGCTTTTACCAGAAAATTTTCGAGTGCCTATTGTGAAGAAATCTGCATTCCTCAATGCAATTTCTCAAAAGGTAATCAGTCCGTACCAAGGTTGCAGAATCATGTCGTCCAATGTCTTGTTAGTTTTGAGTTATTGTTCCCACCATCCTTCTTCAATATTATGACGCATCTCCTAGTTCACCTAGTTGAACAGATTTCCATTCTCGATCATGTATTTCTACACAATATGTTCCCCTTTGAGAGTTTCATGGGAGTCTTAAATAAATATGTTCATAACCGTAATAGGCTAGAAGGAAGCATCTCCAAAGGCTATGGAACATAGGAGGTCATTGAGTTATGTGTTTACTTTATTCCTGTCCTTAAGCCGGTTGGTGTTCCTCAATCACGGCATGAAGGGAGACTGAGTGGAAAAGACATGCTAGAAAACAAAGCAACAATAACTACAAACGAACATTCTTTCACTCACTACCGAAAATATATTTTTTATCGAGTGCGCAAAATATTCAGCAAAGAGAAACAAGACTCGGAGTGTATAGACCCGGTAAATAGTACTTGGCAAAGAATCCCTCGGCAAATTGCCAAATTTAGAAAATTTAGAAATCGGCACTTGCAGAGTGTATTTAGGGCTCACTTGCTAAAATAAAGTGACTTGACGGTCATCCCCATCTAAAGGAATTGCTACGTGGCAAGTAACTTGTTGAGTGTCACCAGTATAGCATGGGCCTTTTAAGGCCCTCATACATAATACAATCATTGATTTTTCAGGCGTCCATCTCGGACATTTTATAATTCTTTGATTGTGTGTAGTGTTTTTCTGCATATTTCCGACTTATTTGGAGGATGAGCACACTCTAGCGGCTCCTAACACTTAATTGTCGACGTTAGAGGAATTGCTAAGTATTAACTCAGACCAGAAGAATGGCATGGAGGTCGGCCGTGCGGGAATGCGCAAGGCCGCATGGGAATCTTAGAAACATTATGCATCATCGTGCTCCGGCAACCCTTTTGGCATCGCTGACGAAGTATCATGCTCCGGAGAGGGCGTAGCCACCGATGATGCAGATGAATCATAACCCGACAATGGTGTCACCGACCATGACGAGTTAATCCGCATATCTAGCAATGGTGTAGCGCAAACAATTAATGGATGGAAAACGTTACTGATGTTGTTGCCTAGCAAACCCTCCCAACATCAACGAAAAGTGGTCGTACAGTAGTCTGCGATGGCAGCTCTTAATTATTTTTCTGGACATAACCTAATTATTAGTAATTTATGTTTTCGCACACAGTTCCTCATAAATTAAACGTCACCAAGGTAACCATGACACACCAGTCTCGCATTTAGGGCAGTTGTGGTTGCCCTACTTTCCTACAAAGTGGAATGGATAAAAAAAAACACTATCCCTTTTATCCTATTTGGACTCTCCCCATCTTCTCTTCTCTATTCAACGGGCGAAGAAGCCGTCTCCCCGCTTGATCATTCCATATATCGACTACGTGACCCTCAGATCGGCAACACAAGGTTACCTATAATTGCTCTGGTTAACTATTATTGCTCTCTTTTCAGCTAGTATTAGATCCTCTTTCACATAAAATAGCATGTAGCATTTATGAGATTCTAGGGGATTAATTATGTGAAAGTCCAGATGAAGCTATATCTATACAAATCCGCAATACCTGTATCCATTTTGGATGGATATTAATCTCCCACACAAAAGCTTACCTGATTAAATAGTGTTTTCTTGGTCTAGCTGGCCTTGTTAGTAGGATTTTCATTTGTTAAAATGTTAGTAGGATTTCATCATTCACTTTGAAATTGTAGGTTTTAAAAGGATCATGGTGGTGATCATATCATCATTACCAGTGGTAGCTATGGCGATGGCAAGCGTCATTTTCCATGAAGAGTTGGACAACCAAAACGAATCAAACCCGATCATCGATTTCAATTATTAATCCTCTTTGTTAGCTTATATACTAGCTTAATTATTTACTATACATTATTCCGACGTTTAGTATATTCTTAATGCTTGTATATCATATTTAGGTCCTTATCAAAGACCGAAAAAACAATTATGAGCCTCACTCCATATGGGCCATGCTATAGAGATGTCTAGGTCAAAATTTAATTGTATTAGGAGGCGCGCCCATGAAGGTATTTGCAACGGGTGCGTTTGCGGACACCGGGGATTAGACCACCCCCTTTTAGGTTCGTAGTAAAGAGGCAAGGCAATCCGAACAATCTCACACAACATGGCTAACTCACATTGGATTTACCCAGGTTTAGGATGCTAGCAAACTCTAGCGACCATATATCCTGCTGGTCTTATCTTGTTGATTTTGTTCTTGAGGGATTACAATGTCAAACTGGCTTGCCGGGGAGAGCCCCGCAAGGGCGTTCGAGAACCGAAAGAGCTACGGTGAGAAGACTCTCTATGTAGTCCCTGGTATCACTAGAATCTAACCGCCTCCTTCGATTCCATGGTCTCCTATTTATTGGGTGGAAAACCTAGCTAGATGCTGGACAAGCGTCCACCCACGCGTCGAAGGCTTCCGATACCTGCCATTATGTTTCTGTCCCCGGTTGTCCTTTTGGAGAAGGCAGCGGTCCCATGGTTGTCGGGCCCTCCCTCTCTGTACCAACGCAATCTCCTTCATGGGTGTCTTGTGAGAAACCCGCCAGTGTGGCTAGTGCCTTTCCGTGGGTCGTGGGGACCCGGATTCCCACTGCACTAACACTAGCCCCCGGCATGGGCCTAGTAGTGGAACGGCTGTCCCTACTAGGGTAGTGACCTTACACGGGTGATGGCCACTAGAGAGGCCCCTTCCTCACTTCGCCTTCCTAAAGTACTCCTAAAATATGTGGACGCGCCGCGTCCTCTCCCCGTGTTCTTGGAATATCCGGGAGATCACCCTACCCCTGTGAACCTCCGGGGGAGACTCCACGTGACGATTGTAGAGGCACCTCGCTTTGAGGCTGCATGTTTGCTACGCCTTCAGCCCCACTAGGATGTAGATCGACACCACCTTATTCTTGCACACCGAGTGGAGAGGAGAGACACATTGGCATTGCGTTGTCAGTTTACCACATTTTTCTACCAAGATATGATGGTGCAAATCTGAACCACCTTGACCTCCCGAAGATATACGCCACAGCCACACTTATACGGATGTTGTCGACTGCCGGATCCACGAGCGTCGAGGGAGGCGGAGGAGAGGCATATCGCTCTCTCCCATGTCCGAACCATAGTCGTCGCAGGAGATGAGCGGCCACACGATCACCATCCTAGGGACTCGAAGGTATTTTGTTACCAGTCGTTGTTCCAATGAGCTAAAGTTTTTATACATGTGTTTTTCTATGATTACTTGTAAATTTATTATTTTTTCACATTATATAGAATGAACTTAGTAGTATAGTCGTTTTAAAGTAGTTACTCAATACCTACTTACTATACTTTAGTATTTTTATCATTGCCATGTTATAATTTGGTTACTCCTACTTAGAACCAGTTAATGTGTTGTGCAGTTCTATGACTTTAAATTGCTGGCTTGTCCAAATTGTATAGAATAAACTCATAAAACTTCTTTATTTCTACATTTGTACACATTTCCATGTTATAATGGAGTAGATAGTTACCATCCATATCATTTTACTGTTAGTGTTGAGGAACTGAATTTATTAACTCATGCTGTTAGTTTTCGGAGACATTTTATGCCGCTCATTATGTTGATATTACCACGTTGGTCTTTTTTTTCGCCATGTCGTTTCTTCTTCATTGTTCCAAAATTTGTGTTGCTAAGTCAGAAATCTTGATAGCAGAACCATATTTTGGTGATATTGTCCAACATGACTGTATTTCCTTATTGAGAACATGCATTTGTATATAAATAGGGAAGCCAGTGGAAGGCTATTTTTGTTCCAGCAAGTTGCTATTGTGATGTTTTTGTGCACTATACATAACATTTTTAAAAGTAACAATGTCTTGTATAGTGTCACCGAAATGTGAGACAGAGGTAACTATGTTATACTTTGGTGACATTGTACACGAATAACAGACCCGGGACAAAGGCGAGAAACTATCTTTCATAATCTCAGAACTTAGTTTAGATCTTGGCGCAGAAGATTCATTCATGAGGCCACTTTGCATGTGCATAGGGTCAAGGACAAGCATACCTAAGTTTTCACATCATGGATTGAAATTTTTTTGTAGCCTTTTTCTTTTCTTGTTTTATTTATATCTTTTGAACTTTTGTAAAGGGGTGGATATTTAGTAAAATACTATGGGGGTTCTGCCTCACAATCTCTTTGTCAAAAAGGCGAGCAAGTTAACACCTTATCCAATGATTTGGATGCACCTTGCCTTAAGGGTCTTCGAATGATCATATGAGCATATGCATAGGTAGGTTACTATGTAAATCCGGCAAAATTAAGTTTGCTTATAATTAGCATATTTCTTAATATTGTTACTTTTTTGTTTTACAAGATCTCATTTATACCCAGAAGAATCAGCTAAACCAGTCTTGGGAAAGCAATCCTCTTAGGTGTCTCTCACAATGTCACTTTCCAACTTTGTCGATTTAAACTTGTGTTACATCAAACTATATATGAGTGCATGTATTGTCAACCTTAAAAAAGAAGTTCACACTGCAGCAGGAACTTCATTAGCATGGTTTTGCAGGAATACTGTTAGCATCAAGCAGTAGATCTCGGCCGTGGACCAGTGGTTATTCCGGACCTTCCAAGATCCCTAGGAAATATTGACAGGTACCAAAAAGTAATAATCGTCATAAATTGAAGGTGCCTAAACTGGTAAACTATATATTTGAGGCAAAATTAACTTTAATAAGTACATTATTTTTTCAGGTAATTTTGAAGGTGCCTCAAATGGTTAACTATTTGACGCACTTTTGGTTGATGCATGAAATGGTGATTCTTTTGAGGCACAATTTATAAACTGCCCGCAAAACTAACAATTAGAGGCATGCAGTTCCAAAATAGAGCCCAAAGTGGCTCCAACTTTGGGATGTGGTGTAGTGAAAGACAATCATCTAGTTATCTATAGGAAAAAGGTTCTGAACTTCTACCTAGAGTCATGATCGTCAGAAATTGAAAGCCCAAAGATCACACATTATTACAAGAAAGGGTTTCTTATTACAAATTGGCATCGCACACAACCTTTTTCGGTCATTGGTGAGGGTGCAGGTGCACATTGTGCGGGAGGATCACTGATGCACATAAATGTGCAGAAAAAACGTAAGGGGTTCAATTTATAAATTAAACCGTGAGGTGAAGCCGTTGGCCATCGTCCGCGCCACTAGCACTCCAACGTCGGCAGCCTGCTATGCTAGACTACCATCGTTGAGGACAAGTCTGTGGCCAGTCGATAGGGTCAGTGTTGTCATTGATCGATTCAGGGGACGACACGAAGAGGCGGTGAGATGAGATGGCTATATTTTCTATCACAACCGAATGTCAGGCACACTGAGGTACAGCCAACATATATTTGCAACCGTGTGCTAAATTTTGTTAAGATATAAATAGAAAACCATGTAATGTAAATTAGCCGACCACACACCATACAGGGTTTCGACTGACCGTTGGCTTATCGTTTGCCTGAGCTCACAAGCACGATAGCATGCATGGTTGGCAGTGGAGAGCATCCACCCCTTTGATCTCTTGAAAGCCATGGCGGAGAAGTATGTAAGCCATGGTGCAGTACGTATGAAAAACAAAATCCAGAGCCGCTGGACAATGGAATTGCTGAAGGAAGTCTCCTGTGCCAGAGACCACGCGCCCCGAGGATTGGGCCGTTGCACAGGTCATCAGGTGCTCGGCAGCACAAGCACAGCGACACAGTGTGCATTACTGCGGAGTGCGGACTGACCGATTGGCCCCGCACCTGTATTCCTTTCTACAGCAGACTGACGGCCCTCAGACCGAAGTCATTGTCTGTCTCTAGGGTTTCCCTTCCCCTCCTCACTCTCTCCCCCAACGGTTCAGCCGTCGGCCGCCGGCGATGGCCTCCAGCCACGAAGCCCGCCTCGACGCCTAGTTCACGGCCGGGACAGAGCGCCCAGCAGCTCGTCGGCTACCTCGGGGACAGGAGCCCCAGCAACGCCCACTACGACTCGATCTCGAGCGTGCTGCGGGGCGACGCCGACGAGCAGGCAGAGAATTCTGCACGCCTGCCGACAATCGCGAAAGAGTCCGCACCTTCCGAGATCCACGTTGCGTGCGTGGCGCCCGGTGAGACAGAGCCCGAGGATCTAGGGATCGCCACCCTATCCTGTACTAGGAGGAGTATCCAGGCTCCTCCGGCTACAGCAGCAACAGCAGCGGGTCGTGGAGGAAAAGGAGCCGGAGGAGAGTCTGCAGATGGACCTGTGGAGGAATTCTGCACGCCTGCCAACAATCACGGAAGAGCCCGAGGCCGAGGACGATGAGATGCTCGCAGATCTAGGGATCGCCACCCTATCCGGTGGGTACATCCACGCTCCTCCGGTACCGGTACAGCAGCCGGTCGTGGAGGAAAGCCTGAAGATGGTCCTGCGGGAGAAGGATCTTCCGTTCAAGAAGAGGAAGCGGGCCATGGTCCAAGATCAAGATGACAACGAAATTGCCCCGCTCCCGACGGTCAAGGTCAGTAAAGCTTCTCCTCCAAAAATTTACGACGAACCTGCTGGTCCATCTCAGCCGACCAAGGATTCTTGTCTCGTGCAGGACGACGAGGTACATCTTCCTAATGCTTCCCCCGTTCCTCTCAAGAGGAAGAAGGCACAAGATATTCCTCCAGTCCAAATGAAGAGGAAGAAATGGGCTGCCCCCTTCTGCGTGGTCCACCGCGAAATTGTCCCTGTCCTTCCGACCCAGAACACTTGTTCGGAGGACAACAAAGAGAAGGCAGAGATTGGTCTGACAAGGGAGGCGACACCCTTTGCACCCACTCGTTTGGAGGAGAACCGAGAGATGGCCGAGATTGGCCTGCCAAGCGAGGTGACGCAGGTGGAGGCCGAGGAGCCTGCACATCTGGGGATTGTGAGTCCAGCCCCAACCATTGTGCTGCAGCAGGAGGATAAGCAAGTAATCATGGAGGAAGCAGAAAACAGTCAAACACCCATTGCACCCACTGGTTGGGAGGAGAACCGAGAGAAGGGCGAGACTGTTGTTCTTCCAATCGAGGTGATGCAGGAGGAGGCTGAGGAGAGTGCTCATCTGGGGATTGTGAGTCCAGAGGTAATCAACGAGGAAGCAGGAAACAGTCAGACACCCGTTGCACCCACCCATTTGGAGGAGAACCGAGAGAAGGGAGAGACTGATGGCCTTCCAATCGAGGCGACGCAGGAGGAGGCCGAGGAGAGTGCTCATCTGGGGATTGTGAGTCCAGAGGTAATGGAAGCAGGAAACAGTCAGACACCCGTTGCACCCACCCGTTTGGAGGAGAACCGAGAGAAGGGAGGGACGGATGGCCTTCCAATCGTGGTGACGCAGCAGGAGGCCGAGGAGAGTGCTCATCTGGGGATTGTGAGTCCAGCCACAACCACTATGCTGACACAGGAGGATAAGCATGTAATCATCGAGGAAGCAGAAAACAGTCAGACACCCGCACCCACTCGTTTGGAGGAGAACCGAGAGAAGGGAGAGACCGCTGGCCTTCCAATCAAGGAGACAGAGGAGAGTGCTCATCTGGAGATTGTGAGTACGGCCCTAACCACGGTGCAGGTGCAAGTTCAAGGGGGCAGCAAGGAAATCATGGAGGAACAGGATATTGGCATGGAAGTCTTGAACTCTGACCATTCATTGATGGTTGACACTCCCAACAGCGATGGAGTAAGTGGACGTGGACGCGGCCGTGGACGTGGCCGTGGACGCGGACGTGGACGCGGACGCGGACACGGAGGCAATAAGAAGAAACAAACGAAAGAGAAGGATGTCGGGGAAAGCAGCCATAGCCGCGGCCGTGGGCGTGGACGTGGGCGAGGACGCAACACTGTGGATATGCCGGAGCAGGCTGCTTCGAGCTCAGAAGGTTGTCGGGTGTGGCTGATAAATTCAGAACCTTTTCAATTGCCTCACGAGGACAATTGGCTACAACGATTGACACGAGTTGAAAAAAGTTATGTGGCTGGCCACAATAGAAGTACAACATCAACATTGACTCTCCTCACTGTTGATACTTCAATGGACATATACTATAGTGGTACAAGAAATCATAATCTGACTCGCGAAGAATTTGCAAGAACAAATCTGACAATAGGGATGGGCGTCAACATCAATGGTGAAGGGACTTCACATGATGGAGGCGATGGTGTGGACGGAAACTGCACAGAAAGGTACGTCACTACTTGAAATGAAATGATTAAATATGTATAAATAAATTCATAGCACCATACTCTTTTTTGGTAAATAGGAGCTTCTCACAGAACCGATAAACTTCAAGTACTGTAAACAGCCCGAAATAGGATACAGCATATAGGTGTGTGTGTTCAATTTCACCACTAAAGACCCTCGTATATGATGTGATTGTTATTTTATGCACATGGATTCTAAACCTTGTGTTGCCTCTCACTTTCGGTTCAATCTTGTGTTGTGCAACTTCTTTCAAAAAATTTACAATACTAGTATTTTTCAAAGAGCGTAACACTCGGCAAATATGTTGCTGAGTATCCATAGCCGAATAACATGTTGCCGAGTATCCATAATTGAATATCTTTTGATACTCGGCAAAGCCATATTTTCCAGTAGTGATTCAATCACACCATTTTTCTGAAGTAAAAAAATAAGCTGAGTTGTTATTCTTCTACGTGATCCTCATTCTGTGATTATGACAGCTATATATATTGTGGAGTATTTTTCCAACCATGTCTAAAGTTTGTCTTTGGTTTTCCTATAGGCTTCAGATGCATGTGGACTAACGAATTGATTATTTCATCTTTGTTACTGTTACTTGCCTCTCACATGCTTATCTTATTAAGTGTTTTTTCTACTAATTTCAGAATAAAGCACAACTGAAAAATTATGGACAACTGAGGTAATTCTCTACTTCCACGCTAGCTTTATATTTGGTTAATGATGCAAAGAAATTGATGATTTACAATACTAGGTTAACTAATTTCGAACTCATTCCCATGTTATACATCGCTGCCTTAGCATATATATTCTTCAATGCTCCATTTAATTAAAGTAAACAATTTCATCAAAGTTTTTATGTTATGTTGTTTGACCTTTTAGTTGACCATGTTGTGGGGTATATAAAATGCATCCGAGGGTGCAAACTAACTAATTTTCAGAAATTTATTTGATTTGGTGATTCGTCTGAGCTCAACTACATTTTTTTTTAGAAATGGGGCTTTCCGGCCTCTCGCATCAATCGATGCACACAACCATTTTATTAAAAATCCATTCACAAAGTATTTAAGTACATATTAGAAACTCGTGGGTCGCAAAGTGTCTCCACATGAACAAGCCATCTAAAAAGAGAATACAGAATCACACTATGCATCTTGTATCATATTAGAAAGCCGCTAACCACCCTGGTTGAAGATAGCCCGAACGATCGCCATCAGACGAGAACATCCAATATCCATGTGCTCGTTGGTCTTCGGGTAGCAAAAGGGACCAAACATTAATCCAGTAAGTAGCCTTGTGTACAACCTGCAGAAACTGAGCATTACTGGCTTGGTTAAATATCACATCATTCCTGCAATTCCAAATTGCCCACATTATCACGCATACCCCAATGCGGACATGCATTTTACTTTGTTTATCTAAACCATTTAACCAATTTTCAAACAATTTTTTATATTATTCAGTGGGGGTAAATTGAAAGTGAAATGTACAAATCTCCATACTAATTTAGCAAATGTACATCTAATAAACAAGTGCTCAATAGATTCATCCTGATCACAAAAGGCACACTTTTGCACCCCAACCATTTCCGTTTTGCTAAATTATCTTTTGTAAGTAAAACCTTCCTATGAAGGAACCACATAAAGATTCTAATTTTTAAGGGCACCTTTAATTTCCAAATATATTTCCTTAAAAACACAGTATGACCATTCATATAATCTGCATAAAACGACTTCACTGAAAATTTTCCAGAGGTTGTCAAGTTCCAAATAAACTTATCGGACTCATCGCTAAGTTGTACATTCATTATTCGGCTAACCAGATGTAGCCAAGAAGCCTCCCAACGCTCACCCCTCAGAACACGTCTAAATGAAATGTGGAGAGGATTATTATTCAAAACCTGAGCTACTATCTTGTTTTTGTTAATAACTATAGCATATAGAGATGGATATTGGTATGCTAAAGATACCTTTCCCAGCCACGGATCCTCCCAAAATCTAACGTTCTGCCCATCAACTGCTGTGAAGTATCCCCGTTGAAAAAACTCATCTCTCCCATGCATAATCCCTTTTCAAAAAGGAGAGTCAGTAGGTTTCACTTGAACTTGGGACAGTGTTTTGTTATGCAAATACTTGTTGTGCAATAATTTCTGCCACATCCCTTGTTCATTGATCAATTTAAACAACCATTTACTCAACAAGCATCTATTTTTGATATCTAGAACCTCAATGCCTAAACCGCCCTAAGCTCAACTACATGTTGAAGTGGTTACTGCAATTTCACATATAGTCTTCCTAAGATTACCCTATATTGGCATACTTTCACGTAAATTTTTTGCTCAAAAAGCATCTGCTTATCTGCCTTTTTCAAGTTTTGTAGCATGTTCCCTAGTGTCGATTAATTAGGAGTCTGTTAAAAAATAAAACTTTGACAGTTGACATATATGTTAGATGTTGGCAAATATCAATTTTTATGTTTTCAATTTTACTAACCATGACTAATACTTCACACTTGAACCCAAGCACACATGCTTCTGCTCCAATAAAAAATGCAAAAAACATAAGAATATCTTCTAACTGCAAGCAAAATTGTGGTGGGAAATGACATGACGCAAAAACAACAAAATATTGTGTTGCTGTCAGCATTTAGATTTGTTACCTACAGCACTCAGATTTGTCGTTTTTGCTCAGACCATTACATGTATCTTTTCTCGACAGATTTTTGCATGCTATTAAAACACATGTTCATGTTCATTGTATAAAAAAATTATATCTATTTTATTTGTTTTTGTTGTTGGAAAGGAGCATATCAGCTCGGGTCAGAAAAAAACATGACATGACTAATAGCCTCAGTTTCTGTTTAGAGAAAGCTTTTTTTGCGGGTTGTTTAAAGCAAGTTTTTACATGCACATGAACATCAAAATAGTATACTTGGGATAGGAGAGTATCCTTCCCTACAAATGCATATGACCTGATTACACATTTCTTTGCATAGCTAACTATACATCACTATGCTAGTACATGAGGCAATATGGCTGGTTAATGTACATAGACTGATATTTTGATGTCCTCGGATTTACATTAACAAAGTATTCATTTGTTCAGTTGTTTCCGCAAAAATGAATATTCAGAAATGATTTTTTTCAGGTTTTGATATGGAAATCCTCATTGACGAGAGTAAATGGAAACTCAGAACATGTCCTCGTGGACACTGATAGTTGAGCAATATATAATTGTATTTTTGGTGTAATTTTATGAATTTGTACAATCAAATATTTTGTTTAAAATGTGCGGTATTGCAGTCTTCATTGTCAATTTTGATGATATAAACACAGGCCGAAGGATGTATGTGTGTGTGTTAAATAACTAGATGATACCCTGCGCGTTGCTGCGGAAAATTGTTGTCTTAAATAACCATGAACATCAATTACAGATAAAGAACTATTTTTTTGCTGCTGCAAAGCTCGATTGCTAAAAAAAGAGGAAACAATTTCCTGCAATTAACCCGAGTCTTAGATTTCTTTGATGGATGTATAGTTAGCAATAGTTTATACTGCTTTTTTGCGTATCTAACTTTGAGTTTCCATCAAAAGAAAGTGCAGAGGACCATGAAAATACTCTGGACAAAAAATAATACTTGCCAGCCATAGAATATTGTGGTGGTTAAGTACAAAGACAACAAAAGGAGGATTAGGATCAAGGGATTGTCATGTGACGTAGGTGACTGCCGCGGCAATAGATTCATCCCTTCCAGCATGCAGGACAGCAGTAGGCGATAAACCTGAAGCACGTGTGTGGAGCTTGAAAACAATCCTACAAATTAGCTTTCCAACTTCCAACTTCCAAGGGAGGAATCCTAGCTACGAATCAAATAATATCTCTGCGTAAAGAGAGATGTCGTAGAGAAGGTGGACAAGAGAAGGGACGACTCACCGAGCTATTGATAGTCCGATCGGATGAGGGTCGCGGGCACGCATGATCCAATCAAGGCGGGGCTTGCGCGGGCATAACCCACAATTCAATCAAAATCCAATGAAATCGGGTGGGTGTGAGCACATTGTCGAGAAGGTGGAGAAGAGAAGGGGCGACTCACCGGGCTGTTGACAGTCTGTAACATCCCTGTTTTGCTAAACCTAAATTAGGTTTGATTGTGCATCATGTTATTTTCCTTAGAAAATATGCACAAAAGAAATGAATTTTGAAAACCCTAATGTTGGTTTGAATCTCTCTCAAATTCAATTGCTCAAACATTTTAAAGAAGTTTGAAACTTCAAACAGATTTCAAATACCAAAAAGAGTTTGGAAACAAAAATAAAAATAGAATTTGGAAAAAAAGAGAGAAACCCTCTCTTCTCTCTCTCTCTTGGGCCGCAGCCCAACCCTCCTCTCTCCCCTCGTCTCCCTGTGCAGCCCAGCAGGTCAACCCACCAGCAGCCCATGCAGCCCGTAAAATCCCCCAGGGGGTTATCTCGCAATTTTGCCAAGTCTTCTTCAACCTCACGATGGAGGGAAGCAGCTCGCTGCCGAGCTCCCGTCGATCGGCCGCGTGGAGATCCTCGCCGCCGCCCCGGCGGCCTACAAGTACCCCCGCCGCCTCCACGAAGAACCCTAGCCCCGCCAATTCCTCTTCTCTCCCTCTCTCTGGCTCTCTTTTCGCGCGTGCGCCCGAAACCCTAGCCACGGCCATCGCCGTCCCTCGCCGCTACGCGCCTCCCCGAGCTCCACCGAGGTGCCCACGAGCTCCGCCTCACCGCCAGGACCCTCCTCGTTGAAGGAATCGACGCGGGGCACCGTGAATCGACCCCGCCGCGCCCTTCTTCCTCGCAGACGGCCGCCGCTCCGTCGAAGCTCGCCGGCGCTGCGGACCTCCCCCGCCCTCACCGTCGCTTCCATCGCGCTCAGGGTGAGCTTCCGAGTCCCCCGGTGCCCTCGCCCTCCTCGTTTCGCCTCTACAGCGCCGCCGCGCTATGCGCCTGGTCCGGCCGCCGCCGCACGTCGTCGTCGGCGTCGCTCCGGCGACCAATAGGTCGCGGCGCCGCCACCCTCCTGCTCGCCTTAGCCGCGCGCATCCAACGCGCCCATCCGCGCGTCCAGGGGCGCCCTCTAGCGCCGCCGCTGCTTGCTCTCCGCCGCCGGTCACCGGCGGTTGACCCCGGCGGTTGACCGCCGTGGGGCCCGCCCCCTTTTCTTTTTGTTAAATGTTTTCTGAAATTCATTTCTGTAAATAAAAATAATATGACATGTGGGGCCCCTTGTCAGGTTTTTATTATTTTTGTAAATATTTAGGAAAATATTAAATCCATGACATGTGGGTCCATATATGTCATACTTTTAATAATTTCTGGATTTTTCCAGAAATGATTTAAAATGAATAAAACTTGTAAAATTCATAACTTATTCTTTTTAAATCAGAAAAATATGTATAATATATCAAAATTTTCAGAAAAATGAGATCTAGATTTTGGTTGCAAAATCATGCATTCTTAAACAACTTTAAACCCTAGTTGTTGTAGAAGAATTTAATCAACCCCTCTGAGGCTCCGGAACTACTAACCCTAGTCCCGTCGAACCTCAATTAATTTGATGATGACCTAGGGTTAATTTCAGTACCTAATTAACTTGTCATATCATCATTATTGTATGCGCATTGCATCGATGCCATGTGTTGATTGTTCTTTTACCTTTCCGGTATTTGCCTCTTCGCGATCGATAGAGCAAGTGCCCGAGAAGATGAAGATCGACAACGAGGCAGATCAATACTTGTCCATCGACGAACAAGTCAAGCATGGGATCTCCGAAGATCCATATTGGTTTGTCAGGGATAAAGGCAAGCCCTAGCCTGGTTCATATTATGATTTCGAAATGCTTTACTTCTAGTTTCTACATATTGCATATGATTCCAATATGTTTTATCGGCAGATATAGTTATCCTATGTGTTTTGCATTACCATCCTTGTAGCCTAAATACTCTGATCCACTGCCCCCAGCAAGACTAGGTTTGAGCTATGTGTGCATCGCTAGAGCCGTTATATCGAATATGCTTAGCCATGCTTAGTTGACGAATTCTGATCCATCCGGTTGATGAATCAGAGCTGCGAATGAACCTAGTTTGACAGGATGACATGGTAAGATCAGTGATGATAATTAAACATGCTTAAAGGCTTGGATGGGCCGCCACATGGGGATGTGGTGATTTGACTCGTTCTCGCCGATACTAGGACCTGAGGTTCTCGCCTTGCGGGGCCCATGGGAACCCCTTGGCCCGAATTTGCCTAGCTTACCCATGAGTCAATTAGTTTGCGAGTTCCATTTGGCATTCTACATGGCGAAGGCGTGGAAAAGATTTTCAAAGGTGCATCATACAGGGATGTGGCTAGGGTGAAGGATGCTGGAGGCATTGAACTGGATCCCCTGCGCACAATGACCGGGACCGCCTCGAAGAATGGCTACCTACGATGACGGAGTTTCCCAGCTAGATTGACTCATGGAATAGGCGAAGCAAGAGAAAGGTTTTGGTCGACCACCTCTCGCCGGCACACCAAGGAAGTGTGTAACGTACGGCGCTAAGAGTCGGTCGGCGCGTGTGGGTAAAGTTGTACACCCCTGCAGGGTAAATCTTTTCGAAAAGCCGTGTCCACAGTTACGGACAACTTGGGGAAGGACGTGTTGATCATAGACAACTTTAACCTAATCGTAAAACTTGGAATCAATGTGTGATAAGGATCCCTTCTCAGGGTATCGAGAGGGTGATCCTAGTGGATAGGTTCAACATATGATGAAGATTCGGTGGATTCAATATGATGATTAGTAGAGCTAGAGATATCGCTCTCTTATCCCCTTTTGAAAATGATCTCGAATAGACGAGCTTCGCTCCCTCTTGTTTTACAAAGGAAAACTGGCTTTCGCAAAATAAGCTCCACATAAAGCCTCGCATACCAGCTTTGCTAACAGGTTGTACTAAGTCTTGCCGAGTCCCCGTACTCAGCTTTGCATGCTTTGTTTCGGCACCAAGTCTCTCCAACAAATGAAGGTTTCTAGGTCGACATCGACGAGTAGCTTGGGATTCCCGGGTGGCAGCCCGGAATCTCTGGGCTGGGACGTCGCCGTTATGCTCCCGGCCTCTTAGGCCTTTTGCTATCTTGCTATTTAGAATAGCATAACTTCGTTTCCGTTGATTGATGAATTGTCGGGTCGTTGACCTCTCGCTTGTAATACTTTGGTTTTTCGCTCGGTTATGAGCTTGTATTACTCTTTGAGTCGTAGAGTCACCGTTGTGTTACCGATTCTCACCCTGTAGGCCCTAGAGATCTAGGTTAGGCTTATGCCAGATGAGGATCTGGGTTTGTCTAGCCTACGACCTCCGGGGTCCCCACGGGTTTTGGTATCAGAGCAGGACTGCCTGTAGGAAACCATTTCTATTGGTCGATGTTGAGTCTAGTGGTTGTGAAAACTATTTGAAAGCTAAAAGTATTTGCAAAAATCTGATTAGGATTTTTTTTTCTCCTTATCTGGTATCGCTCTAATTCAAAGTCACACCTTACCTTGTGTTGATTTGAAAAAGTTTTACCAGTTCTTCTGGTCTTTCAAAACTTAGGTGCCTCAAGGGCGGGACGTTTCTTAACCAGTGGACTTATAGTTGAGTTTTCTAGAGTCGATCGTGTGTTCTTTGTTCTCTCTTTGTTTTGTTTCAGTCGAGAGATTTCCTTCCATCATAATCTCTCTACTTCGTGGGTTCCACATCATTCTGTTCCAGTGCTTCGAGGCTTCCTTTCACCTTGGATGCCTCCTTTCCTTTTTCTCGGGATACTTCTAAAGCTAGGTATGGCTTCTTGAAAGTTACCTTGTGATTACTACCTCGTAGAGACCTCTCGTGTCACTCGGCTTAGTAGTTACTACTCTCTCTGCGTTTTAACCCTTGGACTTGAACCGAAGGTCCCGGATTGTGTTGGGTTCTTTTGAATCCAAGTACATGATGCTGACCTTTAACCCAAGATCCATTCTGTTGACTTCGTCCATGGTCAAACCATACATCAAGACGGTTAACTCCGGAATCCATCGAGCCTTCAAGATTTTGGTTGTAGTCGTGATTGAATTGCGGCAATAAAAGTCCATTCCCTATCACTAGCTTTTGGCATTGGTTCTTTCATGGAACCAAATGAACCACGACAAGAGTTCTCTTTATGAGTCTCACATCTATGTTTGTGACACTGCCACACCTCCTTTTCTCCACGTGAGTTTCGCAAGAGTGCTATCTTGTGCATCCACATCTCAGGATTTCAAATTCTCATCGTGTTCCTCCTCTCTAGTTTCTTTCCGACCTTTGTCTGCTAGTTAGCAGCCAAGTTGTAAATGTGCATTGGTGTTTTCCAGTGCATGTTACTCTTGTGGTCTCCCAAGACATTTCACTTCGAGATGCCAGGAGAAACAAACTCCAGTACCTCGTCCATTTCTAGGACCCGGTCAAAGTGTTGTAATTCGCAGAATGTGAGGTTTATGCACTTTTTGTTCTGTTCTACCTTAAGAGTATCACACTCTTTTATATCAAGGTCGTGCTAAATCTCATGGCCTTATTGATGAAGTGATGCTCTTACATATCTTTACTCGCCCTTCCTCCAAGCTGTCCGTGCTTGGGAATATAGGGGTGCATGTATTGATGTGGCTATTCAAGATTCTTAGCAATTCTCATTGCTTTGAAATCCAAAGACGTTTGTGTCATTCTTAGCATGATTGTTTAACCAATCACTAAGTGAAGTTTGACTGTGCTCCCAAGTCCTTGTTCATGTGCACCTTCTTCGGTCAAAGATTTAGGTTCGTACCAAAGCTCTCAAGACCACATCAGCTGCTTTGAAAAGCAAGCTTCCCTTGCAAACTAAGTGATATATCGGTGGTACGTGATATTCTGGATGTCTTTCTAGAAGTATCGCCATGTTTTCACATGACCGTGTTGTCAGGTTCATGGGTACATTGGTTCTCTAAATCAGTACTTCTCCAAGAAACCGTACTGGATATCCTGGACTAGTTGGTTGAGCTTAAGCGACAACTTGGAGAGTTGTAAGACAAGAGCTCTATCCAACTTGATCCTTCTAAAAGGGTTGTCTAGTTTTGATCGTGTTGTAGTCAGGAAGTATCTCCTTTGTCGATATGCTAAATTCCCCATATTTGATTTGAGTTTGGGCTATCATCAAATCAAACTCAGTTCTGAGGACTATCTTGATGATGTTTATACTCAGGGTGTCTCACTTCAGTACATCTTCATGTCCTTTGGTCTGACCAATACTCTTGCCTTGTTCGTGCAACATGTGAGTCTCTTATTGGAGTATCTTGATAAGTTTGTTGTTGAGCCCATCGATGACATTCTTATTTCCTCCATGTACAAAGAGGTTCATATTGAACATTTGGCACTAATGTTGGAAACTAATAAGAACCATCTTTGTGTTATCACGAAGTATGTGTTCTGGATGTTAGAAGTGACCTTCTCTGGTTCACGTGCATTTGCTGAAAGATGTTGCCATGGATCCGAGTAGAGTTCCCTTTCCTTTCCTCGGGAATCATCGCAAGTCAGTCATGCATGTGCCGAATATTCTTGAGATGGAAGGTTGTTACCTCCATTTTCTTGAAAAGTTCATTATGCACACTAAGTCACTGACTGGTTTATTCAAGAAAGAGAAGAAGCTTAATAGCTTCAATATCTTCTATGAGGTCCCCACCATGACTCAATTGTGTTACATTGCAAGTTCATGTGCGCGCAATTGCCTTTTTGTAATCGCAACCACATGGATTACGCAATCTAGCTCAGTCTTTTGGAGCTTGACATTGTAGTCTATATCTTGAGAATCTACCGAATTTACCTTGGTGGTAAGTGTTGCCAAATTTCTATTCGAACATGTGGAGTCTGAAATATCCTTACACTTAACCTAAGCTGAATCTCAAGCAGCATTGATGGTTGGTGTTTCTCAAGAATTCATGACATAGGCCTCTTTGTAAATCCGACAAGATTGATGTTGTGGTTAACCCAAATTAGTCGGAAGGTCTAATGTCATAATCTTATGAAACAACAAGAATAACCACTCTCCATAAGGATTTTGTGCGACTTATTCTAGGAGTTGCCCTTATGATGTCTTTTCAATCCGAAAGTCTGACCTTCACTTGATGACTTATTGAAGGCTTTTCAAAAGCCTGATATTGGTGTCTAGAACATCAATGAGAACATTAGAAGCAGCAGTTGCTAAATGTTTCTCGGTCAATCCCTCGAAACCATTTCTCCGGTGATAACAACTCTGTGGGAAGAAGTATCACCTCCCGATGATCCTTGCTACGTCGTTCGACAATGTTTTTCCCCTTCCTTTGGATTTTGCTTGAAGTTCTCTTTAATTCACACGTTGTGTGAATTCGTCAGCCATATGTGACCCCAGTACTTTTGAGTAAGCTTTAAACTAATGGCACTCCTCTTGTTATATATTCAAAGTTCAAATCCTCAAAGAAGTATCCTTCCTTAGGATGCCAAATCTCTGTTGTCTATTCGTTCAAGTACCATGAAGTAATATCATGACCCTTGGCATTTTAGTAGCCAGTGTTCTTTCCCTTCCTTTGGTTTATACCCGAAGTTCTAATCAATTCACACGTTGTGTGAATTCGTCGCCCATCTAGGCCCCAGCCTTTTGAAGAGACAACAATCGTTTCATGTACCATACCAAAAGAGTGACTATGATTTTGAAATCCAAAGTCGCTCTCGTTGTATAATCATCTGTGCTTCTACGATTCACCCTCTCTAAGAGTGCCTCGTTATGGTATCAAAGACAGTTTACTCCTCGTTACCTTGTCCCTTCGTATTCTTGTAAATCGTGGAGCAATTGTCTACCAAAGTTTGAAACTCTTCCGTCTCCTTCGTTAACTTGACATGTTTCATGGTTGTCAGCTCAAGAGTTGTTGCTAAGCACTCATTCTATGAGTTAACCATGAGCTACTCGATCTTTGTGAAGATCCATCGTCCAGTTGTCATTCCCTCTTTCCTTTAAAGTGAAGAAAGCAAAATGAAGAGTTCTTCATGGTGTTGTGGATCAACTTCTTCGTGATGTCGTGGATCAACCTCTTCAAGAAAGAAGATCGTCATGGTATCGACAATATCGTTGAAGACCGGTGTAGTTCTTGTTACCTTCTCTATTCCTACCTTGGAATCTCGGGACGAGATTCTTTTAAGGGGGATAGATCTGTAACATCCCTGTTTTGCTAAACCTAGATTAGGTTTGATTGTGCATCATTTGCATCATGTTATTTTCCTTAGAAAATATGCACAAAAGAAATGAATTTTGAAAACCCTAATGTTGGTTTGAATCTCTCTCAAATTCAATTGCTCAAACATTTTAAAGAAGTTTGAAACTTCAAACAGATTTCAAATACCAAAAAGAGTTTGGAAACAAAAATGAAAATAGAATTTTGAAAAAGGAAAAAGAGAGAAAACCTCCCTCTCCTCTATTGGGCCGCAGCCCAACTCTCCTCTCTCACCTCCTCTCCCTGCGCAGCCCAGCAGGCCAACCCACCAGCAGCCCCGTAAAATCCCCCGGGGGGTTATCCGCAATTTTGCCAAGTCTTCTTCAACCTCACGATGGAGGGAAGCAGCTCGCCTGTCGAGCTCCCGTCGATCGGCCGCGTGGAGATCCTCGCCGCCGCCCCCGGCGGCCTACAAGTACCCCCGCCGCCTCCACGAAGAACCCTAGCCCCGCCAATTCCTCTTCTCTCCTCTCTCTCGGTTCTCTTTTCGCGCGTGCGCCCGAAACCCTAGCCACGGCCATCGCCGTCCCTCGCCGCTACGCGCCTCCCCGAGCTCCACCGAGGTGCCCACGAGCTCCGCCTCACCGCCAGGACCCTCCTCGTTGAAGGAATCGACGCGGGCGCCGTGAATCGACCCCGCCGCGCCCTTCTTCCTCGCAGACGGCCGCCGCTCCGTCGAAGCTCGCCGGCGCCGCGGACCTCCCCCGCCCTCACCGTCGCTTCCATCGCGCTCGGGGTGAGCTTCCGAGTCCCCCGGCGCCTCGCCCTCCTCGTTTCCCCATACAGCGCCGCGCGCGCTATGCGCCCGGTCCGCCGCCGCCGCACGTCGTCGCCGGCGTCGCTCCGGCGACCATAGGTCGCGGCGCCGCCACCCTCCTGCTCGCCTTAGCCGCGCGCATCCAACGCGCCCATCCGCGCGTCCAGGGGCGCCCTCTAGCGCCGCCGCTGCTTGCTCTCCGCCGCCGGTCACCGGCGGTTGACCGCCGTGGGGCCCGCCCCCTTTTCTTTTTGTTAAATGTTTTCTGAAATTCATTTCTGTAAATAAAAATAATATGACATGTGGGGCCCCTTGTCAGGTTTTTATTATTTTTGTAAATATTTAGGAAAAGATTAAATCCATGACATGTGGGTCCATATCTGTCAGACTTTTAATAATTTCTGGATTTTTCAGAAATGATTTAAAATGAATAAAACTTGTAAAATTCATAACTTATTCTTTTTAAATCAGAAAAATATGTATAATATATCAAAATTTTCAGAAAAATGAGATCTACAATTTGATTGCAAAATCATGCATTCTTAAACAACTTTAAACCCTAGTTGTTGTAGAAGAATTTAATCAACCCCTCTGAGGCTCCGGAACTACTAACCCTAGTCCCGTCGAACCTCAATTAATTTGATGATGACCTAGGGTTAATTTCAGTACCTAATTAACTTGTCATATCATCATTATTGTATGCGCATTGCATCGATGCCATGTGTTGATTGTTCTTTTACCTTTCCGGTATTTGACTCTTCGCGATCGATAGAGCAAGTGCCCGAGAAGATGAAGATCGACAACGAGGCAGATCAATACTTGTCCATCGACGAACAAGTCAAGCATAGGATCTCCGAAGATCCATATTGGTTTGTCAGGGACAAAGGCAAGCCCTAGCCTGGTTTATATTATGATTTCGAAATGCTTTACTTCTGGTTTCTACATATTGCATACGATTCCAATATGTTTTATCGGCAGATATAGTTATCCTATGTGTTTTGCATTACCATCCTTGTAGCCTAAATACTCTGATCCACTGCCCCCAGCAAGACTAGGTTTGAGCTATGTGTGCATCTCTAGAGCCGTTATATCGAATATGCTTAGCCATGCTTAGTTGACGAATTCTGATCCATCCGGTTGATGAATCGGAGTCTGCGAATGAACCTAGTTTGACAGGATGACGTGGTAAGATCGGTGATGATAATTAAACATGCTTAAAGGCTTGGATGGGCCGCCACATGGGGATGTGGTGATTTGACTCGTTCTCGCCGATACTAGGACCCGAGGTTCTCGCCTTCGGAACCAAGATCGAGCGTACAGCCACACGGGGCCCATGGGAACCCCTTGGCCCGAACTTGCCTAGCTTACCCATGAGTCAATTAGTTCGCGAGTTCCATTTGGCATTCTGCATGGCGAAGGCGTGGAAAAGGTTTTCAAAGGTGCATCATAGAGGGATGTGGCTAGGGTGAAGGATGCTGGAGGCATTGAATTGGATCCCCTGCGCACAATGACCGGGACCGCCTCGAAGAATGGCTACCTACGATGATGGAGTTTTCCAGTTAGATTGACTCATGGAATAGGCGAAGCAAGGGAAAGGTTTTGGTCGACCACCCTCTGCCGGCACACCAAGCAAGTGTGTAACGTACGGCGCTAAGAGTCGGTCGGCGCGTGTGGGTAAAGTTGTACACCCCTGCAGGGTAAATCTTTTCGAAAAGCCGTGTCCACGGTTACGGACGACTTGGGGAAGGACGTGTTGATCATAGACAACTTTAACCTAATCGTAAAACTTGGAATCAATGTGTGATAAGGATCCCTTCTCAGGGTATCAAGAGGGTGATCCTAGTGGATAGGTTCAGCATATGATGAAGATTCGGTGGATTCAATATGATGATTTGTAGAGCTAGAGATATCGCTCTCTTATCCCCTTTTTAAAATGATCTGAATAGACGAGCTTCTGCTCCCTCTTGTTTTACAAAGGAAAACTGGCTTTCTGCAAAATAAGCTCCACATAAAGCCTTGCATATCAGCTTTGCTAACAGGTTGTACTAAGTCTTGCTGAGTCCCTGTACTCAGCTTTGCATGCTTTGTTTCAGACCAAGTCTCTCCAACAAATGAAGGTTTCTAGGTCGACATCGACGAGTAGCTTGGGATTCCCAGGTGGCAGCCTGGAATCTATGGGCTGGGACGTCGCCGTTATGCTCCTGGCCTCTTAGGCCTTTTGCTATCTTGCTATTTAGAATAGCATAACTTCGTTTCCGTTGATTGATGAATTGTTAGGTCAGTGACCTCTGCTTGTAATACTTTGGTTTTTCGCTCAGTTATGAGCTTGTATTACTCTTTGAATCGTAGAGTCACTGTTGTGTTACCGATTCTCACCCTGTAGGCCCTAGAGATCTAGGTTAGGCTTATGCCAGATGAGGATCTGGGTTTGTCTAGCCTACGACCTCCGGGGTCCCCACACAGTCCGATCGGATGAGGGTCGCGGCCATGATCTAGTCAAAATCCAATGAAATCTGTTGGGTGCAAGCAACCTTTCAAATTGAGAGACGTATGTTAAGGGATTGAAAAATAAAAGGGAGAAACAAATTGGGAGCGTCCAGCCACCAGAATGGTGGCAGAGATGGCGCGCGAGCACGCGGCCGCGCTTGATGTCGATCGATGCAGCACATGTGGGTTTTTAACATGGAAGCCGCAACGGCTATGCAGCTCTGTTTAAAATAGCCTGCTATAGCCCGGCCGTGATGCCCGCGGCTATGGCTAGAGACTTTAAAGGCTAAATGGAAATAGCCGCTAATAGCCCAGCTATAACTAATTTGCCCCAAGTTAGCATGATAGCGGCATTTTTTCTGCTCAACGGGCCCAAAAAATTTGACCCAAAATTTTCAGAGCGGCCCAATTTATGAACATCACTGTATCATGAACTGCTAGTACTTAATGAAGTTGTAATATTTGGACATAACTATATATGTCCTTAACAATCTATGAACTATGTTTTTGACATAACTACATGTGAACTATGTTTTGGTTATGGGCATCTATTATGTGATAATGTTACTATGGTATCTGTGAATTATTGATCATATAGACAATTTATATGATGTCGTAATATTGGATTTTTCCCTATTATTTAGCAAATCGGATATATGGTCTTAGCCCGCTATAGCCTTTTATAGCTTCAGAAATCTTCGCGGCTATAGGCTAGAGCCCGCTATTTTAAACAGATCTGTGCAGTTTCTGTCCAATGAATACCAAGATACTTCATAAGACTTTATTGAGAGAATTGCTTAGGTTGCAATAGCGGAGTTAGTGCAGGTGATTAAAGAGCCACTACCATATATAAGAATATCGGTTTGTATTCCTTGACGAAAGGCGAGTGAAATGACTGTGAGCCCACGAAAAGACGTCCATCGTTTTCCAGGAGCCCATGCGAGAACACGCTGCAAAGCGAGCATAAGACTGGTGCCAATGCATCACCCGTTATAGCCTCGTCACGTCAGCTTTTATTCTCACTATCACCCTACTCTCACCTCACTGTCACCCCACGATGCCAGTGCACGGGCTATAGTGCCAGCTCTCACTTCTTTCTCCTCCCTACCGCCTCTCTACCGTCCCCACTAGCACCTCTATCGCCTCCCTCTCGCCCCGCTCTCGCCTCCAACGTGGGCTATAGGCGGGCAGTACTGCCCCTACCGTCGGGCGGTGGAACCACCGCCCGCTGCTACCGTCTCGCCCGCCTACCGCCCCGCTACCGCCTTGCTGCGGGTGGTATCGCCCGCGCTATAGCCTGCGTTGGCACCAGCCAAACGTTAAGGGAACGCGGGGCAGAGAAAAGAGGATGACGTGGATGCACAGTAAGCTAGGAAAATCAAGTAGAAGATTGCCTCCAGTGCAGGCGAGGTGAACAATGAATTTTAATTAATTTCCTATTTCGATGTAAAGCTGGTTCTGTTGCTGGAGCTGAGTCAGGTGTATGCATTGGACTCGGCTCTGTAGTTAGATTTGATTGTGCAAATTATGTAATGGAGTTGGTTCTGCAGCTAAAAGTGGCTATGATAATACCTAAAATTAGCAACGGTGGCTTGCAGTCAAATGAAGAATCAACTTAGGACTATTGTGTAGAACGGTCCACTGGTACAGATTGGTCCTTCTAAGGCTCTCATGGCACACGAAAGGCTTTTCCGTATGCCGTGCGGAAGAACGCAGAGAACCCAAAAAACGACTATCTACAGGTCCGTCACCGGCCCTCGCCGCGAAAAACATAGCACACGCTTTCAAGCCTGAAAACGTATGTGACATGACGCAAACGTTCGTTTGAACGAACCATGTGTAACATTTATATCTTTGCAGACCATTTATTTCTCTCAAACCATGTTTGATGTTTTGGCGCTTCCGTTTCCTTTCCCGATGTTTAGCTCCCTTCCCGTCACCCCCGGATCATCTATAAATTCAGTGAGCTCCGCATGTAGCTTATAACTGCAAAATTGGCTAAACAAATTATAGGAACAATGCATCACCGCCATAGATATGTGTCGAGTTACCAAGCACTGCTCGCGGTCAGAGCGGGGATGGAGACAGAGCTGAGGGCTCCGATTTTCCGTAGAGCCCCATGGCTGATCATGGTCCCTTGGTGTCTCGGTCCTCCTGATGACTGGTGGAGGTGCGCCCCGATCTCCAATCCTAGTGTGGAGTCGTTGTTGGAGGATCCTGACTCTTTGGAGTTCTCCATCGCATCGTGGCACTGCGAGGTATGCTAGGTTCTTCGTGTGGAGATCTCTGAGGTTATGCCAAACACTCACGGGCATGCATGCTAAATGACCTTAAGAATGGCATCATCAAAAACCCCAAGCTGGAGAGAGAAATAGCATGTCCACCAACAGCGCCACCAGCGCGCCATTGAGGCTTCGGGCTCCGACAAAGGTCGTGTTGACGAGAACTTTTAGTTTAACTAGAGGATACCCCGCGCGTTGCTGCGGAAATTTTTCATGGATTTTTTTAAAAATGCGCGTGCATCAAAGAAGATGAGGTGAACTGTTGCGGGAACAATGCATGCTAAATGACTAATAGAGGGATTTTCAATATATATGTAATGGAAAAAGACGTCGGAGCAAAAAATAAATAAATGGAGATTACAATATAACTGAGAAATTAATGTACACAACTGATACAATCATTTATATTAAGGAAATTGGTTGGTTATTATCTAAGCTAACTTCCTTGATCATATCACATTACAAATGTGAGATGAGGAGGAAGACGAAAACATAAAACAACAGATAAATTGTGTAAGCTGTTGTACATCCTTTCAATTAACTTTTCTACTGAGCTTCAAAACAACTTCCCTATTTTATTTACTACGAGAGCTTACAGAGGGTAAGACCTACCATATATATGTTAGTTTCTCCAACTTTCAACAAATATGAATCATCCAAAATATACAAATTTAGTTATGGAGCAAAGTATTACAAACTATTGAGTGTGCCATGAACACCATATGAAACTACAAATATGCCTATCTCAGCGGAGAACCTGTAGATGAAGCAGAATAGCATGCTTTGATAATAATCTTTTACAGAAGTATTTAACATTAGATGACATGATTTATGATTATAAAAATATGAGTACTTTTACCTATGTGAAAAATTTCCCAAAGGGGTGAAATGTACCTTTTTCCCAATTTATTTTCATGCCTTGGATCACCTCATACAGAATTAGAATGTTGTCCCAGGTGAATATATAAGATGAATTGGTAGCTTGGAAAAATACACCAGGTTGCACTTACATGGTTGATTTGATATACTGGAGGGAACCGAGTATAATATATAGAATGTCAATTCTGCATCCGGGATAAATTTTGGAATATGAGCACCAACATATTTCTATGTCCACATCATGCATCATCTTAATATATTACCTCTTTACCATTTGCATAATTCCAAAAAGAAGATGCTTAGGCACCTTAAACACATCATCACTATATATAGAACTTTGACTTGATGTAATAGTTTGTGAATGTGATTATGCGATCATGAAAAAGAACATGATGGCTGCATGCTTCTCAAAGACAATTAAAAATTGGAAAACTTCATTCTAATCAACCTAAAAACTATTATACATAAAAGCTTAAAAAAATAAAACAGTGAGCTTGGAATTACCTGGTCGGGTGACTCCAGAGTCAGTAATATCAAAATCCTAATTCAGACATTTGTCCCATTCATCACATATAGTTGGTACCAGCAGGGGATAACTGCGGACGACCGGGGATGCAACATCATGTCCAACATGTTGGCTTTCTGTAGGCAAAACCTAATAGATCAAAAATCGAGTTCATGCCACTGGGAGATGTCATAGAGAATATGGAGAAGAGGAAGTAATGTTTCGAGTCTGAGATTTCGAACTAAGGAGCTGCGCTGGGGAAGATGGAAAGGGAGAAGCTCCATTTCTCAAGCACAAGAGGTGATAGCAGATGCTATCTAACATGCATTGCTTAACTTGCGTTGAGACGATGAAGAGGAAGGAGAAAACCATGAGTGCCTTTTGATCTGTTCCATGCATTCAACCAAATGAGATGAAGCACATGGGTAATTAACAGAGGATACACCCTATAAAGTGAGAGGAGAGGAACAGTCCATCTAGGAACGGAAAAAATAAAAACATGAATACGTATCACTGTATCAGTTCTCTCAAAACAAACGTCGCAAATCATCTCGGACCTTTGTGCAGCCAAAAGCGTGATGGTTTGAGGAGAGCAAGGATCAATTCCGGTCAAGCATAAATGTATTAAATGTTAGGGCCCTTTAAGCAGAGCAATAGCCAATTTACTCATCGGTTATAATTGTGGAGAGGAAAAGATCATCACGCCTAGTCTATTTTGAGGTGACGTTCCATAGTTATAATCAGCTGGAAAAAAAAAGGAAAACCAAAATTAATGACATGGCAGGCTGCTGACATGGGAGGTTGGGATTGGTCAAGGATGTTTGATGAGGTGGATAGGCTGCATGTGAAGAGAAATGGGATCACCTATTAAGAATAGAAAGATTAGTTGTTAGAGTTTCTACATGTAATATGGGTGGAAAATTTTGATCATGCATTCCAAATATTAAGTGTATCCTACTTTTTGTGTGTGTGCCGGAATCTTAGTTTACTTGTTCTTTTTTCTCTCCTTGTTATGATTTTCTATTTTTCTATTTTCTCCATTAGGTTTTGTAGCTAGTCTACCCCAACTTGCTTTAAAAAAAAGTCTTTGATGTTGTCGATATTGTTTTGTTGTTATATCGTACTTTTGAGTGTCATGTGTAACTAAAATGTTCGATTAATATATATAAATGTTGGGAACGTGGTGGACTAGTATCTTTACTCCAAGGAGGAGCGGCTCCATCTTTTACCTGACTACAATGCTAGTAAATTGCAACTTATTTGTTCTAAGTGGCACACGTTTTCTTAGGTAATAGCGTATGTCACTAGTAGAGATAATGTTAGCGGTGTCTTGTGATTAGTGGTGTATTTTATTTGTGCAATGCCATTGTTTAAAACAACAAGTGTTGCAAAAGTCGCAATATCAACGATATGTACATAATGGTAGCGCGCGGTGACACCAACAACGCCATGGTTAATCGAGCCCGGCACACGTGCCCGACAGCGCATTATTGTCGGCGTGGCGCTATGCACAACGCCACCATTGCACAGTGAGCGGTGGTGTGGAGTTTTGCGCATGCCACCGAGGTTCACTGCACTGATGGTGTGTGCTGGTGTCACCACGCCGCCATTAAATACATGGCGTGTCAGAGGCGTGGTCGTACACACTAGGGCATTATGATTTGTCACGTAAAGAGGCGTGGGAAAAACCTAGGGCCGCCTCATGGTCAGTCAGACTATTAACGTTTCGGCTTGGCTGCTCTCTCCGCCGCACTCCCTAGGCTCCCCGCCGAACTTCGCATCTTTTCCACGCAACTATAAGGGTAATTAATGTCAATCCTTATGGATTAATATTTTTATTTATTTTATATGAAGGAATATTCTATAAGTAATTCTTGTAGTTCATGTGTTGAATTCAATTGTGGATGCAATGAAGATAAATATATACCTTCGCATTGGCATCAAGATCATTGATTTGAAGAGAAGAATATGATACGAACGAGAAGAAGAAACAAAGATGGAGTTCTTCTGTGGAACTTATTTTATCCATGCTCTAGCTTATGTGTTAATCAATGGATGATCAAGGTATTATGATAGAGCATGAAAAGATACAATGTTGACCGAGACTAAGAGCGGAGATTGGATTCAAGTTTATCAACACATGAAGCATAAAGAATGTACCATAATGGATCATGTGATCTTGTGGTATGGCAAGCCATATCAATTATGCTTGGTGAACTAACCCATCTTATATGTATTTGTGTTGTCAATGTGGGTTAGGTATCTTGGGCATGCATCAAAAGCAAGATCTCATATAGCCCATGTGAGGATGACATCAAGTGGTGATGGTCATCAAGGTTGAGAAGGGCAAGTTCAGGATAAGCAACTCGAGAAGATCATATATGCTTGAATCTTCTTGACCATTTGGTGATAATGGACATGTGAAGACACTAATTAATGAAGATATCCCTTATTGGTGTATAGGGGACCATATTGTGAGTCTTTACGAAGCAACAATGATAAATCGAAGCATTCGTCTTGAATGAATCATGAAGCGTCATCATCAAGGTCAAGAGGGATGTGCAAGGCAAAGTTATGCCCTTGCTAGGTTTTTCTTTAACCGGTCTCAAGGTGGTTTTTTGGAGACTGGGTTATAGGATACATAGCCGCACCATCAATCATTTTAGGGAGGTCAATCCTTTAGATACGTTGCATCCCTTTGATGTTTCTCTGTCTGAGGTTCTTGAGCTTGTTGCTAGCTTTTCAGCAAGCCTTAGTTCATTGAAATAGAAATCGTATGCATCTTCTATTGCATTTTTTTAGTTTGGACATTTTTACCGCTTCTTAGTTTGGAGAGGTTTTCGTTGGGGTTCTATTCAATGTTATATTTCCAACAAAATTGGTTTCATCTTAATCGGTGGCGTAGATGTGACCATGACAGGTGCTACAAGATGCAGCACTTCAAAGGTGGAGGGCAAAGGATACATAACCATCTACGGATCAAGATTGCAAAGAGATACGGGGTTACCCAGTGAAGCTCCACCAGAAAGTAAAACTCCTACTTCTTTCTTTACTTGTATTAATTTGGAGAGATTACAATGGGGTGGCTCACAAGATGGCTATGGCGACTGCGAGCTAAGGTTTGGTGATTGGAGATTGGATTAGATCGTTCTAGGGTTCCACACATGGGGTTTATATGGGCACCCCCGGTTAGGGTTTATAGAAATTGCGCTAAGGCTGTTGCTAACGTGTATGCCTATTGGGCCTTAATGCTACTCTCCCAGGCCTTCTCTAGGCCCAGTCACCGGTGACCTCCCTCTTACAATCTCCTCGGCGAGCGGCGCGAGCTTCTTAGTCCAATCGATGCTGCCAAGTGCTTCTGGTGATGGACCCCATGGGTCATATCCCCGTCAATAGTCCCCGAGTGTGTCAGGGATTAATTGTTGGATTCAGAATGGAGTGAAAGTTGAGGGTGAGTTCGGCTTGTAGTCGACGGCGAATCGGTGGTGAACTCCTAAAAAGAAGAAATAACTAATGAAATAAACCCACTTGGTTTGGCCAGTCGACCCCGCGAGTCATTATCGTCTAGTCGACCCGATGAATTGGCAAATGGCGAGTCGCCAGGCGAGTGGAGCACGGGCGCAGGCGCTTTAACTAGGTTTTGACCAGCATCTTGTCAACTAGCCGTTGGCGCTATCGTCACTGTAACAACTCTTTTAATGGCTCCTCGGAGGATCCGTCGACATAATCCACCATAGGTGACCCTGCCAAGGTTTTATTGACCTCCACTGAAGGTTTTTTTGCTTCATCCATGCTAGTGCCACTCGCCGCGTTGCCGGGGGTGCCCTTGGTGACCTCCTTCGCAGGGCTGCCGGTGCTCTCAGTCTCCTTGGTCTCCTCCTCCTCTGCGCCCGTTGCCGCCTTCTTCTTACCTTCCTTGGCGCCCTTCTTCACCTTGGAGTCATCTACGGCCAGAGTGGGTTATCCTTTGGAGAAGGCAGCGATCCCATGGTTGTCGGGCCCTCCCTCTATACCAACGCAATCTCCTTCATGGGTGTCTTGTGAGAAACCTGGCAGTGTGGCTAGTGCCTTGCCGGGGGGTCGTGGGGACCCGGATTCCCACTGCACTAACACTAGCCCCCGGCATGGGCCCCTTCTTCACTTTGCCTTCCTGAAGTACTCCTAAAATGTGTGGACGCGTCGCGTCCTCTCCCATGTTCTTGGAATATTTGGGGTATCTCCCTACCCATGTGATCCTCCACGAGACTCCGCGTGATGATTGTAGAGGCACCTCGCTTTGAGGCTGGCTGTTTGCTATGCCTTCAACCCCACTAGGATGTAGATCGGCAGCACCTAATTCTTGCGCACCGAGCGGAGAGGAGCGACACATTGGCATTGGGTTGTCATTTTACCGCATTTTTCTACCAAGATATGATGGTGCAAATCTGAACCACCCTGACCTCCCGAAGATATACGCCACTTCCAAGCTTCCACGAATGTAGTCGACTGCCAGATCCACGAGCGTCGAGGGAGGCGGGGAGAGGCATGTCGCTCTTTCCCATTTCTGAATTGTAGTCGTCGCGGGAGATTAGCGGCCACACGATCCTCATCCAGGGGACTCCAAGGTATTCTCGTTACCGGTCGTTGTTCCAATGAGCTAAAGTTTTTATACGTGTGTTTTTCTATGAGTACATGTAAATTTATCATTTGTTCACATTGTATAGAATGAATTTGTTAGTACACTTTTTTTGGGTAGTTACTCAATACGTACTTACTATACTTTAGTATTTTTTATCATTGCCATGTTATAATTTGGTTACTTCTACTTAGAACCAGTTAATGTGTTGTGCAGTTCTATGACTTAAATTATTGGCTTGTCCACATTGTGTAGAATAAACTCATAAAACTTCTTGATTTCGATATTTGTCCACATTTCCATGTTATAATGGAGTATATAATTACCATCCATATCATTTTACTGTTAGTGTCAAGGAACTGAATTTATTAACTCATGCAGTTAGTGTTCGGAGACATTTTATGCCGTTCATTATGTTTATATTACCACGTTGATCCTTTTTTTCGCCATGTCCTTTCTTCTTTGTTGTTCCAAAATTTGTGTTGCTAAGTCTGAAGTCTTGATAGCAGACCGTATTTTGTGATATTGTCCAACATGACTGTATTTCTTTATTGAGAACAAGCATTTATATATAAATAGGGAACCAATGGAAGCCTATTTGTGTTCCAGCAAGTTGCTATTGTGACGTTTTTGTGCACTATACATAGTATTTTTCAAAGTAACAATGTCTTGTATAGTGTCACCGAAATGTCACACAGAGGTAACTATGTTATACTTTGTTGACACTGTACAAGAATAACAGACCCGAGACAAATGCGAGAAACTATCTTTCATAATCTCAGAACTTCATTTAGATCTTGGCGCAGAAGATTCATTCATGAGGCCACTTTGCATGTTCATACGGTCAAGGACAAGCATGCTGAAGTTTTCACATCATGGATTGAAATTTTTTTGTAGCCTTTTTTCTTTTTTTGTTGTATTTATATCTTTTGAAGTTTTGTAAAGGGGTTGATATTTAATAAAATACTATGGGAATTTTTCCCCACAATCTCTTTGTCAAAAAGGCGAGCAAGTTAACACCTTATCCGATGATTTGGATGCACCTTGCCTTAAGGGTCATCGAATGATCATATGAGCATATGCATAGGTAGGTTACTATGTAAATCCGGCAAAATTAAGTTTGCTTATAATTAGCATATTTCCTAATATTGTTACTTTTTTTTGTTTTACAAGATGTCATTCATACCCAGAAGAAATCAGCTAAACCAGTCTTGGGAAAGCAATTTCACTTTCCAACTTTGTAGATTAAACATGTGTTACATCAAAATATATATATGATTGCATGTATTGTCAACCTTAAAAAAGAAGTTGACAGTGCAGCAGGAACTTCATTAGCATGGTTTTGTAGGGAATACTGTTAGCATCAAGCAGTAGATCTCGGCGGCGGACCAGTGGTTATTCCGGACCTTCCAAGATTCCTAGGAAATATTGACATGTACCAAAAAGTAATAATCGTCATCAATTGAAGGTGCCTAAAATGGTTAACTATTTGAGGCAAAATTAAGTTTAATAAGTACATTATTTTTTCCGGTAATTTCGAAGGTGCTTCAAATGGTTAACTATTTGAGTCACTTTTGGTTGATGCATGAAATGGTGATTCTTTTGTGGCACAATTTATAAACTGCCCGCAAAACTAACAATTAAAGGCATGCAGTTCCAAAATAGAGCCTAAAGTGCTTCCAACTTTGGGATGTGGTGTAGTGAAAGACAATCATCTAGTTATCTATAGGAAAAAGTTCTGAACTTCTACCTAGAGTCATGATCGTCAGAAATTGAAAGCCCAAAGATCGCACATTATTACAAGAAAGGGTTTCTTATTACAAATTGGCATCGCACACAATCTTTTTCGGTCATTGGTGAGGGTGCAGTTTGCACATTGTGCGGGAGGATCACTGATGCACATAAATGTGCAGCAAAAACGTAAGGGGTTTGATTTATAAATTAAACCGTGAGGTGAAGCCGTTGGCCGTCGTCCGCGCCACTAGCACTCTAGCGTCGGCAGCCTGCTATGCTAGACAACCATCGTTGAGGACAAGTATGTGGCCAGTCGATAGGGTCAGCGTTGTCATTGATCGATCCAGGGGACGACACAAGAGGAGGCGAGATGAGATGGCTATTTTCTATCACAACCTAATGTCAAGCACAAGGAGGTACAACCAACATATATTTGCAACCGTGTGCTAAATTTTGTTTAAATACAAATAGAAAACCATGTAATGTGAATTAACCGACCACACACCATACACGGTTTCGACTGACCGTGCTCGATCGAGCTATTGGCTTATCGTTTGCCTGAGCTCACAAGCACGACTAGCATTCATGGTTGGCAGTGGAGAGCATCCACCCCTTTGATCTCTTGAAAGCCATGGTGTAGTACGTATGAAAAACAAAATCCAGAGCCGCTGGACGATGGAATTGCTGAAGGAAGTCTCCTGTGCCATAGAGACCACGCGCCCCGAGGATTGGGCCCGTTGCACACATCATCAGGTGCCGGCAGCACAAGCACAGCGACACAGTGTGCGTAGAGCGGACTGACCGATTAGCCCCGCACCTGTATTCCATTCCTTTCTACAGCAGACTGACGGCCCACAGACCGAAGTCATTGTCTGTCTCTAGGGTTTCCCTTCCCCTCCTCACTCTCTCCCCCAACGGTTCAGCCGTCGGCCGCCGGCGATGGCCTCCAGCCACGAAGCCCGCCTCGACGCCTAGTTCACGGCCGGGACAGAGCGCCCAGCGGCTCGTCGGCTACCTCGGGGACAGGAGCCCCAGCAACGCCCACTACGACTCGATCTCGAGCGTGCTGCGGGAGGACGCCGACGAGCAGGCAGAGAATTCTGCACGGCTGCCAACAATCGCGGAAGAATCCGCACCTTCCGAGATCCACGTTGCGTGCGTGGCGCCCGGTGAGACAGAGCCCGGGGATCTAGGGATCGCCACCCTATCCAGTACTAGAGGAGTATCCAGGCTCCTCCGGCTACAGCAGCAAGAGCAGCGGGTCGTGGAGGAAAAGGAGCCGGAGGAGAGTCTGCAGATGGCCCTGTGGAGGAATTATGCACGCCTGCCAACAATCACGGAAGAGCCCGAGGCCGAGGACGATGAGCCCGAGCTCGCAGATCTAGGGATCGCCACCCTATCCAGTGGGTACATCCACGCTCCTCCGGTACCGGTACAGCAGCCGGTCGTGGAGGAAAGCCTGAAGATGGTCCTGCGGGAGAAGGATCTTCCGTTCAAGAAGAGGAAGCGGGCCATGGTCCAAGATCAAGATGACAACGAAATTGCCCCGCTCCCGACGGTCAAGGTCAGTAAAGTTTCTCCTCCAAGAATTTGCGACGAACCTGCTGGTCCATCTCAGCCGACCAAGGATTCTTGTCTCATGCAGGACGGCGAGGTACATCTTCCTAATGCTTCCCCCGTTCCTCTCAAGAGGAAGAAGGCACAAGATATTCCTCCAGTCCAAATGAAGAGGAAGAACTGGGCTACGGTCAAGGTCAGTAAAGCTTCTCCTCAAAGAATTTGCAACGAACCTCCTGGTCTATCTCAGCCGACCAAGGATTCTTGTCTCGTGCAGGACGACGAGGTACATCTTCCTAATGCTTCCCCCGTTCCTCTCAAGAGGAAGAAGGCACAAGATATTCCTCCAGTCCAAATGAAGAGGAAGAAATGGGCTGCCCCCTTCTGCGTGGTCCACCGCGAAATTGTCCCTGTCCTTCCGACCCAGAACACTCGTTCGGAGGACAACAAAGAGAAGGCAGAGATTGGTCTAACAAGCGAGACGACACCCTTTGCACCCACTCGTTTGGGGGAGAACCGAGAGATGGCCGAGATTGGCCTGCCAAGCGAGGTGACGCAGGAGGAGGCCGAGGAGCCTGCACATCTGGGGATTGTGAGTCCAGCACCAACCATTGTGCTGCAGCAGGAGGATAAACAGGTAATCATGGAGGAAGCAGAAAACAGTCAAACACCCATTGCACCCACAGGTTTGGAGGAGAACCGAGAGAAGGGCGAGACAGCTGGTCTTCCAATCGAGGCGACGCGGGAGGAGGCTGAGGAGAGTGCTCATCTGGAGATTGTGAGTCCAGAGGTAATCATGGAGGAAGCAGGAAACAGTCAGACACCCATTGCACCCACCCGTTTGGAGGAGAACCGAGAGAAGGGAGAGACTGATGGCCTTCCAATCGAGGCAACGCAGCAGGAGGCCGAGGAGAGTGCTCATCTGGGGATTGTGAGTCCAGCCACAACTACTATGCTGACACAGGAGGATAAGCATGTAATCATCGAGGAAGCAGAAAACAGGCAGACACCCCCACCCACTCGTTTGGAGAACCGAGAGAAGGGAGAGACCGCTGGCTTTCTAATCGAGGAGACAGAGGAGAGTGCTCATGTGGGGATTGTGAGTACGGCCCTAACCACGGTGCAGGTGCAGGTTCAGGGGGGCGGCAAGGAAATCATGGAGGAACGGGAGATTGGCGTGGAAGTCTTGTCCTCTGACCATTCATTGATGGTTGACACTCCCATCAGTGATGGAGTAAGTGGACGTGGACGTGGACGTGGACGTGCACGCGGACGCAAAAAGAAGGATGTCGGGGAAAGCAGCCAAGTCTTGTCCTCTGACCATTCATTGATGGTTGACACTCCCAGCAGTGATGGAGTAAGTGGACGTGGACGTGCACGCGGACGTGGACGTGGACGCGGACGCGGAAGCAATAAGAAGGATGCCGGGGAAAGCAGCCGCGGCCGCGGCCGCGGTCGCGGCCGTGGGCGTGGACGTGGGCGTGGACGCAGCACTGCGGATATGCCGGAGCAGGCTGCTTCGAGCTCAGAAGGTTGTCAGGTGTGGCTGATAAATTCAGAAGTTTTTCAATTGCCTCAAGAGGACAATTGGCTACAACGATTGACACGAGTTGAAAAAAGTTCCGTGGGTGGCTGCGATATAAGTACAACATCAGCATCGACTCTCCTCACTATTGGTGCTTCAATTGATATAGACGATAGTGGTACAAGAAATCATAATCTGGCTCGCGAAGAATTTGCAATAACAAATCTGAGAATAGGGATGGGCGTCAACATCAATGGTGAAGGGACTTCACATGATGGAGGCGATGGCGTGGACGGAAACTGGAAAGAAAGGTACGTCACTACTTGAAATGAAATGATTAAATATGTATAAATAATAATAATAAATTCATAGCACCATACTCTTTTTTGGTAACTAGGAGCTTCTCACAGAACTGATAAACTTCAAGTACTGTAGACAGCTCGAAATAGGATACAGCATGTGTATGTTCAATTTCACCACTAAAGACCCTCGTATGTGATGTGATTGTTATTTTATGCATATGATATCATTTGATTCTAAACCTTGTGTTGCCTCTCACTTTCGGTTCAATCTTGTGTGGTGCAACTTCTTTCAAAAAGTTTACAGCGCACTAGTATTTTTCAAAGAGCGTAACACTCGGCAAATATGTTGCTGAGTATCCATAGCCGAATAACATGTTGCCGAGTATCCATAGCAGAATATGTTTGATACTCGGCAAAGCCATATTTTCCAGTAGTGATTTAATCACACCATTTTGCTGAAGTAAAAAAAATAAGCGGAGTTGTTATTCTTCTACGTGATCCTCATTCTGTGATTATGACAGCTATATAATATTGTGGAGTATTTTTCCAACCATGTCTAAAGTTTGTATTTGGTTGTCCTATAGGCTTCACATGCGGACTAAGAAATTGATTATTTCATCTTTGTTACTGTTACTTGCCTCTCACATGCTTATCTTATTGAGTTTTTTTTTCTAATTTCAGAATAAAGCACAACTGAAAAATTATGGACAACTGAGGTAATTCTCTACTTCCATGCTCGCTTTATATTTGATTCTCTGCACCATTGCAAAGAAATTGATGATTTACAATACTAGGTTAACTAATTTCGAACTCATTCCCATGTTATACATCGCTGCCTTAGCATATATATTCTTCAATGCTCCATTTAATTGAAGTAAACAATTTCATCAAAGTTTTTATGTTATGTTGTTTGACCTTTTAGTTGACTATGTTGTGGGGTAAGATGCCTCCGAGGGTGCAAACTAACTAATTTTCAGAAATTTATTTGATTCGGTGATCCGTCTGAGCTCAACTACATGTTGAAGTGGTTACTGTAATTTCACATATAGTCTTCCTAAGATTACTATATTTCTATATTGGCATACTTTCACGTGTATTTGTTCAAAAATCATCTGCTTATCTGCACATATGCTTCTGCTCCAATAAAAAATGCAAAAACATAAGAATATCTTCTAACTGCAAGCAAAATTGTGGTGGAAAATGACATGTTTGGTGGTCTACGCAAAAATAACAAAATATTGTGTTTTTTTGTGCGGGTCATAAGGGATTGTATTAATTAGATAATATTGTTGTTACAATCCCGTAGGACAAGATCCCTAAGTTCATCATCAGGAACCGACTCTAACCAAACCTGTGTTATTTGGTTATTCATCCCAAAACTAGCTAACTCATGACTAGCGCGCGCTATTACACAACCTGGGAATCAAAATATTGTGTTGTTGAGAGCATTTAGATTTGTTACGTACAACACTCAGATCTGTCTTTTTTTGCTCAGACCATTACATGTACCTTTTCTCGAAAGATTTTTGCATGCTATTAAAACACATGTTCATGTTCATTGTATAAAAAAATTATATCTATTTTATTTGCTTTTTGCTGTTGGAGAAGGAGCATATCAGCTCGGGGAGCAGAAAAAAACATGACATGACTAATAGCCTTAGATTCTGTTTAGAGAAAGCTTTTTTTGCGGGTTGTTTAAAGCAAGTTTTTATATGCACATGAACATCACAATAGTATACTTTGGATACGAGAGTATCCTTCCCTAGAAATGCATATGACCTGATTACACATTTCTTTGAATAGCTAACTATACATCACTATGCTAGTACATGATGCAATAAGAGCTGGTTAATGTACATAGACTGATATTTTGATGTCCTCGGATTTACATATACAAAGTATTCATTTGTTCAGTTGTTTCCGCAAAAATGAACATTCAGAAATGATTTTTGTTTTTTTTTTCAGGTTTTGATAAGGAAATCTCCTTGACGAGAGTAAATGGAAACTAAGAGCATGTCCTCGTGGACACCGACAATTGAGCAATATATAATCGTATTTTTTGGTGTAATTTTATGAATTTGTACAATCAAATATTTTGTTTAAAATATGTGGTATTGCAGTTTTCATTGTCAATTTTGATGATATAAACACAAGCGGAAGGATGTATGTGTGTGTTAAATAACTAGATGATACCCTGCGCGTTGCTGCGAAAAATTGTTGTGGTTTCTCATAGCGGCACCTAAATATTATCGGAAAAAAATTTGTGTCTTGTAAAACTTCATAGATGAACAGAAGAATATGCCAGATCTGAATAATATATATATTGGCACATCATCATCTCAATCGATTTGCACTTCACCTACTATACGTAGTAAGGAGACTTAACTTTCGTAAGCACAGCATACTAAAATATCATGCCATCTGCATCCTTTATTCACATCAACTAAAACACTAAATACATGAATCGAGAATATAATATTTTCATGAACTTAGCATTACCTAGCCTGGTAGTTGAGAATCAGCAATGTCAATACAGCAATGCCAATATTTGGGTGAAAATCCATAAAGATTAAACATTGTACCATCAGATAAATTGACTATTCTACTCCTCCGTCTAAAAATTGGTGTCTCCACTTTATCTAGATATGGAGATGAAATGCCACCACACGCACGCACATGCGCGCGCGCACACATACACACGCACGCGCGCGCGCACACACACACACACACGCACACACACACACACGCACGCGCACGCGCACACACACACGCACACGCACACGCACACGCACGCATACGCACATGCACACGCACACGCACACGCACATATATATAGAGAGAGAGAGAGAGACCCCGCATCCGCCCCCCGCCTCCGCCCCGCATCCCCGAGGCCGAGGGCGCAGAGCGGCCGAGCTCGCGCAGCGATCGAGCACGCGCGGAGGCCGAGTGCGCAGAGCGGCCGATCTCGCGCAGCGACCGAGCACGTGCGGTGACCGAGCGCGCCCGAGCTGGCGACATCTTCTTCTCCGGAGAGCCCCCCTAATTCGTCACCAAAAATCTTCTCCAGCTAGATCCCGGCCGAAATTCTTCTCCGGCGCGGCCCCCTCTTCTCCGGCGTGTCTCTTCCGGGCTCCTCTGCAACTTCTTCGGCTCTGGGATCATTCTCTGCAAAATGATGCACTGCAGATTCATTGTGGAAAAGATGGATTTTTCTGTATTAATTGTCTGAATTCAAGAAATCCCAGCAAATGGATCCTCCTAAATCTAAGAAGATGCAGATTGGGCAGAAAAAAGTTGAAGATGTCGTTCCTACAAGATCTTCACCTCGATTTGCTCACAAATCTACTTTGCTCTCAGATAAAATAAGGGAAACATGTACATCTGCAACAGTTACTCCTTTGAAACGAAGAACATCTCAACTAAATGAGGTGAGATAATGTTGTACAGCTAGAAACTAGAATCTTAAACTTCTTAGTGTTAAAACTTGTACTTATCTGCCGTAATTCTAAAAAGTAATAACTTTGTACTTCTCCAAATGTGAAATTGGACTTATTCTGTATAATTCTAGTACTTCTCTGCTTCTACTGCAACTCATGTACTTCTCTGTTTCGGCACTTGAACTTAGTAATGTCTGTGTTCTGTACTTCTCTGTTTTTGTAGTTGAACTTGTGTCCTGTACTTCTCTGTTTCGGCAGTTAAACTTAGTAATTCATGTACCTTGTACTTCTCTGTTTTGCTAGTTGAACTAGTAATGCCTGTGCCCTGTACTTCTCTGTTTTGCTAGTTGAACTTAGTAATCGATGTGCTTTGTACTTCTCTGTTTCGGCAGTTGAACTTAGTAATCGATGAGTCCTGTACTTCTCTATTTCGGTAGTTGAACTTAGTAATGCCTGTGTCCAGTATTTCTCTGTTTTTGTAATTGAACTTAGTAATCGATGAGTCTTGTACTTCTCTGTTTTGCTAGTTGAACTTAGTAAACCCTCAGTCATGTACTTATCTGGTTTGCTAGTTGAAATCCGTAATCGATAAGTCATGTAATTCTCTGTTTTGAACTTGCATTGCTTATTGCAAAAACTCTTCTACTACTCTTTGCTCAAGTATTGTACTTTTCTGTTTCACTAGTTGCACTTAGTAATCCCTGAGTGTTGTTATCTCTGTATGTTGCACTTCTTTGTTTTACTAGTTGTATTTAGTTATCTTGTACTCGCTAATGTTGGTTATGTTGTACTTCTCTTTCTCCATGTTCGTACTTCTCTGTTTATCTTGAACTTGATATTTGATCCAAGTTATAATTGTGTTATGTGTACTGCCCTTATTTATTCGAATAAATCTTTGAAATTCTACTATCGCAGGATAAATCAATGGCTAGACGAAATAAAAGAAGTGAAGTTGTCCTTGATCCAAAACCTCTGCAGTGGGTGACACCTGAAATTCCATGCAACTTCTATGTCACTTGCTACTCACCTTTTACAATGGGATTGGACTCAGATATGTATAGTCCAGAAAAAAATTGTGATACGAACAAAAGTGCTGAAAAGGGAACAATGTCGCAATTTCCTTACAATCCAGGTCCTGCTGTGCCACCACATATCCTGAATATTGCACGTGCATATCAACTAGACGACCTACTAGAAAAATTGCTGAGGTTGGTGCTACGCATCCTCCATAACATATTACATATAATGGATATGCGCATTCAAATCAGTGTAATGCTAGTGCCTACAAAATGCCTAGTAGGGAACCAGAAGCACCTGAACCAGCAGCACCTTCATCCTATGGATTTCCTCCTCCACGTACACATGTACGTCCCTCATCCTCTGGATTTCCTCCTCCACGTGCACCTGTACGTCCCTCATCCTCTGGATTTTCTCCTCTACGTGCACATGTACATCCCTCATCCTCTAGATTGCCTCCTCGTGCACATGTACGACCTTCGTCCTCTAGATTGCCTCGCCGTGACCCATCAGATCCATTGTTACACAAATCATTGGTGACACCGCCTTGCCCAATACTTCCTGAAGAAGAAGCGAGATACCCAGTGGAGCAACGTCGCTACAGCCATGTGAGTACATTTGAAGAAAATTAGTTTCTGATAAAAATGGTATTCAAAGATTTCGAGGCTGCCAAAATATTTTACGACAGATATGCAAGGCATGCTGGTTTTGGATTCAGAACTGGACAGCACAATGGTGCCAATCGATACATGTACTGCAACCGCCAAGGTCATTACGAGAGCACTGTTGCAGAAACTGATCGCCTGCGTGATAAAACAACTAGTCGATGTGGTTGCCTTGCTGGTATTAGAGTATAGGAGAAGGCAGACAAAACTTATTTCATTGAGAATATAAAGTTCGAACACAACCACCATATGTTTCAAAGCCCCAGCATGATGAATTTCCTACATTCTCATAAAGATTTCGACCCTTCTTTGCTGGAATTTGTAAAGTTCCTGCGGTTTGAGAATGTATCTCATCGGATAATTTTGTCGATCCTATATTCATCAGTGGGAGGGGCGCAGTACCTAACATTTCATGGCGCGACTTACTAAACCGGTAAGCAACACTCTATCTTTTTAATCTTTTCAACTTAAAAATTGAAGTTGTTTGCGGACATGTACTTCCCTTCATGGTAACTCTGCACTTCTCGTGTGAAAAAACATTCCTCTTACTGCATGTCTATCTTTCCTTGTACTTTTAATTATAGTATTTTTGTACTTCCTGCTAAAAGCATTCTGTACTTTCCATCCATATAATTGTAGGAAGGCAATAAATTCCCAAGAGGATATTAGGGACGATATTAATAAGCATCTATCTTACTTTGGAGAGATGAAAGCTTGCAACAAAGAGTTTTTCTTCGATTTTCAGCTTGATGATGAAAACCGTATAAAAATATCTTTTGGGCTACTGCAAACTGTAGGGGATCATACGAGGATTTTAGGGATTGCATAACATTTGATACAACATACAAAACAAACATACACCATATGCCCCTCGGTGTCTTTGTTGGAGTAAACCACCACCTACAGTCCACTATTTTTGCTTGTGCTCTAGTCAGGGATGAAAGTGAAGACTCATTTTATTGGTTGTTCAGTACGTTCTTGAGGTGCATGAATGGGAAGCAACCCACAATAATTTAAACAGGTCTGTTTACGCACATTATTTTGCATATTTATGTGAGAACATATAACATAGTAAAAAAATATACATCTGATTTGTAAATAATATACATCTGAACCAATTTCTGTGAGAACATATAGTAAATAATATACATCTGAACCAATTTCAGTTTGGCTGCTTCACTTGTGTACTGATTCACCTTCTTTTTATTTATAGACCAATGCCCATCCATGGCAGCAGCAATCCCTCGTGTTTTCTTTAAAACATTTACTCCCACATCTTGTGCTTCGTGTTAGCATTCTTGTCTATCTTTTCTTCATGTAAGATAAAAAAAAATATGTTGTGTCCTCTTTACAGTCAAAAACAAATAAGAGAACCCATTATGGATTTGAGCATCTATTCCAGCAACTGTACACGAAGACAGTGTTCAAAGAGTACCAGGCTATGCTGAAGAAAATCACACTCTTCCGCATCAAACAAAACCCATACTACCCTGATCTTCATGAGTACAATTATCTGGTGACCTATCACCAACCAACGACCGACTTTTCTTGGTCAAACCATCAATTCAGAGTACTTGCACATCCTATTGGAGGCGAGTACAGGTGCAAGTGTCTGCTATGGGAACACATAGGTACAACATTATAAATAAACAATTACAACTTGTACTTCTGTTACCTTGTGACATAAACTTCTTTGTCGCCCATTCTTGCACTTCTTATAGTTTGTAATGGATTGAAACTTCATTTTTTTACCACAGGACTGTTCTGCCTACATGTTTTATGCATGCTGGACCACCTGAGGGTTGATAGCGTTCCAGTCCCTTACATACTAAGGAGGTACACTATTGGAGTGCGACAGAGAGGAACTTTTGATAGAAGAGATTACAAGACACAAGCTTCTGATGGAACCTCGTACCTGCACCAGCAGAATGAAGTACTACATCTGGTTATGAAAGTTGTTCGGAAAGCTACCTGCTCAGAAGAACAGCGGGCAAGAGCAAAAGTTGGTCTGCAGGCACTGTATGACGAACTTGATGCAATGGGTTCGTCAACACCAGATAATGATGAAGATGGTTCAAGCCAATGCCCAGATACTGATGAGTTTGAGCCTGATGAAACTCAGTTTTGGACAGAAAACCAACAGACATATCCTGATTGTCCTAACCAACAAGATAATCAGCCTGACAACGATGGTAACAGTATGCCGCATAGGGTTATACTACCACCACCTAAGTCAAAAACTAAAGGAAGCAGGAATAAGGAATCTGGTGGCTCTAAACCTCCAGGAGCTATGAAGAAGAAGAAGGTGCAGAAGACTGGGAAGAAAGAAGGGAAGAACATGTGCAGTATATGCAAGCTGAAAGCGGTACACAACTCTCCATCTTGTCCAAGTGATCCTGGAGTAATGAAGCAACTTGCTATCAGTAAAATAAAAGCTCCAAGACGAAAGATGTGTTCAGGATGTCACAAATATGGAACAGGCCACAACTCTCTTACTTGTTCTGTGATAAATGGCTTGAAGCTAAAAGGAAAATCGAAGAAGAAAATGCTAACAAGAAGAAAACCAAAGAAGGAGGAAGAGGACGAAGAAGAAGAAGAAGAAGAAGAAGAAGAAGAAGAAGAAGAAGAAGAAGAGGAAGAAGAAGAAGAGGAAGAAGAAGAAGAGGAAGAAGAAGAAGAGGAAGAAGAAGAAGAGGAAGAAGAAGAAGAAGAGGAAGAAGAAGAAGAGGAAGAAGAAGAAGAGGAAGAAGAAGAAGAGGACGAAGAAGAAGAAGACGAAGAAGAAGAGGACGAAGGAGCACCAGAAATAAGTTAGCATAAAAATACATAGAAATAAGTTACGATATTGTAATTAGTTTACTTCCCATTCAGTAATTATCTGTAATGGAAAATGATCTTGGTTTATTCCAAAGGAAGTACAAAGTAGGAACCACAAAAAGGAAGTACAGAACTACCATTAAGATAAATTCAAGTCTGAAGCTTAGCATCCTTCACCAGAGCCCTCCATTTCTCCTTGATGCCCTTGGGAGTGCCAGCCTTCACCCAGTCGACTTCCTGGACGCTGGCAGCGACCAAGGCGATGGTCCCTTCGACCCTGATCTTTAGGCTAGCCTGACGATAGGCCAGAATAGGATCTTCCTTCGCCAGGAAATGTTGGGCGAGCTCGGAGAAGATTTCCGGTTGCGTATCCTTGGGGAAGAAGTGGGGGAAGAAGCGCTTCAGCGCGGCCCGTGCAGAAGAGATGTTGGTGCGCGCCAAGTCGCAGTACAGTTCAAGAATCGAGAGAGCGTCAAGAACATGATCTTCAGATTCTTCGTGTAAAGTATACTCCTCACCCATCCGCCCTGCTGGAGAAAACCATGAGTTCGTTAATATCAGAGACACATAAACAAAAGCAGAAGCAAAGGGCAAGTAAAGTAACGGCTTACTTATAAATCTGCGGTTCTGCGTGTTGAAGCGCGTCACTATGGCATATTCGCGTTCGATTTGCTAGGCCAACTTGTCGCTTAAAGTGTCCTCAGCAGCCTTGAGCCTCTGACGGAGACCCATGACAGGTGCAGCATCCTTCTAGGCTTTCTTGCGAGCTTTCTTGCTGATTTCAAGCTTGGCGTCCAGCGCATTGGCACGTTCTTCGGCATGAAGGAGCGCCTCTGAAATGGAAAGATCAAAAGGCAAAGAATCCTCGTTAGAAGACGAAGAATCCCCTGGCGAAAACAAGAAACATACTAAGAGCAGGTCAAGTGTTACCTCTCAAAGTAGCAGCCTCATCACGGAACCCAATAAATTGGGAACCCAGGTTGATCAGATCCTTCATTAAGGGCTGTACAAAAAATTCGACAAGATAGAAAGGTATCATCTGAAGAGAAAACTTCGACAAGCAAAAAAGGTGATGAGCAGGAAAAAGGGAACTTACATCTTCCAGAAGGGGATTTGCCATACTCCTAGTGGCAAGGTCTCCTGTGTTACCAGCCCCGATCCTAGCTTTCTTCGTTGGAGGCGCTCGGGGGCTGGGCACGGGAGTTGGCGCTTTCGAGTTATTTTGTGGGGGAAGCGATGATTCCGTCGCAGCACGGTGTTCTTTGGAGAGAACTAGCGTGTTGGAGGTGCTTGTAGGAGCTGTCCCATGCACGGCGAGTTCCTCCTCCTCGTCAGCTCTGTTAGTATAATAGAAAAATAAAACATAAGAGTCTGGAAGGACAAAAGAAACAGACAAAAATAGAAAAGATTGACTTACGAGCTAACAGCACCAGCATCAGCAAAAGGATCGAAGGCACCTTCTTCCTCCGGGGAAGATTCTTCGGTAGCAAGTTTGGACGCGCCGGAATCTTCGATATCGTCTCTCTTCCTCTTGCGCCCATCAGGAGAAGTGGCAAGAGGAGGAGAGATGGAATGACTAGACTCAGAATGTTGGTCTGACCTTGTTTCTTTTTCGGAGGAACCCGCGGATTTTTGGGATTCTGTGGCTTCACTCTCAGGAAGAGATTCTTGTGAATCGTCGGTAACAATGACTCGACCATCGACCTCTCCACCTTCAGGTTGGGGGGGAAGAGAAGACAGAATTTGGTGACCCTACAGAGCGCAAAACAAGGAAGAGAAAAATAAAGTGGGTATACAAGGAAAACAAAATAGCAGTCGAAAAATAGTTATACAACTCGAAGACAAATCACTTACTTCGGGAAGAGCATGACTACCACTGAAGGGCACCACGCGACAGGAAGAAGGAACTTCGTTGTTTTTGCTCAACGAAGTAAATCGGCAGACGAGTTTCTCCAAGTCCTTCAAAGGAAGCTCGGCTGAGACTCTGTCAGAATCTTCGGGACCTGAATACATCCACATGGGATTTTTTCGGGCCTGAAGAGGTTGAATGCGGATGCGCAGGAAATATGAAATAATTTGCACACTCGATAATTATGCCCCATCGGTATTTTGATTTCCATGGATGCGGGCGATTAGAGCTTCTGTAGCCGCCTTTTCTTTGGCTGTTACTTCAGCATCCCAAGATCTGCGCCTTTGAATTTCTTTGTCAGCGTCAAAGGGTGCAATGCCGTATTCTTGGGCGTCAGAAGACTCATCTTTTTTATAGAGCCACTTTTTGCGCCAACCTTGGACAGAGCCTGTGAATTTGACGTCAAAATAATCGACATCCGGGCGAACACAGATAACAACGCCACCTACATTGTAGGCGAAGTTTTTCGAGTTGTTGCGCTGGAGATAGAATATCCGTTTGCAAAGGCCCCAGTGAGGGTGGATGCCCAGGAAACACTCGCAGAGAGTGATAAAATCGAAATGTGAAGAATGGAGTTGGGAGTCAGCTGGTGCAGCTGAATCCCATAGATGAAAAGCAAAGCACGAAGAAATTTGTGGACAGGGACAGAAAGGCCACGGCTGAGGAAGTCAATGAATGTTACCCGAAAGTTGATGGCCTCCTTGTCAAACAGGCCCAATTTCTTCAACCTCTTGTGGTCCTGGAAAGCTGAGTACTCTCGTCTCCAGGAAAGCTCATGGCCTCCTTGTCAAACAGGCCCAATTTCTTCAACCTCTTGTGGTCCTGGGCGGACAACTTCGAACGCTCCCATCCAGAGATCTTGGCCTGCTCCATGGGCTCACCGGCGTCTAAGGCGCGAGTGTGCAGCGTTTGGTGCGTGGAGGCATGCGGCAGATTGAGAAAGGAAGCAGTAGCAGCAGAAGAGCGAGGGTGCGAGGAGCTTGAGAAGCAGCAATGGCAGAGAGAGAGAGAGGAGATGTGTGGCGCATCGAAGGGGATGAAGGAGGGCAATACGGTGAATTTATAAAGGGAATATGATTCGCCAAGCCGTTGCATGAGAAAGGGGAGTGTTTCTAGCCCTAAGCGTGTACGAAGGGTAAAAAGGTCTTATCATTCTGAAGTTACTGGACGGAAGTAACTCCGCGCGTGCCTGAAGTTACGGAGAACGTGTGTCCCCCATTTGCGTGACGTTTCGATGGCGCAGAGCTTTGGACCCACAACACAGTGAGGTGACAGGAGTCGTGACTTTCCAAGATGGGTATCGTGGCTATCGTCAGCAACGACGTCATTCGAGAAAGCTTCGAGTCTTTTTCATCAAAAGATAGCGACAACAAATCTTCATGTCCTCAAATAGAGAAACTTCGGGAGCCTATGATCAAATGCAAGCATCTGTTCATATGCTCGGGGGCTACTCTTATCGAAGCATTGTATATAATTCGACAAGAGGGTAAGGTGAAAGACAATAATGCAGGATTGGTCAAAAATAGCAAAAGTTGAGCCTACAACCAAGTGCAAACACTTGGCTGTAGCCTCGGGGCTACTCCCATCGGGAGTGCTGGTCGCGCACCCGATGAAATATGAGGAAAAACAAAAGGATGACAAGACAAAAAATAGAAGTGCATAAGAGGAATTATCGTCGTACATCTTCGAGTTACAAATAACTCGTTATGTACTCCCATCGGGTGAACAAGATATTGTCATTAAACAACTCGCGGAAATTAGCAATTCCAGCAGCCGATAAAGGCCCTTGACAATATATTCTCAGAGCGCGTCCGCCGCGGTAAAAACTCTGAATGTCGTAATATTTTATGAAGTTAAGTCCCCGGGATCCATCCTATATGGCGTGGTATCGCACCCGAATGCGCTCTACTACTTTATCTTTATCAACAGATATGAAGAAAAATCCTATTGGGCGTGTTAGGCACTCGATAAAACATAGCTGGGATTCGATTCACGATAAGTCCTTCAGCGATGCGTGTTGAATTACGCCAGTTTCCGAGTTCAAGTCCAGCGACTAGAGCTTGAAGTAGGTTTATGCGGGTTTGCCACAAGAGCAGTTAACTGGTACCTGATCCGTCAGATGAACCAGCCCCATTTACCTGTATCCTGATGGCGTGTAACTCACACGTTCGTTGGGAACCCCAAGAGGAAGGTATGATGCGCACAGCAGCAAGTTTTCCCTCAGAAAGAAACCAAGGTTTATCGAACCAGGAGGAGCCAAGAAGCACGTTGAAGGTTGATGGCGGCGGGATGTAGTGCGGCGCAACACCGGGGATTCCGGCGCCAACGTGGAACCTGCACAACACAACCAAAGTACTTTGCCCCAACGAAACGAGTGAGGTTGTCAATCTCACCGGCTTGCTGTAACAAAGGGTTAACCGTATTGTGTGGAAGATGATTGTTTGCAAGAAAACAAGTAAAACAAGTATTGCAGCAGATTTGTATTTCAAGTATAAAAGAATGGACCGGGGTCCACAGTTCACTAGAGGTGTCTCTCCCATAAGATAAAAGCATGTTGGGTGAACAAATTACAATCGGGCAATTGACAAATAGAGAGGGCATAACAATGCACATACATGTCATGATAAACATAGTGAGATTTAATTGAGCATTACGACAAAGTACATAGACCGCCATCCAGCATGCATCTATGCCTAAAAAGTCCACCTTCAGGTTATCATCCGAACCCCTTCCGGTATTAAGTTGCAAAACAACAGACAATTGCATTAAGTATGGTGCGTAATGTAATCAATAACTACATCCTCGGACATAGCATCAATGTTTTATCCCTAGTGGCAACAGCACATCCATAACCTTAGGGGTTTCTGTCACTCCCCCGGATTCACGGAGACATGAACCCACTATCGAGCATAAATACTCCCTCTTGGAGTTAATAGCGAAAACTTGGCCAGAGCCTCTACTAATAACGGAGAGCATGCAAGATCATAAACAACACATAGGTAATAACTTGATAATTAACATAACATAGTATTCTCTATCCATCGGATCCCGACAAACACAACATATAGCATTACGGATAGATGATCTTGATCATGTTAGGCAGCTCACAAGATCCAACAATGAAGCACAATGAGGAGAAGACAACCATCTAGCTACTCGCTATGGACCCATAGTCCAGGGGTGAACTACTCACTCATCACTCCGGAGGCGACCATGGCGGTGAAGAGTCCTCCGGGAGATGAATCCCCTCTCCGGCAGGGTGCCGGAGGAGATCTCCGGAATCCCCGAGATGGGATTGGCGACGGCGGCGTCTCCGGAAGGTTTTCCGTATCGTGGCTCTCGATGCGGGGGTTTCGCGACGGAGGCTTTAAGTAGGCGAAAGGGCAACGCGGGGGGCCACACGAGGGCCCCACACCACAGGTCGGCGCGGCCAGGGCCTGGGCCGCGCCGCCCTAGTGTGGTGGCGCCTCGTGGCCCCACTTCGACTCCTCTTCGGTCTTCTGGAAGCTTCGTGGCAAAATAGGACCCTGGGCGTTGATTTCGTCCAATTCCGAGAATATTTCGTTACTAGGATTTCTGAAACCAAAAACAGCGAGAACAACGACATCGGCTCTTCGGCATCTTGTTAATAGGTTAGTTCCAGAAAATGCACGAATATGACATAAAGTGTGCATAAAACATGTAGGTATCATCAATAATGTGGCATGGAACATAAGAAATTATCGATACGTCGGAGACGTATCAGCATCCCCAAGCTTAGTTCTGCTCGTCCCGAGCAGGTAAAACGATAACAAAGATAATTTCTGAAGTGACATGCCATCATAACCTTGATCATACTATTTGTAAACATATGTAATGAATGCAGCGATCAAAACAATGGTAATGACATGAGTAAACTAGTGAATCATAAAGCAAAGACTTTTCATGAATAGTACTTCAAGACAAGCATCAATAAGTCTTGCATAAGAGTTAACTCATAAAGCAATAAATCAAAGTAAAGGTATTGAAGCAACACAAAGGAAGATTAAGTTTCAGCGGTTGCTTTCAACTTGTAACATGTATATCTCATGGATAATTGTCAACATAGAGTAATATAACAAGTGCAATATGCAAGTATGTAGGAATCAATGCACAGTTCACACAAGTGTTTGCTTCTTGAGGTGGAGAGAAATAGGTGAACCGACTCAACATAAAAGTAAAAAGAATGGTCCTTCAAAGAGGAAAGCATCGATTGCTATATTTGTGCTAGAGCTTTTATTTTGAAAACATGAAACAATTTTGTCAACGGTAGTAATAAAGCATATGAGTTATGTAAATTATATCTTACAAGTTGCAAGCCTCATGCATAGTATACTAATAGTGCCCGCACCTTGTCCTAATTAGCTTGGACTACCGGATCATTGCAATACACATGTTTTAACCAAGTGTCACAATGGGGTACCTCCATGCCGCCTGTACAAAGGTCTAAGGAGAAAGCTCGCATTTTGGATTTCTCGCTTTTGATTATTCTCAACTTAGACATCCATACCGGGACAACATGGACAACGAGATAATGGACTCCTCTTTAATGCATAAGCATGTGGCAACAATTATTATTCTCATATGAGATTGAGGATATATGTCCAAAACTGAAACTTCCACCATGAATCATGGCTTTAGTTAGCGGCCCAATGTTCTTCTCTAACAATATGCATGCTCCAACCATTAAGGTGGTAAATCTCTCTTACTTCAGACAAGACGGACATGCATAGCAACTCACATGATATTCAACAAAGAATAGTTGATGGCGTCCCCAGAAGCATGGTTATCGCACAACAAGCAACTTAATAAGAGATAAAGTGCATAAGTACATATTCAATACCACAGTAGTTTTTAAGCTATTTTGTCCCATGAGCTATATATTGCAAAGGTGAATGATGGAATTTTAAAGGTAGCACTCAAGCAATTTACTTTGGAATGGCGGAGAAATACCATGTAGTAGGTAGATATGGTGGACACAAATGGCATAGTGGTTGGCTCAAGGATTTTGGATGCATGAGAAGTATTCCCTCTCGATACAAGGTTTAGGCTAGCAAGGTTATTTGAAACAAACACAAGGATGAACGGTGCAGCAAAACTCACATAAAAGACATATTGTAAACATTATAAGACTCTACACCGTCTTCCTTGTTGTTCAAAACTCAATACTAGATATTATCTAGACTCTAGAGAAACCAAATATGCAAACCAAATTAGCAAGCTCTAAGTGTTTCTTCATTAATGGGTGCAAAGTATATGATGCAAGAGCTTAAACATGAGCACAACAATTGCCAAGTATCAAATTATCCAAGACATTTTAGAATTACTACATGTAGTATTTTCCAATTCCAACCATATAACAATTTAACAAAGAAGAAACTTCGCCATGAATACTATGAGTAGAGCCTAAGGACATACTTGTCCATATGCTACAGCGGAGCGTGTCTCTCTCCCATACAGCGAATGCTAGGATCCATTTTATTCAAACAAAAACAAAAACAAAAACAAACCGACGCTCCAAGCAAAGTACATAAGATGTGGCCGAATAAAAATATAGTTTCAGGGGAGGAACCTGATAATGTTGTCGATGAAGAAGGGGATGCCTTGGGCATCCCCAAGCTTAGACGCTTGAGTCTTCTTAGAATATGCAGGGGTGAACCACCGGGCATCCCCAAGCTTAGAGCTTTCACTCTCCTTGATCATATTATATCATACTCCTCTCTTGATCCTTGAAAACTTCCTCCACACCAAACTCGAAACAACTCATTAGAGGGTTAGTGCACAATAAAAATTAACATGTTCAGAGGTGACACAATCATTCTTAACACTTCGGACATTGCATAAAGCTACTGGACATTAATGGATCAAAGAAATTCATCCAACATAGCAAAAGAGGCAATGCGAAATAAAAGGCAGAATCTGTCAAAACAGAACAGTCCGTAAAGATGGATTTTATTAAGGCACCATACTTGCTCAAATGAAAATGCCCAAATTGAATGAAAGTTGCGTACATATCTGAGGATCACTCACGTACATTGGCATAATTTTCTGAGTTACCTACAGAGAATTAGACCCAGATTCGTGACGACAAAGAAATGCGTTTCGGCGCGAGTAATCCAAATCTAGTATTTACTTTACTATCAAAGACTTTACTTGGCACAACAAAACATAAAACTAAGATAAGGAGAGGTTGCTACAGTAGTAAACAACTTCCAAGACTCAAATTCAAAACAAAAATACTGTAGTAAAAACATGGGTTGTCTCCCATAAGCGCCTTTCTTTAACGCCTTTCAGCTAGGCGCAGAAAGTGTATATCAAGTGTTATCAAGAGATGAAGCATTGGCATTCTTACCAGGGGTGTTGCTCTTACCTTTCTTACTCTTATTCTTACTCTTTGGTCTAGGGAATACATGACCGCATCCAGGTGTAGAGGTAAAATTTAGAGTGCCTTTCCCAACATCTATGACTGCTCCCATGAGTTTTAGCAGGGATCTTCCAAGCGTGATTTGTCCTGTCCCTACACATTCAATAACGAGATAATCAGTGGATACCGTCCTTCCAAGAAAGGTTGTCAAAACACCTTCAGCTATACCCTTAGGAATTACAACAGATTTATCCGTAAGAGTTATTTCTTCTCCTCCTTCAGTAAGATCCCAAAGTGCCAAAGATTTATAAGTATTTTCAGGCATAAGGCAAAACTCATACATAATATCACAACGAGCAGGGAAGGTTTCACCACCAATAGTAGCTTTAATAGTAGGCACGCACATTGAAGGTTCGAAGCTTAATGGAACATAATCATAGTATTATCGAATTCGGTTATACACTTCTTTTAAACAAGATATATTTGTTTCAATAGTGTTTAATCTATTATGCATACTAGCATGAGATGGATCAAAATTATTATCAGAGCTAAATGATGTAATCAATTTCCTTATAGCATTAAAAGCTTGATCCCCATCACAATGAAGGAAATCTCCTCCCACTACAGCATCTAAGGCATATCTATAACGAAGAATAAGCCCAAAATAGAAATTACTAAGAAGCAAGCTTAAGGTCATTTTAGGTTCAGTTTTACTATAAGAATCAAAAATTCTAGACCATGCTTCTTTAAAATTCTCTTCACCTCCTTGTTTAAAAGTGAAGATTGATTCCTCAGGTGATAGAGTAACAACTACGGGACTAGACATGATAATAAAGTAAATGCGAGTAACTAATTTTTTGTGTTTTTGATAAAGAGTCAAGACAGTAAATAAAGTAAAGCTAGCAACTAATTTTTTTTGTGTTTTGATATAATGCAGCAAACAAAGTAGTAAATAAAATAGAGCAAGACAAAAACAAAGTAAAGAGATTGGGAAGTGGAGACTCCCCTTGCAGCGTGTCTTGATCTCCCCGGCAACGGCGCCAGAAAAAGAGCTTGATGGCGTGTAACTCACACATTCGTTGGGAACCCCAAGAGGAAGGTATGATGCGCACAGCAGCAAGTTTTCCCTTAGAAAGAAACCAAGGTTTATCGAACCAGGAGGAGCCAAGAAGCACGTTGAAGGTTGATGGCGGCGGGATGTAGTGCGGCGCAACACCAGGGATTCCGGCGCCAACGTGGAACCTGCACAACACAACCAAAGTACTTTGCCCCAACGAAACAGTGAGGTTGTCAATCTCACCGGCTTGCCGTAACAAAGGGTTAACCGTATTGTGTGGAAGATGATTGTTTGCAAGAAAACAAGAAAACACGTATTGCAGCAGATTTGTATTTCGAGTATAAAAGAATGGACCGGGGTCCACAGTTCACTAGAGGTGTCTCTCCCATAAGATAAAAGCATGTTGGGTGAACAAATTACAGTCGGGCAATTGACAAATAGAAAGGGCATAACAATGCACATACATGTCATGATAAATATAGTGAGATTTAATTGGGCATTACGACAAAGTACATAGACCGCCATCCAGCATTCATCTATGCCTAAAAAGTCCACCTTCAGGTTATCATCCGAACCCCTTCCAGTATTAAGTTGCAAAACAACAGACAATTGCATTAAGTATGGTGCGTAATGTAATCAATAACTACATCCTCGGACATAGCATCAATGTTTTATCCCTAGTGGCAACAAAACATCCATAACCTTAGGGGTTTCTGTCACTCCCCCAGATTCACGGAGACATGAACCCACTATCGAGCATAAATACTCCCTCTTGGAGTTAATAGCGAAAACTTGGCCAGAGCCTCTACTAATAACGGAGAGCATGCAAGATCATAAACAACACATAGGTAATAACTTGATAATTAACATAACATAGTATTCTCTATCCATCGGATCCCGACAAACACAACATATAGCATTACGGATAGATGATCTTGATCATGTTAGGCAGCTCACAAGATCCAACAATGAAGCACAATGAGGAGAAGACAACCATCTAGCTACTGCTATGGACCCATAGTCCAGGGGTGAACTACTCACTCATCACTCCGGAGGCGACCATGGCGGTGAAGAGTCCTCCGGGAGATGAATCCCCTCTCCGGCAGGGTGCCGGAGGAGATCTCCAGAATCCCCCGAGATGGGATTGGTGGCGGCGGCGTCTCTGGAAGGTTTTCCGTATCGTGGCTCTCGGTACTAGGGGTTTCGCGACGGAGGCTTTAAGTAGGCGAAAGGGCAACGCGGGGGGCCACACGAGGGCCCCACACCACGGGTCGGCGCGGCCGTGGCCCGGGCCGCGCCGCCCTAGTGTGGCGGCGCCTCGTGGCCCCACTTCGACTCCTCTTCGGTCTTCCGGAAGCTTCGTGGCAAAATAGGACCCCGGGCGTTGATTTCGTCCAATTCCGAGAATATTTCGTTACTAGGATTTCGAAACCAAAAACAGCGAGAAAACAAGAATCGGCTCTTCGGCATCTTGTTAATAGGTTAGTTCCGGAAAATGCACGAATATGACATAAAGTGTGCATAAAACATGTAGGTATCATCAATAATGTGGCATGGAACATAAGAAATTATCGATACGTCGGAGACGTATCAGCATCCCTAAGCTTAGTTCCGCTCGTCCCGAGCAGTAAAACGATAACAAAGATAATTTCCGAAGTGACATGCCATCATAACCTTGATCATACTATTTGTAAACATATGTAATGAATGCAGCGATCAAAACAATGGTAATGACATGAGTAAACTAGTGAGTCATAAAGCAAAGACTTTTCATGAATAGTACTTCAAGACAAGCATCAATAAGTCTTGCATAAGAGTTAACTCATAAAGCAATAAATCAAAGTAAAGGTATTGAAGCAACACAAAGGAAGATTAAGTTTCAGCGGTTGCTTTCAACTTGTAACATGTATATCTCATGGATAATTGTCAACATAGAGTAATATAACAAGTGCAATATGCAAGTATGTAGGAATCAATGCACAGTTCACACAAGTGTTTGCTTCTTGAGGTGGAGAGAAATAGGTGAACTGACTCAACATAAAAGTAAAAAGAATGGTCCTTCAAAGAGGAAAGCATCGATTCCTATATTTGTGCTAGAGCTTTTATTTTGAAAACATGAAACAATTTTGTCAACGGTAGTAATAAAGCATATGAGTTATGTAAATTATATCTTACAAGTTGCAAGCCTCATGCATAGTATACTAATAGTGCCCGCACCTTGTCCTAATTAGCTTGGACTACCGGATCATTGCAATACACATGTTTTAACCAAGTGTCACAATGGGGTACCTCCATGCCGCATGTACAAAGGTCTAAGGAGAAAGCTCGCATTTTGGATTTCTCGCTTTTGATTATTCTCAACTTAGACATCCATACCGGGACAACATGGACAACAGATAATGGACTCCTCTTTAATGCATAAGCATGTGGCAACAATTATTATTCTCATATGAGATTGAGGATATATGTCCAAAACTGAAACTTCCACCATGAATCATGGCTTTAGTTAGCGGCCCAATGTTCTTCTCTAACAATATGCATGCTCCAACCATTAAGGTGGTAGATCTCTCTTACTTCGAGACAAGACGGATATGCATAGCAACTCACATGATATTCAACAAAGAATAGTTGATGGCGTCCCCGGAAGCATGGTTATCGCACAACAAGCAACTTAATAAGAGATAAAGTGCATAAGTACATATTCAATACCACAGTAGTTTTTAAGCTATTTTGTCCCATGAGCTATATATTGCAAAGGTGAATGATGGAATTTTAAAGGTAGCACTCAAGCAATTTACTTTGGAATGGCGGAGAAATACCATGTAGTAGGTAGATATGGTGGACACAAATGGCATAGTGGTTGGCTCAAGGATTTTGGATGCATGAGAAGTATTCCCTCTCGATACAAGGTTTAGGCTAGCAAGGTTATTTGAAACAAACACAAGGATGAACGGTGCAACAAAACTCACATAAAAGACATATTGTAAACATTATAAGACTCTACACCGTCTTTCTTGTTGTTCAAAACTCAATACTAGATATTATCTAGACTCTAGAGAAACCAAATATGCAAACCAAATTAGCAAGCTCTAAGTGTTTCTTCATTAATGGGTGCAAAGTATATGATGCAAGATCTTAAACATGAGCACAACAATTGCCAAGTATCAAATTATCCAAGACATTTTAGAATTACTACATGTAGTATTTTCCAATTCCAACCATATAACAATTTAACAAAGAAGAAACTTCGCCATGAATACTATGAGTAGAGCCTAAGGACATACTTGTCCATATGCTACAGCGGAGCGTGTCTCTCTCCCATACAGCGAATGCTAGGATCCATTTTATTCAAACAAAAACAAAAACAAAAACAAAAACAAACCGACGCTCCAAGCAAAGTACATAAGATGTGGCCGAATAAAAATATAGTTTCAGGGGAGGAACCTGATAATGTTGTCGATGAAGAAGGGGATGCCTTGGGCATCCCCAAGCTTAGACGCTTGAGTCTTCTTAGAATATGCAGGGGTGAACCACCGGGGCATCCCCAAGCTTAGAGATTTCACTCTCCTTGATCATATTATATCATACTCCTCTCTTGATCCTTGAAAACTTCCTCCACACCAAACTCGAAACAACTCATTAGAGGGTTAGTGCACAATAAAAATTAACATGTTCAGAGGTGACACAATCATTCTTAACACTTCTGGACATTGCATAAAGCTACTGGATATTAATGGATCAAAGAAATTCATCCAACATAGCAAAAGAGGCAATGCGAAATAAAAGGCAGAATCTGCCAAAACGAAACAGTCCGTAAAGATGGATTTTATTAAGGCACCAGACTTGCTCAAATGAAAATGCCCAAATTGAATGAAAGTTGCGTACATATCTGAGGATCACTCACGTACATTGGCATAATTTTCTGAGTTACCTACAGAGAATTAGACCCAGATTCGTGACAGCAAAGAAATCTGTTTCGGCGCAGTAATCCAAATCTAGTATTTACTTTACTATCAAAGACTTTACTTGGCACAACAAAACATAAAACTAAGATAAGGAGAGGTTGCTACAGTAGTAAACAACTTCCAAGACTCAAATTCAAAACAAAAATACTGTAGTAAAAACATGGGTTGTCTCCCATAAGCGCTTTTCTTTAACGCCTTTCAGCTAGGCGCAGAAAGTGTATATCAAGTGTTATCAAGAGATGAAGCATTGGCATTCTTACCAGGGGTGTTGCTCTTACCTTTCTTACTCTTATTCTTACTCTTTGGTCTAGGGAATACATGACCGCATCCGGTGTAGAGGTAAAATTTAGAGTGCCTTTCCCAACATCTATGATCGCTCCCATGAGTTTCAACGAGGATCTTCCAAGCGTGATTTGTCCTGTCCCTACACATTCAATAACGAGATAATCAGTGGATACCGTCCTTCCAAGAAAGGTTGTGAAAACACCTTCAGCTATACACTTAGGAATTACAATAGATTTATCCGTAAGAGTTATTTCTTCTCCTCCTTCAGTAAGTTCCCAAAGTGTCAAAGATTTATAAATATTTTCAGGCATAAGGCAAAACTCAGACATAATATCACAACGAGCAGGGAAGGTTTCACCACCAATAGTAGCTTTAATAGTAGGCACCCACATTGAAGGTTCGAAGCTTAATGGAACATAATCATAGTATTCTCGAATTCGGTTATACACTTCTTTTAAACAAGATATATTTGTTTCAATAGTGTTTAATCTATTATGCATACTAGCATGAGATGGATCAAAATTATTATCAGAGCTAAATGATGTAATCAATTTCCTTATAGCATTAAAAGCTTGATCCCCATCACAATGAAGGAAATCTCCTCCCACTACAGCATCTAAGGCATATCTATAATGAAGAATAAGCCCAAAATAGAAATTACTAAGAAGCAAGCTTAAGGTCATTTTAGGTTCAGTTTTACTATAAGAATCAAAAATTCTAGACCATGCTTCTTTAAAATTCTCTTCACCTCCTTGTTTAAAAGTGAAGATTGATTCCTCAGGTGATAGAGTAACAACTACGGGACTAGACATGATAATAAAGTAAATGCGAGTAACTAATTTTTTGTGTTTTTGATAAAGAGTGCAAGACAGTAAATAAAGTAAAGCTACCAACTAATTTTTTTTGTGTTTTGATATAATGCAGCAAACAAAGTAGTAAATAAAATAGAGCAAGACAAAAACAAAGTAAAGAGATTGGGAAGTGGAGACTCCCCTTGCAGCGTGTCTTGATCTCCCCGGCAACGGCGCCGTAAAAAGAGCTTGATGGCGTGTAACTCACACGTTCGTTGGGAACCCCAAGAGGAAGGTATGATGCGCACAAGCAAGCAAGTTTTCCCTCGAAAGAAACCAAGGTTTATCGAACCAGGAGGAGCCAAGAAGCACGTTGAAGGTTGATGGCGGCGGGATGTAGTGCGGCGCAACACCAGGGATTCCGGCGCCAACGCGTGGAACCTGCACAACACAACCAAAGTACTTTGCCCCAACGAAACAGTGAGGTTGTCAATCTCACCGGCTTGCTGTAACAAAGGGTTAACCGTATTGTGTGGAAGATGATTGTTTGCAAGAAAACAAGAAAACAAGTATTGCAAAGCAGATTTGTATTTCAAGATAAAAGAATGGACCGGGGTCCACAGTTCACTAGAGGTGTCTCTCCCATAAGATAAAAGCATGTTGGGTGAACAAATTACAGTCGGGCAATTGACAAATAGAGAGGGCATTACAATGCACATACATGTCATGATAAATATAGTGAGATTTAATTGGGCATTACGACAAAGTACATAGACCGCCATCCAAGCATGCATCTATGCCTAAAAAGTCCACCTTCAGGTTATCATCCGAACCCCTTCCAGTATTAAGTTGCAAAACAACAGACAATTGCATTAAGTATGGTGCGTAATGTAATCAATAACTACATCCTCGGACATAGCATCAATGTTTTATCCCTAGTGGCAACAATACATCCATAACCTTAGGGGTTTCTGTCACTCCCCCAGATTCACGAAGACATGAACCCACTATCGAGCATAAATACTCCCTCTTGGAGTTAATAGCGAAAACTTGCCCAGAGCCTCTACTAATAACGGAGAGCATGCAAGATCATAAACAACACATAGGTAATAACTTGATAATTAACATAACATAGTATTCTCTATCCATCGGATCCCGACAAACACAACATATAGCATTACAGATAGATGATCTTGATCATGTTAGGCAGCTCACAAGATCCAACAATGAAGCACAATGAGGAGAAGACAACCATCTAGCTACTCGCTATGGACCCATAGTCCAGGGGTGAACTACTCACTCATCACTCCGGAGGCGACCATGGCGGTGAAGAGTCCTCCGGGAGATGAATCCCCTCTCCGGCAGGGTGCCGGAGGAGATCTCCAGAATCCCCCGAGATGGGATTGGCGGCGGCGGCGTCTCTGGAAGGTTTTCCGTATCGTGGCTCTCGGTACTGGGGGTTTCGCGACGGAGGCTTTAAGTAGGCGAAAGGGCAACGCGGGGGCCACACGAGGGCCCCACACCACGAGTCGGTGCGGCCGGGGCACTGGGCCGCGCCGCCCTAGTGTGGCGGCGCCTCGTGGCCCCACTTCGACTCCTCTTCGGTCTTCCGGAAGCTTCGTGGCAAAATAGGACCCCGGGCGTTGATTTCGTCCAATTCCGAGAATATTTCGTTACTAGGATTTCTGAAACCAAAAACAGTGAAAACAAAGAATCTGGCTCTTCGGCATCTTGTTAATAGGTTAGTTCCAGAAAATGCACGAATATGACATAAAGTGTGCATAAAACATGTAGGTATCATCAATAATGTGGCATGGAACATAAGAAATTATCGATACGTCGGAGACGTATCATATCCCTGTACAAAATATACGTTAAACAAAAATATTTGACTTATCAGTATGCAAAGACATGCTTTGATTCTACATTGGAGATTTTACTTGATTCTACGATTCAAACAAAATCTCGGGGGCTACTGACATAGGCATCCCCAATGGGCCTACCGAATAAGGTACCCGAGGATATTTGGAGGCCTACGACGCGAAGCTTTCAAGGCCCAAAAGCCCAGTTAACGTCAATATGTAAGATAGAGTTATTTTAGGGATTGAGAGTCATGTAATTGTACGGGAAGGACTTCGATAGTCTCCCGGAGTTGGTAACTTGTACGATACGAAAGCCTCGACTCTACCTCCTATATAAAGGGGAGCCGAGGAGAAAGAAAGGATCGAATCCATTGTCAACATACACCCTATTTTTTCATAGTCGAGCACCTTTTCGGCTGAACCTTCGAGATCTACTTGCCCTCTACTTTCTAAGAAACCCTAAGTCTACAATCCGTAGGCATTGACAAGTTAATCCCTTGTCGAGCCATCGAATTGCTTGAGGACAAGCAATAAGCTAAGCTTCGGGGGAGTTGATACGTCCAAAACGTATCTACTTTCCCGAACACTTTTGCTATTGTTTTCCCTCCAATTTGTGAATACAACTAACACGGACTAACGTTGTTTTCAGCAGAATTGCTCTGATGTCTCGTTTTTGTGCAGAAATCTAACTTCCAAGAAAATTCCTAGAAAATTTCGCGAAGTCCCTATTTTACCCGAAGACTCACGGAGCAGAAGACGAGACGGTGAAGAGCCACGGGGGGGGGGGGGCCACACCATGCCTAGGCACGGGCCACCCCTGGCCGCGCCTAGGGGTGGTGTGGCCGCCTCGGGCACTCTCTCGACCTCTCCTCCTGACAATATAAAAGCCCCTAACCTGAAAACGACGGGGGGTTCGAATTTTTTCCAAAAAGAGTTCGCTGCTCCACCACCACCAGAAACCCCAATCCGGGAACTAGAAACTCGATCCGTTTTGGCACCCTGCCGGGACGGGGAATTGGAGGAGATCATCGCCATCATCATCACCGATGCATCTCCATCAACCATCCATGATTCCCCCTCCATGTGTGAGTAATTCCCCTGCTATAGGCTGTAGGGGATGGTAAGGATTGGATGAGATTATTCATGTAATAGTTATAAGATTGTTAGGGGCATAGTGCCTAGTAATGGTTATTAGTATTTTTGACATTGTTGCAACTTATTGTGCTTAATGCTTGTTACTTTGGGCCCGAGTGCCAGATCTCAGATCTGAATATGTTATTGATTCATGAGGATAATTATTATTTTTCATCTTACCTGCAAGTTGTATACACATATCGTTGTCCGGAACCCGAGGACCCAAAGTGTCAGCAATATGGATAACCGGAGGAGATGACTATGATATGAGGATCACATGTGTTCACTGAGTGTTAATTCTTTGCTCCGGTACTCTATTAAAATGAGTACCTTAATTACCAGTAGATTCCCTTGAGGCCCCGCTGCAAACGGGCTGGTAGAACAAAAGATGTCGTGCAAGTTTCTCCTTGCGAGCACGTACGACTAAATAGGAACACACGTCTATGGTTAATTACTTTATATTGGATGCTTTTATCATTGTTACCTACAAATTCCCATGTCTTGCTTATTATATGAATTATCTTTTCCATGCAATGTCCGTTCATCCATCCCTATGCCTACAGTATCTTAATCATGTTGTCTACTGCAATCACCGCTACTGTTATTTTTATTTCATTACTGTTGTTACTTCACTACTGCTACTGCTATAAAATTGTTACTACTGATAAACTGTTGCGAGCAAGTCTATTTCCAGGTGCAGCTGAATTGACAACTCATCTGTTAAAGCTTATAAATATTCTTTGGCTTCCCTTGTGTCGAATCAATAAATTTAGGTTACTTCCCTCGAAGACTGTTGCGATCCCCTATAATTGTGGGTCATCACGACGCTGGGCCAAGGGGAGGATGATGGCGGCAGCGATAGGTATGAAGACATCAGAAGCGAGAAAAAAGGAGAGGTTTTTTTGAAACATCATTTATATAAATAAAGCAAGCAAGCCACCTCATTAAAAACCTTCCAGTCCCCTTAGGTACCCTGGTAAGGAAAAGAGTGCGTAAGAAACTTGCTGCTACAATATGGTTACATTGTTCGCTAGCTTGCTAATGATAAAGCTAGGGGGTTCATCGACCCAATTACAACAATTGCTAGAATCAAAAGAAACCTTAGCATGCTCATGCGCAACTTGGTTTGCTTCCCTATTACAATACTCAACGGAAACCCTATCAAAACCGCTCCAAATAACTTTACAATCATCATAGATAACAGCGGCTGATGTGGCAGAAAAATCCCCATCTTGCATAGTCTCCACCACCTGAGCACAGTCTATTTGAACAATGAAGTTATTGATGCCAATTTGTTGCACCAACATTAATCCCTCCCTGAAGGCATAAGCTTCTGCCATAGGAGCATCGACCACATGGGGTAGAAACCTTTGGCATGCAGCAATAAATTGCCCCTACAATCTCTTATAATCACCCCTGCAGCACCTCTTCCACATATCACATCAAAAGAAGCATCTACATTTATTTTCAACATACCTTCCATTGGTTTCTTCCACCCTTCGGATTTTTTTCTTGGAGCTTTGATGCGGCCAACATATAATTTATTTTAATAGCCAAAATAGATGTAGCTGATCGGAAATGTACTTGTTGTCTCCATTCCCACCATATATACCAACAAGCAGTTAAGACTAGCTCAGCAAAACCCAAATTTTCCATACTCTGTACTCGACCACCTCTTCTTATGACCTCCTCAAGCAACACTAACCTGATCTGTCTTAGATTAAAATATCATCTATGATCTCATTTAATCCCAGGCATCTCCAAACCTCCTTCGACCTTTGACATGTGAATAACATGTGCTTTATATCTTCACAACCAGCAGAACAAATCGAACATCCCCCTGGTTACCAATATGCCGGTTAGCAAGCACCCCTTTGCATGGAATCATACCATGCAAAACTCGCCAACCAAAGATTTTTATTTTACTAGGAATCTCAAGGCCCATAATTTTTCCAAAACCGGGTTTGAAGTAGCTTCAGCAATACTTGTATTCCTGTTATGTCTACCAAATTTAAAATCCCATTGGCAATAATAAGCTGACCGTACTGAAAAAAATCCCAATTTTATTAAAGTGCCAAGCCACCAAATCCTCTCTATCATAATACAAAGGAATTTGCATGATCATGTGAGCATCCACCGGCCAGAACATTTCCTCAATAAGCTCCTCATCCCAATTGCCATTCATTGTATTAATAAGATCAGAGACTTGGGTAAAAATATTATTACCTCTCGGTGTCATAACTTTCAGATTGTGAATTGAAGGAATCCCGTTATCCTCCCAAATATTAATTTGAGTTCCATCCCCCACTCTCCAAATATATCCTTTTTAAAAAAAAATCAAGTCCAGCCATAATGCTTTTCCATGTATAAGAACTTCCACTTCTCAAAGTAGCCTTTAAGAGCCAGCCATTAGGGTAATATTTTGCTCTCAAAACTCTTGCACATATAGATCCAGGTTCACTTAGAAGTCTCCAAACCTATTTTGCCAACATAGACAAATTAAAGCAATGCAAATCCCTAAAACCCATACCTTCACTTTTCTTTGGTATGCACATTTTCCACCAAGCCTTCCAATGCATATGTTTTCGCTCTTCCTCATCACCCCACCAGAATTGAGAGATGGCGTCTGATATTCCTTTACAATTATTTTTAGGAATTTTGAAAAACATCATAGAAAATATTGGTATAGCTTGAGCAATAGCTTTTATAAGAATTTCATTTCCTCCCAAACTCAGTAACTTCTCCTTCCAACCAATGATTCTTGCAATGACTCTATCCACTAAATGTCTAAAGCACTCGCTTTTATCAAAGCCGACAGTCCCAGGTATTTGTCGCTGAGAGACTCTGTCATAATATTCAGGATTTGGCATACCTCTGATTTCTCCTCAACAACTGTATTAGGGCTGAAAAAATACTTGATTTACTTTCACTTATCTTATGGCCAGAACTTGTGCAGTAATTATCCAAGATCTCCTTCAGCTTCATAGCATTTTTCCTATCAACATGCATCTGAATCAACGAGTCATCAGCAAATAAAAGATGTGAGACCATAGGCGCTTCATGACATACATGTGCCCCCTCTATTGCAACTCTTCCTTCTGCATCCTTCAGCATGCTTGATAAACCTTCCGCTACAAGAATAAAAAGGCAAGGGGACAGGGGATCCCCCTGCCGTAAGCCCCTTGATGGTTTAAATTCATCAGTCTCCATAGAGTTAAATCTTACATTATAACTTACTGAAAAAACACACGCCATAATCATATGAACCCATCTTCTATGACAACCCATTTTGATCATGATTTTTTTCTAGATAAGACCATTCAACCCGGTCATATGCTTTGTGCATATCAAGTTTGACAGCACACAAACCTCTATTGCCCTTCTTTTTCTTCATCGCATGAACACTTTCATAAGCTAGTAAGATATTATCCGTAATCAGACGGTCCTGGCACAAATACACTCTGATGATCATTGATAATTTCAGGAAGGAAGACGTTCAGCCTATTTGCAAGCATTTTTGAAATAACTTTATAAACCATATTACAAAGACTGATCGGCCTAAACTGACCAACACTGTCCGGATTTTCAATCTTTGGGATCATCACAATAGTGGTATTATTCCATCCTTCTGGGAACAGCGCAATTATTCACCGCAAACAAAACTTCCTTTATAAGATCATCACCCAACAGACTCCCAAAATCTTTTATAAAATACAACATGTAGACCATCTGGGCCGGGGGCCTTGAGGTGACCAATGTTGAATAAAGCCTTTTTCACTTCCTCCACCGTAAAAGGAGCTTTCTTCCGTTACTGTCCTTTGTACATCCACAAGGACATTATCATATGGATCGATATCTGTGACAAAAACAGCTCAGTAAAGTATTTCAGAACGACATCACACATAGAATCACGATTTTCTTGTCTAATACCATTTTCATCAATGAGTCCTTTTATTGTATTCTGCTTTTTTCCTTTTTGAGGCGAACTTATGGAAGAAATTTGTGTTTCTATTCCCTTGCCTCAGCCAGTTTGCACGAGCCCGCTGCACCCAAACCATCTCTTCTTTCTCTAATGTTTGTTCAATCTGCAACTGAATTTCTTTTTGGGCAGCCAAAGTAGAGTCTGTCATTGGACCTCTCCGTAGACGCTCTAAGTCTTGTTTGAGCTCTGTCAATTTTTTCCTCGGACCCTTCAGAACATTTTTATCCCACAAGTGTAACTCCGAGTGAACATGACCCACTTTTTGCATCAAGGAATATTCTTCACCTCTTATTTTTGCCCTTTCCCAAGCAGCTTTTACCATATCTTCAATCTCGACCTCTTGGAGACATCTCGCTTCAAACCTTCTAGGCCCCTGCACATGAGCATGTGAGGAGATTATATAATCTGTATCAACCAGCAAAGGCCGATGGTTTGACCGTGTAGTCTCACTGTTTATAAGACTCGCAAAGGAAACATATCATTCCATTGGTCATTCACAACCCCTCTATCCAACATTTCTTTAATTTTCCCCCTCCTCCAAGTGAAAAGATCACCTATGTAGCCCATGTCCTCCAGATTACAATCATTGAATGCATCATGAAAATCCTGCATCGCTATTTGGGATCTAGGGCGACCTCC
>NC_061514.1:209031533-209135485 GCF_022539505.1 Lolium rigidum
CTCCGATCTTGACGTGTCCAGCGAGGTCACCGTGCACTTGCAAATCTAACAAAGATACTCAAAGCACACGGTGAGATTATTCAAGTGTTGTCATCAAACACACAAAACCCGGGGTTTAGACTTTGCTCTTACAATAGTTGTGTATGGGAAAGCAAATTATAAATCTTCACGAAGCAGCATGACCTAGTGAAGCATTTCAGCTTGAAATGAGCTTGACGTGTTGTCATCAAGGTCAAGCGGGATGCGCAAGGAAAAGGTATGGCCTTACTAGGTTTTGCTTTTACTGGTCTCAAGGTGGTTGTTGGGAGACGGGCATATATAATACTAATAGATACCCGCACTATCAAGAGGGGTTTTTGGTTTGGTAACTTGATTACATCGACTTAGGGAGCTCAATCCTTCGCATAATTTGCACCCCATATTCTTGTTGTTTATTCTTGTTTCTCTTTGTGAGGTTCTTGAGCTATTGCTTGCTTTTCAACAAGCTCAAGTTCATCAAAAACGGTATTCATATGCATCTTATATTGTTTTTTTGCGATTGGACGTTTTTACAGGTTTTTTTGGTTGGAGAGGTTTTTGTTGGGGTTCTATTTATCGTTATCTTTCCAAAAAAAATTGATTTCATATTAATTGGATTTCGGGAACTTTGTGAAAGTTTAGTTCTTTCGAGAAAACTACAGTTTTAGGAGTTTATACCAAACCAGCCATGCAGGCATCACCCCCAAAATCAGTCAGCAGCCACCAGAATTCTCTGGTATGTGCCGAAAGGCTAGGTCGAGTGCGATTCCGGCGGCCGGCAAACTGGTTCCGTCTCACGGCGAGGGATATTACATGCCAGTTTGGAACTGGATCAGCCATGTGCGCTGGTAGAAAACTAGCGAGGGTTCGGGTTTGCTGGCTTGCTTGCCAGACCTTTCTGGTGGGAGGACAGACGTCGGTGTGCTTGCCGCCGGGCTGGATTGCAGGAATTCTCCAAATGGCTAATTTTCTTCCTTGAATTATAAATAGCCCTTCTTCCTCCTTGAGGAGGTAAGGTCAATCATTCGATTTTCTCTCTCTCACTCTCATACTCCATTGTTGAAACTCAAAAGCCTGCTTCCTCTCCTTACCCTACTATGATTCTTACATCTTCTTGAGGGATTTGTAAAAGGAGATCTAGATCTACAATCTCCACCAATCAATTCCTACTCTATGTGATGGCAACTCTTGGCATATAGATCTTAGAGTCATTTGTTGATTTCCTCCATTGTCCTTGCTCTCTAGTTACTCCATAACATTTGTTGCTTTGGTGGGATTTGAGCGTGAAGGATTTGAACACCCTTGATATTCATGCTTTTGAATACTTGCATCAGTATTGATCTTTCCATTACGATTAGTTTGAGTGAGAGACCATGTGATTGTTACTCTTTGAGGGTGAACTTTCTAGTTGACTTGGCGGTTGGTGCTCCGGTGACCTCTTCGTGGAAGATTGTGAAGAGGCCTGGGCTTCTCCTTCGTGGAGCTTGTGAAGTGGTTGTGGAGATTGCCATCTCCGCGGTGGTGGAAAACCTAGCCATAATAAAAGGGACTTTTTCCGTCTTGGTATTGGATTGGAGAAGAATATGAGCTTGCGTGGGGCTCGGGAGACCTTCGTGGTAGCCCGCATCTATCCAACGTGACGTACCTCACTTCGTGTGAGGAAACACGTGAATATCTTCGTCTCAGCATGCCTCGGTTATCTATATACCCGAGTTTACTTTCCTTGCGATAGCCATCTCGAGCTTGAAGTACTTATATCTTTCTAATGACTTGTGCTATATATATCTTGTGCCTATATTTTTTAGCTCAACTTGTTATTGGTGCACTTAGTTGAGCCTATTTTATTTAGGTTTTGTTCTTGTTAATTAAACATTTTTTATTTCGCATTCTTACAAGACAAATCTCTAATAATTTTTAAAATTCCTACTCATCCCCCTCTAGGCGACATCTCATTGTTTTGATTTTTAAAGCAAGATCTCTCCTTGTTTAGGCTTCACCGCCTTGAGATTAAAGATATCGGCTAGTAATATAATGCACAATGACAAAATTACCTTTGATGGCACAAATCATGTTTTGTGCAGAAATCACATTCTTTGTAATCTTTGGACTTCGTGTCCATATATAGAGAGATTTTTAGATGTAGGCTTTTATCCTCAGATGGGTCCTCAAGTTCTTTCTTTCGAAGATGAGAAAAAAATTACATATCAAATCTCAACTATCTAATGAATTTTGTTCCTCTTTGGGCCCAAAAGTTCATTTGCTCCTAGTCTTCTTGTGATATGTGGATGAAGCTTGAAAAAGCATTTGGTGTGGCCATGTTTCATGAGGGTAGTTGTACATGCGAGGAGCTCTCTCTCCTTCAAATCATGAAGATCTCCAAGTTGATTCCACCTCCGATCGCGATGCATGTTAAATTTTCTTCCACTTCACTTACATGTGACAAGTCACATGGTCACGACACTGCGAGTGGATAAATCATATGTGATAATGGTAAGTTTCTCTTTACATCGTTCATTCTTGTTTTATAATTTCTAATGGTGTATAGAGCTTGGACTTAAACACTTACTGCGATAAATTTTCACACACTCCTGTGATAAAGCTAGGTCCTTGCATATGTCATAGAATTTGCTTGATTAAGTTTTGTGATGATATGCTTATTTCTAGTTGTGGCCATGATCAAAATGCCTCTTTTTCCTCTATTTGTTGCATGAATAATCATGTAGAGACAATTAAGACAAAATTGGCACACATCATTGACGAGGAAATTGCTAGAAGAACAAAGAAGTTTATCATCAAGAGAAGGACGTGCTATGAATGCTATGAGAATGATCATCTTGCAAAATGTTGCCCTACTCTTGATAGTGAAGTTTCTTCTCCTCCAAGTGAATCACCATCAACCCCTGCTATGCACATGTGCCTTATGGTAAAGGGATAAAAGGTAACTCCTACTTTGACTCCCAACACCTCTTCTAATGGTGAGAGTGATGATGATGATGATGAATATAATATTCTATTCACTAGTAGGGTAAACGTTATAGGGGCACACTCACTAGAAGCGCACTCATTTGAACGCAAGAGAATGCTTTTATTTGCCGCGGGCGGGAAATGCGCATGCGAATGCAGAGAGGAGAGTAGGGTACGTGACTACTAGGTGGGCCCCCACTGGACTCTAGTCTAGAAACTTCCTGCAGCGCGCGCCAATAGAGGCACACGACAGCTGTGTCCATACCGGCTATGTGTCCCTTTGCCCGTCCGCTTCCCATATATTTGGCTGGCGGGGTGTGGATGAGGACAGAATACTAGCAGCGCGCCGTACAAGCGCACATGACAACTATCCACTTATTAGTAGGGCACTCATTTCTGCCCGCGACTAATAATAAAAGAAAATTTGCACCCCCGGTGGATCGCCTTTTGAGTTTCGAATTTTTTCAAAAAAATGATAGAAATTTCAAATTTGAAAATTACTCGACATGTCCATATATTATGTGATCTAGTTCTTAGGAAGATTAAACAACATGAGTTTCGACCTATTTTGCAAAATGGCGCCATGTTTGGGTAAACAACTCTGGATTTTGCATACGTCCTTCAATGCAAATTTGTTTTATATGAAAAAGTATCTAAAGTTACATCCGATTTAAATGGACTATGGACATTTACCGATTTTTAAATCCAAAAAATAACAAGGAAAATAGAGTGAAATTTTTTTTTTCGAAGGTTTTAGATTCGATGCAAAAATTACTTTTCTTAAAAAATTTGAACATATTTCTCTCTCTATATTTTCTTACTTTCCCCTCCTCCTCTACACCTTCTCCCTCCTCTTCCTCTTCTTCACCTTCTCCCCTCCTCATGTTCCCCTTCTCTACCTTCTTTTCTTCATTCTCTTCCCCCTCCTCCTATTCCCCTTCTCCACCTTCTTTCCCTCCTCGCCGTCCACTTCTACACCTTCTCCCCAAAGGTTACCACCACCTCCGGCGACCACCACCTCTCCAGAGACAAGTACATCTCCTCTCGAGAGGAACGGTGTAACATCCCAAAAATTTCAAATCAATAAAGAGAATCCCTTTCCATTATTCAAATTTTGGAGCCAACAAAAACTCAAAATTTAATTGCTTTGTGTACTTAGAGTTAATGCATATATGTTGTGATCTTGCCATGATGCTTGCTTGAGTGTTTACCAATGTTGCTAAAACCCTAAACCATGATACTTGGATCAAAGAGAAACAAATAAAATGGAAAAGAAAATAAAAATGACATCACATATGAGCCTATGGCTATTTTTGAAAAACTTTAACCTAGGCCATTTTACCTTGTGCCAATGGTTTGGAAACATAACTAAACTCTTAATAAACACTTTGGACTCAAAGAAACACAAAAAAAAAAATCAAAAGAAAATCAAAAACCAAGTGACATGTGATAATGGTCATTTGTGCCATTTACATCAGGGTACCCACTTTGAGCCCTTGTATTAAGATATTCCTAAACTAAACTTGCTCAACTCTTTGCACCTCATCCAAGACCTCATCAAGGTGAACACTTTTAGTGTTGACCAACCTTACAGACTCTTTTTCAATTGCTTAATATAAGAAGGCAAAGTGGCAACTTTAAAACAGAAACAAGATCATCCCCATTTTGGATTTCACCAAACTTGGTCCATTTTGCACACCAACACCTCCAACAGAAGCCAAACATTATTTGAATCACATCCATGCAAAAGTTTGGCAAAATTCAAAAATAATCTTCATGCGGCCATTTCATCGAGCACATGGTGTGCACAAATCCGCCAACTCCCAACACTCTTTTATCCAGCGTGTTTTAGCATCAACCATCAAGCCTAGGTCAACATCAACACCCTCTTGCACCCAGTAAACAATGCCAAGCCTCAGAGACAATGATCTTGCATGATTTCTTCAAGTACATGACGATGCCGTGCATGTCATGCCACTCACCCAAGTCAAACCCTCTCCTCTCACTTCCAGCTGAGCTCACCATGTCCTCAACCCTCCTCTCTCTCTGCTGAGCACGATGGACATCGCCGTTGGCCAAGGAGACGCTAGTATTTGCCAGAACGCGATGCGCCCAGGACACCCAGAACGCGCCAGGATGCGCATGGTGACTTTCCTGGACGCGCCAGAGCATGACCTGCCCCCGACGATGCTGACCTCCTCTCGTCCTCTCCTCTCTCACATCCACTCACCACGATTCCAGGTACCTCCCAGACACGACCATTCGCACTGGAGAGGCTTGCCGTCGTCGTCACCGTCGACGACTTCCGCGGTACTACCAGCCTCCGTCACGTTCCTGCTCGGGTCAGCCCTCCATTTTCTGTGCAATCACGCCTGTCGTGCTCGCCGTGACGTAGGGAACACCATTGCGTCATCGCCCAAGCCTCTGCGCCCCTGTAGCGACGTCGCCATGGTCGACCTGCCTCGCGCGCCTTGGCACCTCGTCGCCCCTATAAAAGGAGCACTCCCCCGTGCTCAACCTCCACACCATTCGCCTCCTCTCCTCCCAGAACCCATCCTCGAGCCTCGCCTCGCCTCAATTTAGACCGTATACCACCAATTGCTCGCCGGAGTGCTGCGGAGCTACCGCAGACGAGGACGAAGATTGGCGCCGCCCACGGAGACGCCGCCAGTACCAGGAGAACCGCCGTCGTCGACAACCTCGCCCTGCATCAACGCCGATCATCGCCGGAGCGCCGGTGAGCCTCCGACCCCCCACCCTCGCCGCGGCCAGTGCTCAATCTCGTCGGAGACGGTGATGACCGTGAGCCGTTGGATCTGTTTCTAATCGTGCGGGCCACGTTAAAACATACCGTTTCGGGTGTTATGACCCACTGACGGGTGGGACCCATTGTCAGGCGGCCCGTGTGTGCGAGACGCATATCTGGGCCGGCCTTTCTCCCTTTTTCTCTCTCTGGCCCGTTAAGCGTTTCCCGCCAAGCCCATTAATTCAAATTCAGTCTAATTCTTTTAAACTGAATTCAATACTGATGCCAAGTTCAAATTTAAAAATAGAAAGATCTACTGAGCCAAATTTTATGAATTTGATATGGTTGGAAAGCTTATGAAATTTTCTAACTAAATACACTGGTTTCAAACCTAGATTCATTGTAGAACTCATGTAGTTAAAATAACAAGGCAGTGTATTTGTCAAATTCAAACAATTATTAAAAATCAACCATAATGATTTTTGAGTTGATTCCAACTCTCATAATTCACTTTTCAAATGCTCTACTTGAATATGTAAAAATATGACAGTGGTGTTTACTATGATCATGGGCTAGAGCAAAATAATGGCTATGTGGCCATTTCTACTCCATTTAAATTACTCCAAATTATTTATGAAATGGTATGAGAGGTGTCCTCTCATTTAAACCAATGTCCCAAGTAGTTCAATATAAGGTAATGACCTTAGTCTATAGAACCTCATATTTGATTACTTAGTGATATTAAGTTATTTCTTTAGTAGTGTTTAAATTGCATGAGATATAGAATCTCATTTAAATCATTTTCCCAAATGGTAAATATGAAGTGTTGACCTTGGTCAACATGATCTCATACTTATTATTTGAGGAGATTAAATCTTAATAAGATTCAATGAGAGGAAATTATTTCTCAAAGGAAATAAATAGAAACCCTAATAAATATTTCTATTAGAGGAAAATATTTTTCTTAAAGGAAAACAAAGCCAACCACCTTGTTAATAATGTTGTGATGATAGATTAGCTTGTGTGATCCCATTGAGTGTTAAGTCTAGTACTTAAGCATTGTTTGGTGATTGTATAGCTCGTATCCATTTATAGACGCTAGTACCGAAGGCTACCAGGAGGAGGAGGTCTTCTACGAGGAAGAAGAAGAAAACTTTGACCACTGTACCAATCAAGGAAAGATATACTCTTGCAAGCTACCCTAATGCAGGCTCTACTTGAGCAAGGCACCTTTGCAATATTACTTTTGTGTTTAAGGATTATACTTTCCAAGCCCAAGCTTTTATCTTGCAAAGCTTTTACTTTGTTTATCAAGGTTTACTTTTATAGTTAACTTGGGTTTAGATATGGATTAGGACAAGAACATCAAGGTTAGCCTAGAGAGATACAAGTTAGTTAGCACCTCTCATGATTAGTTGCTAGTGCTAAAACTAAAAATGACTACTCTAGATGGGAACATGTGAATCCAATGACTTTGAAAAACTTGGAATCAAGAGTCATTCTATTGAAAGCTTTGGAAGGTGATTATGACTTGAATGACATGGTGAATTTGATAAAAACTGATGACTGGGTTCGGATGCGATACCATTCCAATTTTAGAGTACCCCCACAATACATGATTATGGGTAAAGCTTTAGCTGGAAATTTATGCATCTTAGTATGGGTTCCCTCTGAACAAGCTTCATAGAGGTTATGCCAAGGATGCCTCCGTTGAAAGTGAAATGACGTGAAAAGAGTTGAATGTCTTACCCAAGCCCTGTGCAGTTCCCAGGATGGCAGATTGCCATCACTTGGAGGCCAAACTCATGGGGGAGGTGACTATACTAGGGTATGTAAGTGAAAGGTTAATGGTTGATGATCCGCATACTGAGTATGATTATTCAGGCCTATCCCTGACGGATGTAATCAAATGTTGTGGTACAAGTGTGCAACCTTTGCAGAGTGTAAATCTATTCGAATAGCCGTGTCCGCGGTTATGGACGGTTGGATGGCCATACTGTTCCGTTGTCCGATGTTTTCTAAAAATGAATGGTGAATTGAAAGGTGATTTTGACTTGATCCCAACAGAGTTGTGGGAATGACACTAATGTTCCCACTTGAGTTAAGTTAGGCAAATGAAGAGTCTTTGATTTCTAAATGCTTATGAAATAAAACTGGCTTTATGCAAATGAACCTAGAGCTTAGAACCCTCTTACTCAAATTGTTAGTACTTACACTAGTGTTAGTTTGCGTGTACTTTAAAGTACTCATGGCTGTGTCCCTGGCTATTCAAATGGCCAGACTATGAAGAGGAGGAGCAGTATCAGGATGATGGACAGCAGGACGTCTACGATAACTAGGATCGTCTCCTGACGTCAAGCGTTGTGTAACACCCCATTTTCCAGAACCTGCATTTTTCCTACTGTTTTAAATTTAGGGCCAACAAAAACTTTTCATTTTATGATTGCATGAGTTTTTGTTTGAGTCATGAGTGTTCTGGTCTTAAAAATTTCTTTAGGTTTATTCAAAATTAGGGAGTTACCTTGGTTAATATTATAACCCCATTTTAAGATCGGTAGGGTTTGAACCATTTTGTGTTTGGCTATGACCTTCACCACCATTTCTTTTTCACTTTACTAAAAACCCTAGCTTTTTGCTGTTGACCATCACCATCCTCCTGAGGGGAAACACCTCCCTCCCTTATTGGGAAAATGATATAGTATCACCTAGGGTTTTTCACCTTAAACACCATCATCATCTTTTTATTCTTTCTTTTCACATTTGTGCACTTGATCCCTTGTCACTCTTGGGCACATGCACTTGGCATGGCCTCTCCTTTTCTCACCCCTGCCCCTTCTCTTTTCTCTCCTCTCTCTCTTGAGTTTTGGCCGAGAGACAAGAGGGGAAACCTCCCCTCTCTTTTTCTTTCTCTCTTCCCTCTCTTTCTTTTCTGTTTTCGGGCCGTGGACACCACCACAACTCTCTCTCTCACTCCGGCCCAACCTTACCTCGCACCACCCCCTCTCTTTCGGCCCAAAACACCACCAGCACCCCCTCCCGCGCCAAAACCCTAGCCACTAAACGCACGCGCGCGCCACGGTGGTCAAGCGACATGATGGCTCGACGCCTCGCTTCGCCCGCCATCACGCCTCGCCTGCCGTGCACCGCCTCGTTTCCCTCCCCTCGCTGACGCCACCAGGGCTACGTCACCGCGGGCCCTACGCGTGACGCCTGCCCTCGCGCGCCCGTTGGCCATCGCCACCGCCCACGCCACTGCCTCGCCTCCCTCCGCCTATATAAACACCACCTGAGGCACGCCTCCCCCTTCAGCTCCCCCACTCACTACGCCGCAAGGCTGCTCCACTCCCTCTGCGGCTGCTCGAGCGGCAGCCGAGCCATTGTCGTCGCCACGCCGAGGCGCTCACCACGGTCACCGCGTGGGTGACGCGCGAGAGGTCGACGCCACGGCGCCAACGCCGCTCCCTGCCCCTGATCTCCTTCTCCCATGACGCCTCTTGCACCTCCTGACCCTGCCCCTCCCTTCTTCTCCTCAGGAACGCCACAGGACGCCGCCGCTCACGACGCTCCGACGCCGTCCGTGACGCAGACGACGCCGAGCAAGGAGGAGCAGCAGCCCCTGGACACCGCCAGCACCCGCACGCCACGCACGCCTACGCCACCGACCCGTCTGCACCGATCCACGCCGCAGCCAGCCGCCGGTAAGCCCCCTGGCCGCCCCTTTCTTCCTCCGCGCCGGCGAGCGCCTCCGACGTCGCGCACGCGCCAGATCTGGGCCGTCGGATCCAGATCGGGCGGGTGCATGGCGCATGCACGGCCACGACGGCGTGCATGGCCACGTCGGCCTGCCGGACCCGCCACGGGCCCCCGGCCCCTTTTTCTTTTTCTTTTTCCCGGCCACCGGAGAGCCCCACTGGGCCGGCCCATTCGGCATAGCATCTGCACGGCCCAGGGCGTTCCCGCCCTTTCCTTTATTTGAAAATTTGCCAAACGGATACTTAAAATACAAATCTGCCTGTGAACTGTTTCGTTAATAAAATTTGTTTGGTAGCCCTGATTGACATGATTCCAACTGCATTAGAACCAGTATGTAAATACCTTTCAGATGCCACTGGCCTTGTATTTTTAGGATTTTTGTACGATTTTTAAAGTATAAAACATGATCACTGTATTCTGGTTAGTATTTCTAATTCCAAAAATTGAAAAATAAATATTTTTGAATGATTCCAATTGTGTTGATCTTGTATTGTTACTGTGCATCTAGGAAAAATACCAGAAACCTCTGTTAGTAATGTTTAGTCTCTGGTAATGATTGTAGGTGAGTCACATGAAATGATAGGGTTAGGGTTTGATGCTTTTAATTAAACCTTGATGCATTGTTTATCAAAATGGCCAAATCATGTTTGTTTTCTGCCAAACCACTCCCCTGCATATTTTCTCTTTTCATTTGTTACACTTGGTTATTGAATATATGTTGATTGTTTGTATCGTTTACTTTGGCGACGCTAGATACGAACGAGGGAGAGGTTGAAGGGGAGGACTTTGGAGAAGGATTTGAGGAGGACCAGGGACAAGCCAACCAAGGCAAGCCATCTTTGAACTCTGAATGATGTGGTGTTGGATGTCATTTGTTGATATCCCTAAGCATCTTGTCTCTCTTTATGTGGTGATCTCTTTTTGTGATCTATGTATGGTTGTAATAGGAATAGTTCCTTGTGGTGGTTTTTCATCTTGGTTCACACATGGGAGAGGTGCATGGTGTCACGGCCATGCTATTACCTTGAGTCTTCATAAGTGCTCAACCCGAGCATATACCATCCATAATTATTATTGCACCACACCCCTACCTTGTTAATTAATTAGGTATCAAAGTCATGATGCTTGGTGTGTTTCTCAAATTGAGAGAAGTATGCCGTGTACTCCCTTGAAAATGGTTGGGTATCACAACCACCCCACTCTAGTAGAATAGTAGCACCACAAATCTGAAAGTTTGATCCACCCCCTATGTTATCATCTTACATGCTTACCTTAAGCAAGTAAGAACCCCTTTTATGTCACCCACCTATTCCCTCTTGAGATGATGATCTACATCTCGGCCACGTTATTTAGTAGCTCCTACTCATGAAATTTTAGGATGGGAACCCCTCAAGGTTTACCTTGTTGTAAATGTTTATGAAAACCTTGGGTGTGTTAGCCCAAGTGTTTGGTTTAAGAAAAACAAAGGATCTTGATAAGGATGTTTGGGAAAGTGGTTTATGGCTGTTCGTGGAACACCAAGGTGTTGTGGGAAAAAACAGATGGTTTCTAAAAAGTGGCACTGCGTATATGTGTACACCAGCCCAACTTTTATTCGCGCAACCACATTATCCAAAGTGGGCACGGGCTTAGTCCGTAGTCTGTTGAAATTGGCATAAGCACCCTTCACAACTCTCTAGGGAGGGTCAAGATGACCTCCGACGCCGGGTTGCGCTCCGGAGGAGGCAATACACTGTCTTAGCCGATAGCCGGACGATTGCGAGGGTCTTCCGTCGTGGCGCCGGAGATACGCTCAAAAGGAGGTATGCTGCCGGGGTGCCGGGAAGGGGTAAGCCCGCAGGGAAGGACTTGTGCCAAGGGAGATGGGCGAAAGACTATGACCGATTATTCGAGTCTCGCATACTTTCGTATGACGATCCGGGGATGATCCCGGCGGATTTATCAGTTCTTGTGGGGAAAGTGCGCACACTCTGCAGAGTTAAATCTATTCGAATAGCCGCGTCCGCGGTCATGGACGGGTTGCAAAGGTCTACCTTTACCGGGGCTTGAGTTTTGTTTTATAAAATGCTTTGCAAGGATGTGTTGTGTTGAGTGTACCGGAAAGGTACGGAAAAAGGGCGTGTGTCGACCATATGGAGATGGTCGTGGAAAAACTAAGACCAAGTGGGGGACTTCTCCTAGTGTTTCATGTAGTGGAACTCTTCTTCAATAAAGATATAGAGATGTCATAGAACCTTTCCTCGCATATCCATCAATTGAGATGGAGAAATGCAACTCTTCTTCAATAAAGATATAGAGATGTCATAGAACCTTTCCTCGCATATCCATCAATTGAGATGGAGAAATGCAACTCTTCTTCAATAAAGATATAGAGATGTCATAGAACCTTTCCTCGCATATCCATCAATTGAGATGGAGAAATGCAACTCTTCTTCAATAAGGATATAGAGATGTCATAGAACCTTTCCTCGCATATCTATCAATTGAGATGGAGAAATGCAACTCTTCTTCAATAAAGATATAGAGATGCCATCGGACACCAATAGTGCTCCCTTTACTTGAGAAGCCGGAGCGCTATGCCTACACCTGTTGTTGATGCATGCTATATCCACAAGAGAAACTGTTCTCCCTCGCTTGTCTCTTTTAGATAGCTTTTGTAGCACCCCTTTGATGGTTTGCGAGTACAATTCCAAATGTACTCACGGCTTTGTCCACTGGCTATTAACTTGGCCGGACTATGAGGAGGACTATGAAGACGACGGAGGATACCGGGACGACTATGCGACCTAGGACGATCTCCAAGTCAGACGCCTGTAGGTCTAAGGCATGACTTGGGCCCGACGACGTTGACGTGTATCCGCTGCTATGTGTTTGAACTTGCCCGTCGTGGCATTTATGTAAGACTGGGACATGTGATCCCGCTATTGTAAGACTTATTTATTCGGTACTGTAATGGATGATGTAATTCTGGATATTCAGTTCGGTTATGTGCTCACGGTGCACTGATCATGGGATCGTGAGTTGAATGCATAACAGGAATTTCGGACAGCTAGTCCGGGGTCCCCACGTAGCTGGTATCGAGCCATCCCGACCCTAGGAGGCCCTAGTTAGCATGGACGCTAAGATAGTACAAAAACTATTTTCTAAAATAAAAACGAGATGACTATATGCTGAAATAAAGCCTAGTCTCTCCCCTACTTTCTCTTAGATAATTAACTTTACTTGTATTTGTTATTAATGCTTTTTACTATATGCACTTAAAATTTGGCACACTTGGATCATCTTACTAATTTAGAACTTAAAACTTTTGTGTAGATGGATCCACCGATGTTCACCGAGAGCATCCAGCTTGGCTTTAAGAAGCCTCCCTACTGTTTGAGACCGCCCTCGTCGAGGTGTCACAGGCCGTTGGACGCCTGGCACCCGAAGTGAAGGGGGGACAGATGGAGAGCACCAAGGACGGTGAGATGTCCTGGATGGTGGTTTGCACACTCCGAGGCTCACATGTGAAGCAGCTTGAGGAGATTGAGGTCCAGGTCTTTGACCGCACATGGGAGGACGGACTTGTGAGGGTGCTCCAAGCGGCCCTCTCTCGTCTTGTCTTTCACCACCGTGTCGAGTTGGAGGCCATGGGACTTCCTCACGCCTTCTTGGGGCGCCGCAATGAGGAGGGGTTCCCACTATGATCCCCTACTTTTGCCCCCTTGGACGCCAAGTGAGCCAGATGGAGAACTTGTTGTTCAAGACACAGCTCAGCCTTGACTCCAACAGGATGGAGAATGAGGTGTTGAAGCATGAGATGGAGGGGCTCAAGATGGACTTGAAGTTGGCTAAGCTCAAGCATCGTCGCCAACAGAAGAAGACCCTCCGTGTTCGCGAATCCAACTACATGCTCAAGGTTAAGGTTATGCACCTCAAGGCCGCCCTCCGCGAGGCCGAGGAGAAGCTTGAAGAGACTCAGGATGACGGCGAAGATATCCGCAAGGAGAACACCGCCCTTGTGAGCGATGATGAGGACTACATGGAGGAGGAAGGACTTGATGGGCTTGATGATGAAGATGACGAGGACCGCGCCTTCATCAACGACGCGATCGAGGAGCCCGCACCCCTTCACACCGTGGAGGCTACTCCGGATGATGAGGAGGATCCCGAGGAGCCCCCGTTCGATGGTCCTTCCGCACCACTTGATGATTTCTAGATATGCACCTTCGAGACTTGGTCTATGTTAGGATGTCCCGTATGATGCGATGAACTTGTTGGTCCTTATGTGACCTTGTTGGATGTGAACTTGATGCTTTTGGTGGAACCAATGTTTATGGTTGAATGTTAGTCTTTGCGTTCGCTTTTTGCTTCCCTTATTTGAAGTCTTTTCTTCTCATGCATGCACATACCTTTCCCCGTATGTAACACGGCGCTTAAAACTTCCGAACTTTTTCACCATCTCATTTCCATGTCTATCATCTTCACCTTTCCAGATGGTTGAGACCCGCCGTGGGGGTAACACTTCCGACAATCCACCACCACCCCCGGATCCTGACATGACACAAATCTTGCGCCTCTTGATGGAAGACCGCCAACGCGCTCGCGCGGAGAGTGAGGCAAACATAGCCGCACTTAGGCAGATTGCCCAAGCTGCTGCGGGAAACCGCAACAACGAAGAAGGAGAAGGACACGGCGAGGAAGCACCAAGATCCCGTCTTAGAGACTTTCAGAATACCAACCCGCCCGTATTCTCCAAATGCGTCGCTCCCCTCGATGCGGATGACTGGCTCCGCACCATTGAAAACAACCTTGAAGTTGCCGCGGTAGGAGATCACGAGAAGGTTCTTCTCGCCACTCACTTTCTCTCGGGACCCGCTCGGGCTTGGTGGGAGAATGTCAAAGCCATGCGGGCTCCTAATCATGTCATCAAGCGGGAAGAATTCACCGCCAAGTTCCGTAAAGCTCACATTCCCACGGGTCTGATCAAGATGAAGCGTGATGAATTTTTCAACCTGAAGCAGAACAACTCCAACGTGGTGGATTATCTTGAGAAGTTCAATACTCTGGCCAGGTACGCCCCACAAGATGTGGACACCGATGAGAAGAAGCGCGACCGTTTCATGAATGGTCTGCATGAGGAGATTCAGAGTATCTTAGTGGCTGTACCTTATCCCGATTTGGAAGCGCTTGTGGATGCCGCTATCATGGTGGAGTCTAAGCGCAAGGCTGCTTATGAAACTAGGAAGCGCAAGATGCAACAGCAGCAGAGTGGACCCAACAACCCCAAGTACCGCAGTCCACCCCCATCAAGGCCTGCCCACCCACCTCAGAGGAACTCAACCCCAGCTCCAACTTATCGCTCTAACAATTACACCCCCAACCGTTCAGCTCCACAGCACCGTTCCGGAGGAGGAGGGTATAATAACAACCCTCGCCCCAATCAGCCAGCTCGTCCTCAAGGAGATGGATGTTTCGCTTGTGGGAAGCCGGGGCATTTCTCTCGTGATTGCCCTACCAAGATGAGGACACCTCAGCGTGCCAACGCCCCAGACCCAATCAAGCTCAAGCTAGGACGGCATCAGGGAAGAAGCCGGTTGTCAAGAAGCAGGCAAATGCTGCTCATGGCCATCTGAACCATGCTAGTGCTGAAGAAGCAGAGGAAGCACCGGACATCGTGATGGGTACGTTCCTAGTCAACTCCACTCCTGCCCGTGTTCTTTTTGATTCCGGAGCATCTCATTCCTTCGTTACCGAACCCTTCGTTAAGAAGAGTGGGCTAAAACCAACCATAATGAAACGCCTCATGCTAGTCCAAATTCCTGGATCCACCGCTAAAACCCGCTTATCTTGCAAACAAGTTCCTATTATTATACACCAAGTACCTTTCCAGGCGGAGCTCATAATCTTAGGAGCCCAAGGCTTAGAGGTAATACTAGGAATGGATTGGATGACCAAGTATAAGGGACAAATAGACTGCGTCGAAAAATCCATTACCCTCACCAATGATCAAGGTCTGCCAGTTAAATACACCGCTACCGTACATTCATCGAAAGCCTTTTGTAGGAAAAGCATCTCTGGACCCCATCTCGAACAAGTTCCTATTGTCTGTGAATACCCTGATGTCTTTCCGGAGGAATTGCCCGGTATGCCCCCAGACCGTGACATCGAGTTCATCATAGAACTGATTCCGGGTACCGCACCCATAGCCCAGAGACCTTACCGTATGAACCCCCAAGAACTGATCGAATTAAAGAGACAATTGGATGACATGTTGGCCAAAGGACTGATCCGACCTAGTGCTTCGCCATGGGGATCGCCTGTGATCTTCGTGGACAAGAGAGACGGAACCATTCGCTTATGTGTGGATTACCGGAGGCTCAACGAAGTCACCATTAAGAATAAGTACCCTCTGCCCAAGATCGATGATTTGTTTGATCAGATGAACGGAGCAAAGGTTTTCTCCAAAATTGACCTTCGCACCGGGTATCACCAACTTAAAGTGCGAGAAACCGACATTCCCAAGACTGCCTTCACCACCCGTTACGGATTGTATGAGTACACCGTAATGTCTTTTGGACTCACTAATGCCCCCGCCTACTTCATGAATCTCATGAACAAGGTTTTCATGGAATACCTAGACAAGTTTGTTGTAGTGTTTATTGATGACATCTTGGTTTATTCCAAAACTGAGGAAGAGCATGAAGAACATCTACGACTCGTTTTGGGCACCCTTAGGCAACATCGACCGTATGCCAAGTTTAGTAAATGCCAATTTTGGCTCAAAGAAGTTGGATTTCTTGGCCACGTTTTGTCAGCCGAAGGACTTTCTGTTGACCCCTCTTTGATCAAGTCCATTGTGGACCGACAACCCCCTAAGAATGTTACAGAAGTGAGATCTTTCCTAGGATTGGCGGGATATTACCGCAAGTTCGTTGAAGGATTCTCAAGTATCGCCAAACCAATGACCCTCCCGCTTAAAAAGGGTAAGAAGTTTGAATGGACAGAAAAGTGCGAAGAAAGCTTTCAAGAGCTTAAGAGACGACTTGTTTCAGCTCCCATCCTAACCATGCCCGACGTCACTAAGGACTTCGTAATCTATTGTGATGCTTCCAAACTTGGTCTTGGAAGTGTTCTGATGCAAGAAGGGAAGGTGATCTCTTACCTCTCCCGACAGCTTAAACCCCACGAGGCCAATTACCCCACCCATGATCTGGAATTAGCCGCCGTAGTTCACGCCCTCAAGACATGGCGCCATTATCTTATTGGAAACAGGTGCGATATATACACTGATCATAAAAGCCTCAAGTATATTTTTACACAAAGGGAGTTGAACATGCGACAAAGGAGATGGATTGAGCTCATCAAGGACTATGATCTTAGTATCCATTATCACCCGGGTAAAGCCAATGTAGTTGCCGACGCCCTCAGCAGAGACCCCTGTTCCCTTAACTACCGATTGAAAGTCGAGCAACCCCTGCTTTACCAAGAATTTGAAGATTTTGGATTGGAATTGGTTAGTCATGGATTTCTTGCTGCCATGGAAGCCAAACCAACTCTACGAGATCAAATCAAGGAAGCCCAAGTGGGACACAAAAGTATTGAAGGGATCAAACGTCGCATGGGCAAGGAAAAGGTAGAAGGATTTTCAATAGATCCAAATGGAGTACTCGTGGTACAACGGACGTCTCTCGCGTACCGAACATTCCCGAATTGAAAAATCTGATAATGGAAGAAGCCCATAATACCCCTTATTCTATTCACCCCGGAGGATCTAAAATGTATCAAGATTTGAAGGACACCTTTTGGTGGCATGGTATGAAGCGGGATATTGCCTTCTTCATCGCTCGATGTGACGTTTGCCGGAAAGTTAAAGCTGAGCACCAACGCCCCGCCGGATTACCGCAACCTTTGAAGATACCGTTATGGAAATGGGAAGAAGTGGGGATGGACTTTATCACCGGACTTCCCAGGTCTAGCCGTGGACATGACTCCATCTGGGTAATAGTCGATCGTCTCACCAGAGTAGCTCATTTCCTGCCTGTCAAAACCACCGATCGTGGGAGAGCGTTAGCTGATTTGTATATCTCTAGGATAGTCAGTCTTCATGGAGTTCCCAAAGCCATCGTATCTGATCGAGGAACCCAATTTACCTCTCACTTCTGGAAACAGCTTCACGAAGCCATGGGCACCAAACTATCTTTTAGTACAGCCTATCATCCTCAGACCGGAGGACAGACCGAAAGGGTAAACCAGATTCTGGAAGACATGCTCCGAGCATGTGTGCTTGCTTATGGAACCAAATGGGAAGATTGCCTGCCTTTCGCCGAGTTCTCTTATAATAACAGCTATCAAGCCAGTCTTCGGATGGCCCCCTTTGAAGCCCTCTATGGGAGGAAATGCCGAACCCCTCTCAACTGGACCGAAACCGGAGAAAGCCAAGTGTTCGGTCCAGACATACTTCGAGAAGCGGAAGAACAAGTTCAGCTTATCCGTGACCGTCTAAAGGCTGCACAGTCCCGCCAGAAGAGTTACGCCGACAGCAAGCGGCGGGAATTAACTTTCGGCACCGGAGATTTCGCCTATCTACGAGTAACCCCTCTCAAAGGAATGAAACGTTTTCATGTCAAGGGCAAGCTTGCGCCCAGATATATTGGCCCTTTCAAGGTACTAGGCCGAAGAGGAGAAGTGTCCTACCAACTTGAGCTACCCCCTGAATTGTCAGAGTTCCATGATGTCTTCCACATCTCTCAACTTCGGAAATGTCTCCAAGCACCCAACAAAACGGAAGTCTTCAAGGATATCGACTATCGTGTGATAGACCTCAACCACGATTTAACCTACCGAGAAAATCCCATTCGTATCTTGGAAGAAGCCATGAGGGTTACTCGCCGAAGGAAGATTAAGTTCTTCAAGGTCCAATGGAGTAATCACTCTGAGGATGAAGCCACCTGGGAAAGAGAGGACTATCTGAGACAAGAGTTTCCCCATCTGTTCAATCACCTAGCCGTGGAATCTCGGGACGAGATTCTTCTAAGGGGGGAAGGTCTGTAACACCCCATTTTCCAGAAAACTGCATTTTTCCTACTGTTTTAAATTTAGGGCCAACAAAAACTTTTCATTTTATGATTGCATGAGTTTTTGATTGAGTTCATGAGTGTTCTGTCTTAAAAATTTCTTTAGGTTTATTCAAAATTAGGGAGTTACCTTGGTTAATATTATAACCCCATTTTAAGATCAGTAGGGTTTGAACCATTTTGTGTTTGGCTATGACCTTCACCACCATTTCTTTTTCACTTTACTAAAAACCCTAGCTTTTTGCTGTTGACCATCACCATCCTCCTGAGGGGGAAACACCTCCCTCCCTTATTGGGAAAATGATATAGTATCACCTAGGGTTTTTCACCTTAAACACCATCATCATCTTTTTATTCTTTCTTTTCACATTTGTGCACTTGATCCCTTGTCACTCTTGGGCACATGCACTTGGCATGGCCTCTCCTTTTCTCACCCCTGCCCCTTCTCTTTTCTCTCCTCTCTCTCTTGAGTTTTGGCCGAGAGACAAGAGGGGAAACCTCCCCTCTCTTTTTCTTTCTCTCTTCCCTCTCTTTCTTTTTCTGTTTTCGGGCCGTGGACACCACCACAACTCTCTCTCTCACTCCGGCCCAACCTTACCTCGCACCACCCCTCTCTTTTGGCCCAAAACATCACCAGCACCCCCTCCCGCGCCAAAACCCTAGCCACTAAACGCACGCGCGCGCCACGGTGGTCAAGCGACATGATGGCTCGACGCCTCGCTCGCCCGCCATCACGCCTCGCCTGCCGTGCACCCCCTCGTTTCCCTCCCCTCGCCGACGCCACCAGGGCTACGTCACCGCGGGCCCTACGCGTGACGCCTGCCCTCGCGCGCCCGTTGGCCATCGCCACCGCCCACGCCACTCGCCTCGCCTCCCTCCGCCTATATAAACACCACCTGAGGCACGCCTCCCCCTTCAGCTCCCCCACTCACTACGCCGCAAGGCTGCTCCACTCCCTCTCTGGCTGCTCGAGCGGCAGCCGAGCCATTGTCGTCGCCACGCCGAGGCGCTCACCACGGTCACCGCGTGGGTGACGCGCAGGAGGTCGACGCCACGGCGCCAACGCCGCTCCCTGCCCCTGATCTCCTTCTCCCATGACGCCTCTTGCACCTCCTGACCCTGCCCCTCCCTTCTTCTCCTCAGGAACGCCACAGGACGCCGCCGCTCACGACGCTCCGACGCCGTCCGTGACGCAGACGACGCCGAGCAAGGAGGAGCAGCAGCCCCTGGACACCGCCAGCACCCGCACGCCACGCACGCCTACGCCACCGACCCGTCTGCACCGATCCACGCCGCAGCCAGCCGCCGGTAAGCCCCCTGGCCGCCCCTTTCTTCCTCCGCGCCGGCGAGCGCCTCCGACGTCGCGCACGCGCCAGATCTGGGCCGTCGGATCCAGATCGGGCGGGTGCATGGCGCATGCACGGCCACGACGGCGTGCATGGCCACGTCGGCCTGCCGGACCCGCCACGGGCCCCCGGCCCCTTTTTCTTTTTCTTTTTTCCCGGCCACCGGAGAGCCCCACTGGGCCGGCCCATTCGGCATAGCATCTGCACGGCCCAGGGCGTTCCCGCCCTTTCCTTTATTTGAAAATTTGCCAAACGGATACTTAAAATACAAATCTGCCTGTGAACTGTTTCGTTAATAAAATTTGTTTGGTAGCCCTGATTGACATGATTCCAACTGCATTAGAACCAGTATGTAAATACCTTTCAGATGCCACTGGCCTTGTATTTTTAGGATTTTTGTACGATTTTTAAAGTATAAAACATGATCACTGTATTCTGGTTAGTATTTCTAATTCCAAAAATTGAAAAATAAATATTTTTGAATGATTCCAATTGTGTTGATCTTGTATTGTTACTGTGCATCTAGGAAAAATACCAGAAACCTCTGTTAGTAATGTTTAGTCTCTGGTAATGATTGTAGGTGAGTCACATGAAATGATAGGGTTAGGGTTTGATGCTTTTAATTAAACCTTGATGCATTGTTTATCAAAATGGCCAAATCATGTTTGTTTTCTGCCAAACCACTCCCCTGCATATTTTCTCTTTTCATTTGTTACACTTGGTTATTGAATATATGTTGATTGTTTGTATCGTTTACTTTGGCGACGCTAGATACGAACGAGGGAGAGGTTGAAGGGGAGGACTTTGGAGAAGGATTTGAGGAGGACCAGGGACAAGCCAACCAAGGCAAGCCATCTTTGAACTCTGAATGATGTGGTGTTGGATGTCATTTGTTGATATCCCTAAGCATCTTGTCTCTCTTTATGTGGTGATCTCTTTTTGTGATCTATGTATGGTTGTAATAGGAATAGTTCCTTGTGGTGGTTTTTCATCTTGGTTCACACATGGGAGAGGTGCATGGTGTCACGGCCATGCTATTACCTTGAGTCTTCATAAGTGCTCAACCCGAGCATATACCATCCATAATTATTATTGCACCACACCCCTACCTTGTTAATTAATTAGGTATCAAAGTCATGATGCTTGGTGTGTTTCTCAAATTGAGAGAAGTATGCCGTGTACTCCCTTGAAAATGGTTGGGTATCACAACCACCCCACTCTAGTAGAATAGTAGCACCACAAATCTGAAAGTTTGATCCACCCCCTATGTTATCATCTTACATGCTTACCTTAAGCAAGTAAGAACCCCTTTTATGTCACCCACCTATTCCCTCTTGAGATGATGATCTACATCTCGGCCACGTTATTTAGTAGCTCCTACTCATGAAATTTTAGGATGGGAACCCCTCAAGGTTTACCTTGTTGTAAATGTTTATGAAAACCTTGGGTGTGTTAGCCCAAGTGTTTGGTTTAAGAAAAACAAAGGATCTTGATAAGGATGTTTGGGAAAGTGGTTTATGGCTGTTCGTGGAACACCAAGGTGTTGTGGGAAAAACGAGATGGTTTCTAAAAAGTGGCATCGCGTATATGTGTACACCAGCCCAACTTTTATTCGCGCAACCACATTATCCAAAGTGGGCACGGGCTTAGTCCGTAGTCTCGTTGAAATTGGCATAAGCACCCTTCACAACTCTCTAGGGAGGGTCAAGATGACCTCCGACGCCGGGTTGCGCTCCGGGAGGAGGCAATACACCGTCTTAACCGATAGCCGGACGACACGAGGGTCTTCCGTCGTGGCGCCGGAGATACGCTCAAAAGGAGGTATGCTGCCGGGGTGCCGGGAAGGGGTAAGCCCGCAGGGAAGGACTTGTGCCAAGGGAGATGGGCGAAAGACTATGACTGATTATTCGAGTCTCGCATACTTTCGTATGACGATCCGGGGATGATCCCGGCGGATTTATCAGTTCTTGTGGGGAAAGTGCGCACACTCGCGGAGTTAAATCTATTCGAATAGCCGCGTCCGCGGTCATGGACGGGTTGCAAAGGTCTACCTTTACCGGGGCTTGAGTTTTGTTTTATAAAATGCTTTGCAAGGATGTGTTGTGTTGAGTGTACCGGAAAGGTACTGAAAAAGGGCGTGTGTCGACCATATGGAGATGGTCGTGGAAAAACTAAGACCAAGTGGGGGACTTCTCCTAGTGTTTCATGTAGTGGAACTCTTCTTCAATAAAGATATAGAGATGTCATAGAACCTTTCCTCGCATATCCATCAATTGAGATGGAGAAATGCAACTCTTCTTCAATAAAGATATAGAGATGTCATAGAACCTTTCCTCGCATATCCATCAATTGAGATGGAGAAATGCAACTCTTCTTCAATAAAGATATAGAGATGTCATAGAACCTTTCCTCGCATATCCATCAATTGAGATGGAGAAATGCAACTCTTCTTCAATAAGGATATAGAGATGTCATAGAACCTTTCCTCGCATATCTATCAATTGAGATGGAGAAATGCAACTCTTCTTCAATAAAGATATAGAGATGCCATCGGACACCAATAGTGCTCCCTTTACTTGAGAAGCCGGAGCGCTATGCCTACACCTGTTGTTGATGCATGCTATATCCACAAGAGAAACTGTTCTCCCTCGCTTGTCTCTTTTAGATAGCTTTTGTAGCACCCCTTTGATGGTTTGCGAGTACAATTCCAAATGTACTCACGGCTTTGTCCCCGGCTATTAACTTGGCCAGACTATGAGGAGGACTATGAAGACGACGGAGGATACCAGGACGACTATGCGACCTAGGACGATCTCCAAGTCAGACGCCTGTAGGTCTAAGGCATGACTTGGGCCCGACGACGTTGACGTGTATCCGCTGCTATGTGTTTGAACTTGCCCGTCGTGGCATTTATGTAAGACTGGGACATGTGATCCCGCTATTGTAAGACTTATTTATTCGGTACTGTAATGGATGATGTAATTCTGGATATTCAGTTCGGTTATGTGCTCACGGTGCACTGATCATGGGATCGTGAGTTGAATGCATAACAGGGAATTTCGGACAGCTAGTCCGGGGTCCCCACACGTTGCCTGTGGAATAGATGGACTTCTACTACGTACTTCCGCTATGTGTTATGTAATTGATCCTTAGATCAACTGTTGTACTAAGGCCGGATCATGTGATCCTTTGATGTAAGACTATTATGGTTTGTAATGAATGATGAGCTGTGATATGAACTTATTATGTCTCGCAAAAACAATCTTCCTGGGATTGCGATGTATGGCATAATAGGCATCTGGACCTAAAAATCCGGTTGTTGACAAGTTGGTATCAGAGCCATTGTTTGACCTTAGGAGGCCCTAGTTAGAATGGACGTCTGAAAAACTTAGTTTCAAAAAAAAAAACAAGTAAAGTGAATACTTATGAAAAACTTATTCACACTCTTACCCTTGAGGTCTTTTCAAAATGGGAAATTCATGCTCTACTTTTCCTTGTAATTATACCTAAAATTTTGACACACTTGCACTTCTCTAACTTACTCATACAATTCACCTACAGATGGAGCAGCTCAACCACACCAAGTTCTACTAGTTGGGCAACGGAGGAAGCCTGATCTTTGAGAGGGACTTGGATGCCCTATCTGAGTATCTTGAGCGCCCGCACCCGGAGTTCTTTGGAACTCAAGTCAACGATCAGCCTGGAGGAGAGTTGCAGTGGGTCATTGTTGCAGATCTGAGGGGGGAGATGGAGCCACCTATGTCCGAGAGGATCCAGTTTTCCATCAGGGAGAACAACTGGCTAGATGGACTAGCTCGAGCTCTGCACGAAGCACTTGCCCGTCTGTGTGGGCAGAATGTGACCCAGATCTAGGGAACCCGCTTTGCTCACCTTGCAAGGCATGACTCCATAGGAGAGCCAATGGACCTGTCACCGCACCTGGAGTTGAAGTATCATGTGGAGCACTTGGACTTCATGCTGCACGAGACCCGCAAGGAGCTGGACAACTCCCGCGTCTACGCCAACCAGACTCACCTCCACATGTCGCAGCAGACCGAGACCATCAAGATGCTTGCCAAGAATCGCAGGTCACTCTGCCAGCAGCGTGCCAAGAAGGACTCCACCATTGCTCGCCTCCGCGCAAAGATAGCATCCCTAGAGGAAACTGTCCAGGCACAGGAGACCCAGTTGAGGGATCTGGAAGAACAAGGTGAAGACATTCAGGGAGGAGCAGCCTACCTGAGTGATGATGATGACTTTGAGGAAGACGAGAACACTGATGTGGAAGGCTATGAGTTCATGGATGCCGGAGAAGATGACTTCATCCAGATAGATGTTGATGATGAGTAGTTTCACTTAAGCACTTGCGTAGGTGTGAGTTTGTATCATGATCCATTGTATCGTAGAATGGAGAAATGGTTCTTAAAACCATGAATGTGTTAGCTTGTAATGTGTGTGGTTTGAAATGAATGAAAGTGTTGTTTGATTTCAACATGACAAATACTCAAGTTTTAAACTTCTAAACTTACCCAAAATAAGCCATAGAAAATTACCTCTTATCTCATGATCTATCTCAATCTTCAGATGGCCCCTCCAACCCGCAGCACCAACCAAGATGCAATGCTGCAGATGCTGCAAATGATGATGGTAGATCGAGAAGTAGAAAGAGCTGAACGGCAAGCCAACCTTGTCGTACTGTAGCAGCTAGCCCAGAACAACCAAGGCCATGGAAATTATGACCATCCGGGGTCCAAGTTGAAGAATTTCCAAAACACTAACCCTCCCATGTTCAGCAAGACTGAAGAGCCGTTAGATGCAGACGACTGTCTCCAAACAATGGAGAATAACTTGGAAGTTGCAGGAGTTGAAGCTGCAGAGAAAGTACTGTTTGCCACCCACTATTTGTCAGGACCTGCTAGAGCCTGGTGGACTAGTGCCCGTGCAATGAATGCGGGACAGATGCTGACCTGGGAAGACTTCAAACTCAAGTTCAGCAAGTACCATGTGCCCTCTGGTCTAATCAAGAAGATGAGGGATGAGTTCAGGGAACTCAGACAAGGAAGGATGTCCGTGGTGGAATACCATGACATATTCCTCACTCTGTCAAGGTACGCCCCGGATGAAACCGACACCAACGAGAAGAAGAAGGAGAGATTCCTGAATGGACTGCACGATGAGATGCAGACTGTGCTGGTGAACATCCCGTTCGCTGATCTGGAAGCCCTTGTGTACTCTGCCATCCAGATGGAAGGAAAGCTGCATCAAGCCAATGAGAACCGCAAGCACCGAATGATGAACCAGAGTGGGCCCAGCAATACTCCAAGGTATCGCCCCAGCTCAAGTGGAGGATTTCCCCCAAGACACAACAAGCCCCATGTGTCGCTGTCACATCCGAGTTTCCCCAACCGGAGTGAAGGACACCCAAGGCCAGGAGGCCACAACAACAACAACATTGCCAACAACAATCACTTCAACCGTGCCCCGATGAGAGCCCCCGGTAACCACAACAACACCAACACTGCTCCAAGGATTGGGAGCAATGTTGTCCCCGTCACCCCAAAGGACAAGTAAACTGTGACTTGTTATGAATGTGGAATTGTCGGTCACTACTCCAATGAGTGCCCCAAGAAGCTTGCCAAGACTACCCCAATACCTCTGCACCTGCTCAGCAGCAACGCCGTGTCTCAACCGGAAGGAAGTTTGCCCTAGGCAACCCAAACAACCCCAGCGGCCGCCTCTTTCAGATGAATGCCGAAGAAGCCCAGGAAGCGCCAGACGTTGTGTTGGGTATGTTTTCTGTTAACTCAGTACCTGCAAGAGTGTTGTTTGAGTCTGGAGCATCGCATTCGTTTGTTACTGAAGATGTTGCATGCAGTAGTAAGATTCAACCAATCAGTTTGAAGCATGTTATGATAGTTCAAATACCTGGTTCAACTACAAAAGCTAGAAAAATTTGCAAAGATGTGCCCATCAGAATACATGAAATAGAATTTTATGCTAATTTGATTATTCTGGGAACAAAAGGTTTGGAAGTAGTACTGGGTATGGATTGGATGTCGAAACATCATGGATTGATTGATTGTGCCAAGAAGGCCATCACCATGACTAGTAGCACCAGAGTGTTAGTAGAACACGTGTCTGAAAGGCTGCCCGTAAAGTTCACTCGCAACCAGAGTTTAGCCAAGCCAACCTTGGATCAGATCAGGGTAGTCTGTAGATACCCCGATGTGTTTCCTGATGATCTACCCGGTATGCCCCCAGATCGGGATATCGAGTTTATCATTGAGTTAATACCTGGAACACGACCCATAGCTCAAAGACCCTATAGTATGAACCCAACAGAGTTAGTGGAACTGAAGAAGAAAAGGGATGACATGCTGCACAAAGGTCTGATTCGACCAAGTGCGTCGCCTTGGAGATCACCGGTATTGTTTGTGGATAAGAAGGACGGTGCCACTCGTTTATGTACGGATTACCGTAAGCTGAACGATGTCACCATCAAGAACAAATACCCCTGCCGAAGATAGAAGACGTGTTTGACCAACTGACCGGTGCCAGAGTGTACTCTAAGATTGATCTTAGGACTGGTTACCATCAACTGAAGATTCGTGCAACCAATATCCCCAAGACTGCCTTCACCACCAGATATGGATTGTATGAGTACAATGTCATGTCATTTGGATTGACCAATGCCCCCGCTATTTCATGAATCTCATGAATAAGATCTTTATGAACTTTTTGGATAAGTTTGGCGTTGTCTTTATCGACGACATCCTAATCTACTCCAAGTCGGAAGAAGAACATGAGCAACATTTGGAAGTTATCCTGGATACCCTTAGGGAGCATCAGTTGTATGCTAAGTTCAGCAAATGTGATTTTTGGTTAAAGGAAGTAGACCCAGCAAAGATCAAGACCGTTGAGGAATGGAAAGCCCCAACCACTCAGACTGAAGTCCGTGCATTTCTGGGATTAGCGGGATATTACCGTAGGTTTGTTGAAGGATTTTCCAGCATAGCAAGACCCATGACTCAATTGTTGAAGAAATACAAGAAGTTTGAATGGACTGATAAATGTGAAGAGAGTTTCCAGTATCTCAAGAGCAGATTAACCACAACCCCAATATTGATCATGCTGGACATCACCAAGCCATTTGACGTGCCAAATAGCTGTAGGAAAGGCACCTGGATTTACCGAAGATGAATAAGGAATTCTTTGGTACAACGGACGCCTATGTGTGCCGACAGATTCGGAGTTGAAACAAGTCATTTTGAAGGAAGCCCATGATACCCTGTATTCCATTCATCCCGGTGGAACCAAGATGTACCAAGACTTGAAGGAACAATTTTGGTGGCATGGAATGAAGAGAGAAATTGGAAGTCACATAGCCAAGGGTGATATCTGTCAAAGAGTCAAGGAAGAACATCAACGACCCGCAAGATTACTGCAGCCATTACAGAACCCTGAATGGAAATGGGATTCTGTAGGAATGGATTTCATAACTGGATTGCCCAAGTCAAGTAGAGGAAATGATTCTATTTGGGTAGTGGTCGATAGATTAACCAAGGTAGCCCATTTCATACCAGTCAAGACCACCTACCAAGGTCCTAAGCTAGCAGAGCTATATATCTCCAGAATAGTGAGCCTGCATGGAACACCCAAGTCAATTGTATCAGATAGAGGATCCCAATTCACCTCAAGATTTTGGCAGAAGGTACACGAAGGATTAGGAACCCGACTGAATTTCAGTACAGCTTATCACCCGCAGACCGATGGACAGACAGAAAGAGTCAACCAGATACTTGAAGATATGTTGAGAGCCTGTGTGCTCGAATATGGATCTAAATGGGAAGAGTGCCTTCCTTACGCAGAATTCTCATACAACAATAGTTATCAAGCCAATTTGCAAATGGCCCCCTTTGAAGCCTTATAAGGAAGGAAGTGCCGTACCCCTCTGAACTGGTCAGAAGTTGGAGATAGTCAAATCTTTGGACCAGATATTCTCCGAGAAGCCGAAGAGAAAGTTCACAAGATCCGCGAATACCTCAAGACTTCCCAATCGAGATAGAAGAGTTATGCCGACAAGACACGCCGAGAAATGACCTTCAATATCGGAGACTTTGTGTATCTCAAAGTATCACCCCTTAAAGGAATGCAGAGATTCAAACTCAGAGGAAAGCTTGCACCTAGATATGTTGGACCCTTCAAAGTTCTGAGTCGCCGAGGAGAAGTATCATATCAGCTGGAACTGCCGGAGGAAATGTCAGTTGTGCATGATGTGTTTCACATCTCGTTACTTTGGAAGTGTTTGGAGGTTCCCAAGAAGACGGAGGTGTTCAAAAACATCGATCACAGATCGATGGATATCAACAAGTGACAAGGGATTAACTTATCAATGCCTACGTATTGTAGATTAGGTTTTAGTTGGAAGTAGAGGGCAAGTAGATCTCGAAGGTTTTAGCCGAAAATTACTCGATGATTAAGAAACTAGGGTTGTGTTGACAATGGATTTGATCCCCTCTTTGTCCCTCGACTCCCCCTTATATAGGAGGTGGAGCCGAGGGTACCGTGTTACACAAGATTACAGATTCCGGGAGACTCTCTGAGTTCAACCCGTAAAGTTACAAGTCTCTATATTTCCTAATACAACTCTACTTTCCCTTAATACTAATTGGGCTTCCGAACTTTATATACTTCGACTTGTGGGCTGATACGTCTCAAACGTATCTATAATTTCTTATGTTCCATGCTACTTTTATGATGATACTCACATGTTTTATACACATTATATGTCATTATTATGCGTTTTCCGGAACTAACCTATTGACGAGATGCCGAAGTGCCAGTTCCTGTTTTCTGCTATTTTTGGTTTCAGAAATCCTAGTAAGGAAATATTCTCGGAATCGGACGAAATCAGCGCCCAACACCTTATAATTCCACGAAGCTTCCAGAACACCCGAGAGGGACCAGAGGAGAGCCACAGGCCCACCACACAGGTGGCCGGCGCGGCCCAAGGGGGGGGGGGGGCGCCCCTATTGTCTGGCGGCTCCATAGCCCTTCCGACTCCGCCTCTTCGCCTATAAGAAGCCCCCTGACCTAAATCTTCGATACGAATAAGCCACTGTACGAGAAAAGTTCCAGAGCCACCGCCATCGCGAAGCCAAGATCTGGGGGACAGGAGTCTCTGTTCCGGCACCCTGCCGGGACGAGGAAGTGCCCCCGGAAGGCATCTCCATCGACACCACCGCCATCTTCATCACCGCTGCTGTCTCCCATGAGGAGGGAGTAGTTCTCCCCCGAGGCTAAGGGCTGTACCGGTAGCTATGTGGTTAATCTCTCTTCCATGTACTTCAATATAATGATCTCATGAGCTGCCTTACATGATTGAGATCCATATGATGAGCTTTTTAATCTAGATGTCATTATGCTATTCAAGTGGATTTTACTTATGTGATCTCCGGAGACTCCTTGTCCCACGTGTGTAAAGGTGACAGGTGTGTGCACCGTGTGGGTTTCTTAGGCTATATTTCACGGAATACTTATTCACCGAGTTATGATTTGAGTTGGATGTCTCTATGAAATTGTGTTGTGTTAGTACCTCCTATGAATGCTCACAGTGACAGCGTGGGGTGTTTATTAGTACTTGGGAATACATCTTTAAGGTTTGCCTACATGATGAATTAGAGTTCGTTATCTTGCTAGAGAGTAATTCAGAATAGCATAGTGAAGTGCTTATTTATATTCCTTTATGATGGCAATGTGCTTTATATCACTATTAATCTATGTGCTGCTCTAGTGATGTTATTAAAGTAGTCTATTCCTCCTCCATGATGTAATGGTGACAGTGTGTGCATCATGTAGTACTTGGCGTAGTTTATGATTGTGATCACTTGTAGATTATGAAGTTAACTATTACTATGATAGTATTGATGTGATCTATTCCTCCTTTCATAGCTTGATGGTGACAGTGTGCATGCTATGTTAGTACTCGGTATAATTGCGTTGGTCTATCATGCACTCTAAGGTTATTTAAATATGAACATCGAATGTTGTGGAGCTTGTTAACTCCGGCATTGAGGTGCTCTTGTAGCCCTACACAATTAATGGTGTTCATCATCCAACAAGAGAGTGTAGAGTGGTTTTATTATGTGATCAATGTTGAGAGTGTCCACTAGTGAAAGTATGATCCCTAGGCCTTGTTTCCAAATACTGCAATCATCGCTTATTTACTGTTCTACTGCATTTTTACTTCCTGCAATATTACTACCATCAACTGCACGCCAGCAAGCTATTTTCTGGGGCCGTTACTACTGCTCATATTCATTCATACCACTTGTCACTACTAGGAAAAAGCCTATAGGTGGAGGCAAGTGGTGCCGGCGCACCACCTTGGACGTGCGCCGGTGGAAACAGTTGCCGGCGCACCACTTTGCAGCCGCGCCGGCGATGCAGGACTACTGCCGGCGCACCTCCGGAAAAGACGCGCCGGGGAAAAATCCTGGCATGGCCGCGGCCGATTCGGGCCAGGCCCAAGAATCATTGTCGTCGCACAGCCCAGGGGTGCGCCGGCGGAAAATGCGCTATTGCCGGCGCACCCCTGGGCTGGTGCGCTGGCAATGGTTCTTGGGCCTGGCCCGGGGGTGATATAGCCGAAAGGGCTATGTGCTGCCGGCGCACCCATGCCCTGGTGCGCCGGCAGTAACCTGGGCAGTTATTTCTGCTCAACAACCACACCCCCACTACTACCACTCCACTCCTCCACACAAACCCGAGCCTTCTCCCAACCCAGCTCATTTTTGCCCATTTCTATCCCCAATTTCACCAATTTGACCAAACAAAATCATATTTTTTGAGCAAATCTTCCCTTCCTACATGCATCTCCCACATCCCCCTATGTAGATATAGATCTACTATCCCGCATTGACCGCTCAATCTAGATCTAGATCTAGAAAGTCGGCTTCCATACGCCGTGGTAGCGGCGCGACGTCTCGATCTCGTTGACGAACATATCAAACAAATAGGTGATTAATGAACAAATTGAGGAATGAAATCGACGTATGTTGGCCATTTGAAGCAAAGCTCTCGTGTGTGGCATATATATATGTTGTGCTTGTGCTTGTGTGTGTTGGCGTTGAAAATGAGTTGCCAACGTTGCGCCGAAATGTTGATTCTTTAAGTCTTCGTTTCGGCACATTTCTGGCGCTCCTATGTCCTACCGTGTAGGAAGGTCATGCCGAAATTTTCCGTGAAAACTACCGACGAATGCATGGTTCTAATCAATTATGTAATCTGACCATGCAGGCGATAATGGTTATCGAGATGAGTGAAAGCATCGTGATGAGATATCTGAAACACGCGATCATCGACATGTATGAAAATAACCGCACTGAGGTATTGTGTCCGTGCCGGAGATGCAAACGAGGGAAATGGTTTGACCCGTATTCAGGCAAATTGCAGGGGCACCTGCTCACTAATGGTTTCATGCATGGACACACTCAATGGATGAGTGATGATGGCGCAGAGGTCAATGGGGCGACGGCGGCAGGTGGTAAAAATGGCCGGCAAGAAGGAGGGCATCATGATATTGATGACGATGAAGAGTTTGTCGCACTGGACAATAACCTTGACGACGACAATAACCTTGACGATGACAATAACCTTGACGACGATGAAGAGGTGCCGCTAGCTTCAGTCGTGCGGGACCCTCATCTTCAAGATCTGCTTCTCGAAAAGATGAAAGGCGCCAATTGGAAATCAAAGCTTGAGCAACTTTAGATAGACTCGAATACTCCGTTGTACGACTCAGGTCGCGGGTTGGGGGAGTCTCGCTTGAGAGTAGCTCTCGATGTGCTGCAGATGAAGGCGAAACACGGATGGATGGACACAAGCGTCGACGACATCCTGGAATACGTGAAAGATCTCCTTCCTGCCGGGAACACGTGTCCTGGTAGTCTAGCCGAGGCCAAGAGAATCACGTGCCTGATGCGTGTAGTTGACACGTCCGTTGGGAACCCCAAGAGGAAGGTGTGATGCGCACAGTAGCAAGTTTCCCTCAGTAAGAAACCAAGGTTTAATCGAACCAGTAGGAGACAAGAAGCACGTCGAAGGTTGATGGCGGCGGGATGTAGTGCGGCGCAACACCAGGGATTCCGGCGCCAACGTGGAACCTGCACAACACAACCAAAGTACTTTGCCCCAACGAAACAGTGAGGTTGTCAATCTCACCGGCTTGCTGTAACAAAGGATTAGATGTATAGTGTGGATGATGATTGTTTGCGAAGAACAGTAGAACAAGTATTGCAGTAGATTGTATTCGATGTAAAAGAATAGGACCGGGTCCACAGTTCACTAGAGGTGTCTCTCCCATAAGATAAATAGCATGTTGGGTGAACAAATTACGATTGGGCAATTGACAAATAGAGAGGGCATGACCATGCACATACATGATATGATGAGTATAGTGAGATTTAATTGGGCATTACGACAAAGTACATAGACCGCTATCCGGCATGCATCTATGCCTAAAAAGTCCACCTTCAGGTTATCATCCGAACCCCTTCCGGTATTAAGTTGCAAACAACAGACAATTGCATTAAGTATGGTGCGTAATGTAATCAATAACTACATCCTCAGACATAGCATCAATGTTTTATCCCTAGTGGCAACAGCACATCCACAACCTTAGAACTTTCTGTCACTGTCCCAGATTTAATGGAGGCATGAACCCACTATCGAGCATAAATACTCCCTCTTGGAGTTAAGAGTAAAAACTTGGCCGAGCCTCTACTAATAACGGAGAGCATGCAAGATCATAAACAACACATAGGTAATAGATTGATAATCAACATAACATAATATTCTCTATCCATCGGATCCCAACAAACATAACATATAGCATTACAGATAGATGATCTTGATCATGTTAGGCAGCTCACAAGATCCGACAATGAAGCACATAAGGAGAAGACGACCATCTAGCTACTGCTATGGACCCATATATAGTCCAGGGGTGAACTACTCAGTCATCACTCCGGAGGCGACCATGGCGGTGAAGAGTCCTCCGGGAGATGATTCCCCTCTCCGGCAGGGTGCCGGAGGCGATCTCCTGAATCCCCGAGATGGGATTGGCGGCGGCGGCGTCTCTGGAAGGTTTTCCGTATCGTGGCTCTCGGTACTGGGGGTTTCGCGACGAAGACTATATGTAGGCGGAAGGGCAGGTCAGGGGGCCACACGAGGGCCCCACACGCCAGGGCCGCGCGGCCAGCACCTGGGCCGCGCCGCCCTGTTGTGGCGGCGCCTCGTGGCCCCACTTCGTAAGTCCTCCGGTCTTCTGGAAGCTTCGTGTAAAAATAGGCCCCTGGGCGTTGATTTCGTCCAATTTCGAGAATATTTCCTTACTAGGATTTCTGAAACCAAAAACAGCAGAAAACAACAACTAGCTCTTCGGCATCTCGTTAATAGGTTAGTGCCGGAACATGCATAAATATGACATAGAGTATGCATAAAACATGTAGATATCATCAATAATGTGGCATGGAACATAAGAAATTATCGATACGTCGAAGACGTATCAGTGCCCTCTCGACTTACCCCACGAAAAGTATCACGCCTGCATCAACGACTGTATCATGTATCGCAAGTTGCACATGGACAAGACCAAATGTCCTGTGTGTGAAGCTGAACGGTACAAGAAAGGGAAGAAGAAAGCTCCTCGGAAAGTTGTGTGGTACTTCCCGCTCGCCCCCCGGCTTCAACGGTTCTACACGGACCGCAAGGAAGCAAAGCTCATGCGCTGGCACGCAGAAAGAAAGGAGGCAGTGTTGAATGATGAAGAGCGGATTGAGCACCCAGTGCTGACGCACCCTTCGGATGCAAGCCAGTGGAAAGCATTAGACAATGAATTCGGAAGTTTTGGGGCAGATCCCAGAAACATCAGGTTGGGTGCGAGCACGGACGGATTCAATCCGTTCGGAAACCAGAGCAGTGATACGTCCCAAACGTATCTATAATTTCTTATGTTCCATGCTACTTTATTGATGGTACTCACATGTTTTATACACATTATATGTCATTATTATGCATTTTCCGGCACTAATCTATTGACGAGATGCCGAAGAGCCAGTTGCTATTTTCTGCTGTTTTTGGTTTCAGAAATCCTACAAAGGAAATATTCTCGGAATTGGATGAAATCAACGCCCAGGGTCTTATTTTTCCACGAAGCTTCCAGAAGACCGAGGGAGATACGAAGTGGGGCCACGAGGCGCCGCCACGCCAGGGCCGCGCGGCCAGGGCTGGGCCCGCGCCGCCCTGTTGTGTGGGGCCCTCGTGACGCCCCCGACTCTGCCCTTCCGCCTACTTAAAGCCTTCGTCGCGAAACCCCCAGTACCGAGAGCCACGATACGGAAAACCTTCCAGAGACGCCGCCGCCGCCAATCCCATCTCGGGGATTCGAGGAGATCGCCTCCGGCAACCTGCCGGAGAGGGAATCATCTCCCGGAGGACTCTTCACCGCCATGGTCGCCTCCGGAATGATGAGTGAGTAGTTCACCCCCGGACTATGGGTCCATAGCAGTAGCTAGATGGTCGTCTTCTCCTCATGTGCTTCATTGTCGGATCTTGTGAGCTGCCTAACATGATCAAGATCATCTATCCGTAATGCTATATGTTGTGTTTGTCGGGATCCGATGGATAGAGAATACTATGTTATGTTGATTATCAATCTATTACCTATGTGTTGTTTATGATCTTGCATGCTCTCCGTTATTAGTAGAGGCTCCGGCCAAGTTTTTACTCTTAACTCCGAGAGGGAGTATTTATGCTCGATAGTGGGTTCATGCCTCCATTAAATGCAGGACAGTGATGAGAAAGTTCTAAGGTTGTGGATGTCTTTGTTGCCACTAGGGATAAAACATTGATGCTATGTCCGAGGATGTAGTTATTGATTACATTACGCACCATACTTAATGCAATTGTCCGTTGTTTGCAACTTAATCCTGGAAGGGGTTCGGATGATAACCTCGAAGGTGGACTTTTAGGCATAGATGCATGTCGGATAGCGGTCTATGTACTTTGTCGTAATGCCCAATTAAATCTCACAATACTCATCATATCATGTATGTGCATGGTCATGCCCTCTCTATTTGTCAATTGCCCGACTGTAATTTGTTCACCCAACATGCTATTTATCTTATGGGAGAGACACCTCTAGTGAACTGTGGACCCCGGTCCATTCTTTTACATTAATACAATCTACTGCAATACTTGTTCTACTGTTTTCTGCAAACAATCATCATCCACACTATACATCTAATCCTTTGTTACAACAAGCCGGTGAGATTGACAACCTCACTGTTTCGTTGGGGCAAAGTACTTTGGTTGTGTTGTGCGAGTTCCACGTTGGCACCGGAATCCCTGGTGTTGCGCCGCACTACATCCCGCTGCCGTCAACCTTCAACGTGCTTCTTGGCTCCTCATGGTTCGATAAACCTTGGTTTCTTTCTGAGGGAAAACTTGCCGCTGTACGCATCACACCTTCCTCTTGGGGGTTCCCAACGGACGCGTGCTGTACGCGCATCAAGCATATTTTCTGGCGCCGTTGCCGGGGAGATCAAGACACGCTGCAAGGGAGTCTCCCACATCAAATCTCTTTACTTTGTTTTTGTCTTGCTTTGTTTTACTTTATTTACTGCTTTGTTTGCTCTCTATATCAAAAATACAAAAAATTAGTTGCTAGTTTTACTTTATTTACTGTCTTGTTCTCCATATTAAAAACACAAAAAAAATTAGTTACTTGCATTTACTTTATTTAGTTTGCTTTATTTACTACTGCTAAAATGGGTAGTGTTGAGAATACTAAGTTGTGTGACTTCACTAGCACAAATAATAATGATTTCTTATGCACACCTATTGCTCCACCTGCTACTACAGCAAAATTCTTTGAAATTAAACCTGCTTTACTAAATCTTGTTATGAGAGAGCAATTTTCTGGTGTTAGTTACGATGATGCTTGCTGCCCATCTTAATAATTTTGTTGAACTATGTGAAATGCAAAAGTATAAGGATGTAGATGGTGACATTATAAAATTAAAATTGTTTCCTTTCTCCTTAAGAGGAAGAGCTAAAGATTGGTTGCTATCTTTGCCTAAGAATAGTATTGATTCATGGACTAAATGTAAGGATGCTTTTATTGGTAGATATTATCCTCCCGCTAAAATTATATCTTTGAGAAGTAGCATAATTAATTTTAAGCAATTAGATAATGAACATGTTGCTCAAGCATGGGAGAGAATGAAATCTTTGGTAAAGAATTGCCCTACCCATGGACTAACTACTTGGATGATCATCGAAACCTTCTATTCAGGATTGAATTTTTCTTCGCGGAACCTATTGGATTCAGCTGCTGGAGGTACCTTTATGTCCATCACTTTGGGGGCGGCAACAAAGCTTCTTGATGATATGATGACAAATTACTCTGAATGGCACACGGAAAGAGCTCCGCAAGGTAAGAAGGTAAATTCTATTGAAGAAACCTCCTCCTTGAGTGATAAGATTGATGCTATTATGTCTATGCTTGTGAATGGTAGATCTAATGTTGATCCTAATAATGTTCCTTTAGCTTCATTGGTTGCCCAAGAAGAACATGTTGATGTGAACTTCATTAGAAGTAATAATTTCAACAACAATGCTTATAGGAATAATTCGGTAACAACTATAGGCCATATCCTTCGCTAATGGTAATAGTTATGGTAATTCTTATGGTAGATTTGTTTCGCCTAATGAGGAAAAGATGTTAGAAATTGAAAGAGCTACTAAGAGCTTTATGCAATCACAATATGAGCAAAATCAATTGTTTACTAAAACTATGAATGAACAATATGCCTTGTTGAAAAATATAGGAAATCAACTTGAAAATTTAAATATGGAGATTTCGGTTTGCAAACTAAGCTTTCAAATGCTGAAAACCGAATCTCATACATGTCTGCGTCACAATCTTCTTTAATTAATAAAATGGCTGCTAAACCTGAGGATATTGATAATAAAATTGTTACTACAGCAAACGCCATCCAAGTTCGAATTAATGAGAATATTAGATTAATGGCTAAATTGCATGCTAGGTGGGAAAGAGAAGAAAACGAAAAACTAGCTAAAGAGAATAATGTAGCTAAAGTTTGGACTATTACCACCACTAGTAATGATAATGCTTCACATGTTGTTACACCCCCTACTATCAAGGGTAAAAAAATTGGTGTTGGCAATGTTTCTACTCCTAGTGCAAAGCGTGCAAAATTGCACCGAAGCTCGCTAAAACTAGTTGAAACTTCTTGTGATAAAACTGCTGAAATTTTTCAAAATATTGGGGACAATGATCCCATTCCTGTAGATCATAATGGTTTAGATTTTGATGATTGTCACATCTCTGAAGTTATAAAGTTCTTACAAAAACTTGCTAAAAGTCCCAATGCTAGTGCTATAAATTTGGCCTTTACAAAACATATTACAAATGCTCTCATAAAAGCTAGAGAAGAGAAACTAAAACTTGAAACTTCTATTCCTAGGAAGTTAGAAGATGGTTGGGAGCCCATCATTAAGATGAGGGTCAATGATTTTGATTGTAATGCTTTATGTGATCTTGGTGCAACTATTTCTGTTATGCCTAAGAAAATTTATGATATGCTTGACTTGCCACCATTGAAAAATTGTTATTTGGATGTTAATCTTGCTGATAATGCTATAAAGAAACCTTTGGGGAGGATTGATAATGTTCGCATTATGGTTAACAATAACCTTGTCCCCGTTGATTTTGTTGTCTTGGATATTGAATGCAATGCATCTTGTCCCATTATATTGGGAAGACCTTTTTTTTGAACTGTTGGTGCTACCATTGATATGAAGGAAGGTAATATTAAATATCAATTTCCTCTCAAGAAAGGTATGGAACACTTCCCTAGAAAGAGAATGAAGTTACCTTATGATTCTATTATTAGAACAAATTATGATGTTGATGCTTCGTCTCTTGATAATACTTGATTCACACTTTTCGCGCCTAGGCGAAAGGCGTTAAAGAAAAGCGCTTATGGGAGACAACCCATTATTTTACTTCTGCACTTTTATTTTATATTTGAGTCTTGGAAGTTGTTACTACAGTAGCAACCTCTCCTTATCTTTATTTTATTGCATCATTGCGCCAAGTAAAGTCTTTGATAGTAAAGATGATACTAGATTTGGATTACTGCGCAGAAACAGATTTCTTACTGTCACGAAATTGAGCAGCCCCTTCTGTAGGTAATTTAGAAAAATCTGCCAATTTACGTGCGTGATCCTCAGATATGTACGCAACTTTCATTCAATTTGAGCATTTTCATCTGAGCAAGTTAAGTGCCCGAGAAAAATTCGTCTTTACGGACTGTTCTGTTTTGATAGATTCTGCCTTTTATTTCGCATTGCCTGTTTTGCTATGTTTGATGGATTTCTTTGTTCCATTAATTTTCAGTAGCTTTTTGCAATGTCCAGAAGTGTTAAGAATGATTATTTCACCTCTGAATATATGAATTTTCAATTACGCACTAACCCTCTAATGAGTTTGTTTTGAGTTTGGTGTGGAGGAAGATTTCAAGGGTCAAGAGAGGAGGATGATACAATATGATCAAGAAGAGTGAAAAGTCTAAGCTTGGGGATGCCCCCGTGGTTCATCCCTGCATATTTTAAGAAGACTCAAGCATCTAAGCTTGGGGATGTCCAAGGCATCCCTTCTTCATCGACAACTTATCAGGTCACCTCTAGTGAAACTATATTTTTATTCCGTCACATCTTATGTGCTTTACTTGGAGCGTCTGTTTGTTTTTGTTTTTGTTTTTGTTTGAATAAAATCAGATCCTAGCATTCCTTGTGTGGGAGAGAGACACGCTCCGCTGTTTCGTATGAACACATATGTTCTTAGCTTTACTTTTAATGTTCATGGCGAAGGTTGAAACTGCTTCGTTCATTGTTATATGGTTGGAAACGAGAAAATGCTTCATGTGGTAATTGGTATAATGTCTTGAATAATTTGATACTTGGCAATTGTTGTGCTCATATAGATCATGTTTAAGCTCTTGCATCATGTACTTTGCACCTATTAATGAATAACTACATAGAGCTTGTTAAAATTTGGTTTGCATGATTGGTTTCTCTAGAGTCTAGATATTTTCTGGTTAAGGCTTTTGAACAACAAGGAAGACGATGTAAAGTCTTATAATGCTTGCAATATGTTCATATGTAAGTTTTGTTGTACCATTTTATACTTGAGTTTGCTTCAAACAACCTTGCTAGCCTAAGCCTTGTATTGAGAGGAATTCTTCTCGTGCATCCAAATCCTTGAGCCAAAAACTATGCCATTTGTGTCCACCATACCTACCTACTACATGGTATTCTCTGCCATTCCAAAGTAAATTACTTGAGTGCTACCTTTAAAAATTCTATCCTTTGTCTTTGCAATATATAGCTCATGGGAAAATAGCCTTAAAAACTATCGTGGTGAAGAATATGTAGCTATGTATCTTATTTCTTAATAAGTTGCTTGTTGAGCGGTAACCATGTTTCTGGGGCCGCCATCGACTTTTACCTTTGTTGAATATCATGTGAGTTGCTATGCATGTTTGTCTTGTCTGAAGTAAGAGCAATTTTCATGATCAAATGGTTTGAGTATGCATATTGTTAGAGAAGAACATTGGGCCGCTAACTAAAGCCATGATCCATGGTGGAAGTTTCAGTTTGGACAATTAATCCTCAATCTCTTATGAGAATATTATCTGTTGTTGAATGCTTATACATTAAAAGAGGAGTCCATTATCTGTTGTCTATGTTGTCCCGGTAAGGATGTCTAAGTTGAGAATAATCAAGAGCGAGAAATCCAATGCGAACTTTCTCCTTAGACCTTTGTACAGGCGGCATAGAGGTACCCCTTTGTGACACTTGGTTGAAACATATGCTATGCAATGATAATCCATGTTAATCCAAGCTAATTAAGACAAGGTGCGAGCACTATTGGTATACTATGCATGAGGCTTGCAACTTATAGGATGTCTTATACATAACACATATGATTTATTACTACCGTTGACAAAAATTGTTTCATGTTTTCAAAATGAAAAGCTCTAGCACAAATATAGTAATCCATGCTTCCCTCTGCGAAGGGCCAATCTTCTACTTTATTGTTGAGTCAGTTCACCTATTCTTTCTATCTCAGAAGCAAACACTTGTATCAACTGTGTGCATTGATTCTTACATGTTTACCTATTGCACTTGTTATATTACTTTGTGTTGACAATTATCCATGAGATAAATATGTTGAAGTTGAAAGCAACTCGCTGAAACTTATATCTTCCTTTGTGTTGCTTCAATGTCTTTACTTTGAATCTATTGCTTTATGAGTAACTCTTATGCAAGTCTTATTGATGCTTGTCTTGAAAGTATTATTCATGAAAAGTCTTTGCTATATGATCATTTGTTTACTCATTATCTTCGCCATTGCTTCGAATCGCTGCATTCATCTCATATGGTTTACAATAGTATGATCAAGATTATGATAGCATGTCACTTCAGAAATTATCTTTGTTATTGTTTACCTACTCGAGGGCGAGTAGGAACTAAGCTTGGGGATGCTTGATACGTCCCAAACGTATCTATAATTTCTTATGTTCCATGCTACTTTATTGATGATACTCACATGTTTTATACACATTATATGTCATTATTATGCATTTTCCGGCACTAACTTATTGACGAGATGCCGAAGAGCCAGTTGCTATTTTCTGCTGTTTTTGGTTTCAGAAATCCTACAAAGGAAATATTCTCGGAATTGGACGAAATCAACGCCCAGGGTCTTATTTTTCCACGAAGCTTCCAGAAGACCGAGGGAGATACGAAGTGGGGCCACGAGGCGCCGCCACGCCAGGGCCGCGCGGCCAGGGCTGGGCCCGCGCCGCCCTGTTGTGTGGGGCCCTCCTGACGCCCCCGACTCTACCCTTCCGCCTACTTAAAGCCTTCGTCGCGAAACCCCCAGTACCGAGAGCCACGATACAGAAAACCTTCCAGAGACTTCGCCGCCGCCAATCCCATCTCGGGGGATTCAGGAGATCGCCTCCGGCACCCTGCCGGAGAGGGGAATCATCTCCCCGAGGACTCTTCACCGCCATGGTCGCCTCCCGGAGTGATGAGTGAGTAGTTCACCCCTGGACTATGGGTCCATAGCGGTAGCTAGATGGTCGTCTTCTCCTCATGTGCTTCATTGTCGGATCTTGTGAGCTGCCTAACATGATCAAGATCATCTATCCGTAATGCTATATGTTGTGTTTGTCGGGATCCGATGGATAGAGAATACTATGTTATGTTGATTATCAATCTATTACCTATGTGTTGTTTATGATCTTGCATGCTCTCCGTTATTAGTAGAGGCTCTGGCCAAGTTTTTACTCGATAGTGGGTTCATGCCTCCATTAAATCTCTGACAGTGACAGAAAGTTCTAAGGTTGTGGATGTGCTGTTGCCACTAGGGATAAAACATTGATGCTATGTCCGAGGATGTAGTTATTGATTACATTACGCACCATACTTAATGCAATTGTCTGTTGTTTGCAACTTAATACCGGAAGGGGTTCGGATGATAACCTCGAAGGTGGACTTTTTAGGCATAGATGCATGCTTGGATAGCGGTCTATGTACTTTGTCGTAATGCCCAATTAAATCTCACAATACTCATCATATCATGTATGTGCATGGTCATGCCCTCTCTATTTGTCAATTGCCCGACCGTAATTTGTTCACCCAACATGCTATTTATCTTATGGGAGAGACACCTCTAGTGAACTGTGGACCCCGGTCCATTCTTTTACATTGAATACAATCTACTCGCAATGCTTGTTCTATTGTTTTCTCGCAAACAATCATCATCCACACTATACATCTAATCCTTTGTTACAGCAAGCCGGTGAGATTGACAACCTCACTTGTTTCGTTGGGGCAAAGTACTTTGGTTGTGTTGTGCGGGTTCCACGTTGGCGCCGGAATCCCTGGTGTTGCGCCGCACTACATCCCGCTGCCATCAACCTTCAACGTGCTTCTTGGCTCCTCCTGGTTCGATAAACCTTGGTTTCTTTCTGAGGGAAAACTTGCCGCTGTACGCATCACACCTTCCTCTTGGGGGTTCCCAACGGACGCGTGCTGTACGCGCATCAAGCAGCACACATAGCACATGGCCCGTGTTTGTATGGATCTACAACCTCCCGCCCTGGCTGTGCATGAAGAGGAAGTACATACAGATGAGTATGCTAATTCAAGGGCCGACACAGCCAGGAAACGATATCAACATGTATCTCAAACTATTAAAGGAGGAACTTGAAACGTTGTGGGCGGAGGAAGGGGTAGATACATGGGACGCCGTCGCGGAAGAATATTTCCCTTTGAGAGCCGCGTTGATCACGACGGTGCAGGACTACCTCGGATACGGTTACATTTCGTGCCGGGTGTGCCATGGACACAAGGCATGTGTCAGGTGCATGGAAGAGACGATGTTTTTGCAGCTTGGTAAGGATCCCGGCTCTTCGAAAACAGTTTACATGGGGCATCGAAGGTGGCTACGGAAGACTCGACCCGTGGAGAAAGCGTGGAGATCCGTTCGATGGTACAAATGAACCCCGAGGACCTCCACGTAAGAAGAGCGGCGAAGAGATCGATACATTACTGAAAGGTTGGAAGGAGTGCCCTGCGCCAGGAAAGATTCGTCAAAAGCCTGGAGAGAAGAAGAAGAAAAAGGAAACGACGCCGCTCATTGGTGTATGGAAAAGGAGGTCCGTGTTTTGGGACTTGCCGTACTTGGAAAATTCTCGATACACCTCACTGCCTTGATGTCATGCATATTACAAAGAACGTGTGCGAGAGCTTGCTTGGCACACTTCTCAACATGCCGGACCGGACCAAAGATGGGCCGAAAGCAAGACACGACCTGAAAGTTTTGGGCATCAGGGAAGAGCTTCAGATCCCGCCAGCCCAAGAGGGATAGTCGGAGGAGGAGGCGGACGGCGGTCAGAAGCGCAAAAGGATTAAGCAGCCAGACTATTACTGTCCCCCCTCCTGCTTCTCTTTTAGTCCGGCCGAGGTCGATCAATTTTTCAATTGCCTTCTAGGAGTCAGAGTGCCCTTCGGTTACTCCGGGCTAATAAGCAGATACATGGACCCCAAGAAACGAAACTTCAGCGGCATGAAGTCTCATGACTGTCACGTGATGATGACGCAGATTCTTCCAGTTGCTATCCGAGGTATAATGGATGACCATGTCCGTGCAACGCTGACTGGGCTCTGTAACTTCTTCGACGTCATAACTCGGAAGTCGATAAGCGTGAAGAAACTCGCAAGGCTCCAGGAAGAGATCGTGGTGATCCGATGTGAGCTTGAGATGTACCTCCCGACAGCATTATTTGACGTGATGGTCCATCTGTTGGTCCATATCATGGATGATAGCGTCAGTCTAGGGCCGGCATTCTTACACAACATGATGCCGTTTGAAAGAATGAATGGGGTCATTAAAGGATACGTTCATAACAGGTCACATCCGGATGGAAGCATCGTCCACGGCTGGCTCACCTAAGAGTGCATCTCTTTCTGCACGAATTATCTAGACATCCAGGACCCTGTTGGTTTGCCTCAAAACAAGCACCTCCGCAGGTTCGAGGGAGTAGGCCACAAAAATGGAAGGAAGGAACTGCACGTGCACATGTCTGGTCGGACTTCCGACTTTGACAGGGCCAACTTAGTAGCGCTACAACACATTGACTTGATCGATCCTTGGTTGAAAGAGCACAAAACCATGATAGAGAACAGTGGCAAGCCGATGATGACGGAAGCAGAAATATACAGAGAGCACAACTCCTCTTTCGCGCGCTGGTTCAAAGACCACATTGATGCTAAACCCCCACCAATGGATTCTGACAAGGATAAACTAGTATTGGCCTTGTCACATGGCCTCGCGCCCAACATCATGACTCACCAAGCGTACGATATCAACGGGTACACATTCTACACGGAAGAAAAAGACAAGAACAATGTTTACCAGAACTCAGGGGTAACGATGGATTCCTGGACGGGTGACGTAAAGACTAGATACTACGGAAGAATCGAGGAAATCTGGGAGCTTAGCTACGTTGGGGAGAAAGTTCCGATGTTCCGTATCAGATGGGCTAAGAGCGTCACAAAAGAAGACCGGTATTTCACCACCATGTTTCTACCCGAAGCCAACAAATCAAAGTCCACGAACGCCACCGCGCAGAATGTGCCATGGGTGCCGGCGGAACACGTGCACCAATGCTTCTTCATAACCGACCCATCCAGGCCTAGCCGTGTTATCGTGAGGAGAGGCAAGAGGACCATCGTCGGAATGGATGGAGTCGCCAACGAGGAAGACTTCGAAGGACAAGTCGGAGACCCAATGATGGAACAATCCGAGGACGAAGACACAACATACACCACAAGAAGAAGCGAGGACCACGCTACCGAGGTCAGGTCGACCCTTCAAAAGAAGAAGTCACGACACGGGGCTAAATTATTCAACGACGAGCAAGAAAAGCAAGAAGAAAATGAAACACTCTTCTCAATCGATGATGTAAAACTTTATTTGCAATCTATAACTCATATTTTGTGTAATTCATAACTACTCATATGGTCATGGCCAATATTTTATGTATGACTAATTAATATTGTGTTTGCCAATATTTTTTGTATGTATAATCTCATATTTTTTGTTTTTGCATATATAAATCATGCATAATTCTTGGCTATTACACCACTCAAGATAAGAACATAAATATAATAGAAAAGGCCAGAAAAGAAATAAATAAAAACAAAAGAAATATGAGTTGGGGAGGTCATATTGCATGATCTAAGTCCCAGGTATACACGGACTAGACGTATTGCCGGCGCACCAGGGCTTTGGTGCGCCGGGGGTCCACCTATCCCCGGCGCACCAGGGCTTTGGTGCGCCGGCAATAAGTGTAGTCCATGTATACCTGGGACTTAACCGCACGCGACCACAGCTTCTCCCTCCCCATTCCCAATCGACGAACCCTAACCGCCGTGAGCACCGCCGTGATCGATCGACGAACCCTAACCGCCGGAGCCGCCGTGCAAGGAGGAGCAGGGCGTCGCCGCGGAGAGGAGGGGGAGGGCGTCACCCGCCGGCCACCGTCACCACCGTCGCCGAGAGGAGGAGGAGGGCGTTGCGCGCCGGCCACCGTCGCCACCGTCGCCGAGAGGAGGAGGGCGTTGCGCGCCGGCCACCGTCGCGGAGAGGAGCAGCAGGGCGTCGCCACCATCGCTGTTGGTAAGAACCCCTCTCCCTTCCCCTCTCCATCCCCCTCTTCCTTCCCTCTCTCTGCCTCCGAATTCTTGCGCCGATTCTTGCTTTAGTTCTTGCAGTAGTTCATAGAAAATTGAATTTGATGCCCTGGTTCATAGTGTCCAATTGTAGTTTGATGCCACACGATGAACTGGTGCTGCTAGGTACTGCCCAAATCCTAATTTGATGCCCTGGTTCATTCTCTGGTTTATTGAAATATATCAGCTTATAAGGAGGTTAATTGCTAGCAGTAGCAAAAAAGGAAGTTTGTTTACTTAATTTAAACTTGATGTCCAACGAAATTTGTTCTCTGGTTTGAATGCTAAAATTGGTTTGAAAAGCTAGCAGTAGCTTCAAATGCTAGCAGTATTGTTCTTTGGTTTTGGTTCTTTTTGTGCATAGAAGAATGGCTGATATTGGAATAATGCACGATATTGTTGGTGCATAGAAGAATTTCTGGATAATCTTGATGAATAACTAAATGAATTTGTTACTCCATCATAAAAATATGCTATTGCAGTCCATGCTATTATAAGTGGGTACAAGCTCTGCATGTTGTATGCTCTCTTGTTTGAAACTAAACCAATTTTAAGATGAACCATATATATGCCACTACCAGTCCATGCTATTAAATGATTTTAGTTCATTATTGCTAGCTAGTTGATTTAGTTGCAGGTTGCAGTAGGAAAAAAGAAAATGAACAGAGGTTTGGTTCAAACATGAAAAAAGAAAATGAACAGAGGTTTGGTTCAAACAAGAAAATGATTTTAGTTGCAGGTTGCTAGGGTTTAATTCATGTTAGCAGTAGGTTCAAATGCTAGCAGTAGCAGTATTGTTTTTCCTTAGCATTGTTCTCTGGTTTTGGTGATATAGAAATAACTAAATGAAAAATGCTAGCAGTATTAATAGTAACCAGGAGATCTCCATCATAACCAAGAAATGCAACTTTGAGTCACAAGGCTATCCAATCTCAGTAGGCAGTACACTGAACAGAACCTGTGAAAAAAGCTCATGCTCATGCTCATGTTACTGTCACATTTCAAAACCATGCCAAAGTCAAATAACCTGTATACATGTGTATTAAATGATTTAGGATTTAAATTGGTGCTATGCATGGTTGATGCTAGTTCTCTGGTTTAGGATTTAGGACCAAGGATGTATTTCTTTTGTAATTAAGCAGTAATGTTTAGGTAAACAATAAAAGAAAATAAATTTGTTCTCTCATTCATTTAGCTCATTTAGATTTTGCTAGTATAAAATGATATCGTCTATTGCTGTTGGTGCTTGGAGGGAGGGCTGTATATCTGGTTTCTCTGCTGTATTAAGCACATCACTATACTTAGCTAGACACATGAGTTGTCTTATGAAATCAGAATGTCAGCACCTCTGTATGTTCAAAACCTTGTGATCTGTACCTCTCTTTTTCTAAAGAAATACATATAATGCTGCCAGGGATGCCAGTAAACCAATTTGAGAATTTGAGAATTTGAGATATGGTGGTATGGTGGTATGCTACTACCATATATATAAATTCATGGCTGTCATAAACAAATACTACTGCTGTTGGTACTACTACTGTTGGTACTACTGTTGGTTTAGATCATGTCATTTTTGTGCTGTTTTAATGCTAAGTTGTTGCAAATGAAAATGAAAAGTTCTTGTCTCTGGTTATATTTGTAAAATGCTACTGGTGGTATTTAGTTCATTAGGTGGAGTTCTCTGGTTATATTTGTAAAATGATACCGGTGAAATGAAGTTGTTATATATATGGTGATGGTTGAGATCTTGATGGTTATGGTGTAAGCATCAGGACAAGTGGATGTAGATGTGATGTTGGAAATGCTATATATGGTTGAATTGTATATATATGTTTGCAGGGATTGAGTTGCTATTGAGTGCCGGAATGTCGATTCATTTCCGTTCCGGCAATTCTAGCACTCGGCATGACCAATTTTTAGCAAAGGTCATGCCGAATTTTTCCGTGAATTCTAACTCTTTTTCATCTTCTATTAGTGCAAGCCACCATGGCGTCTCAAGAAGAATAAGATGAGCACTACAATAGGCACTTCTTTAGGACGGAGGAGGATGCCGAGGCCGCTGGTGTTGGCGGCGACCAGGACCATGAGATGGAGGATGACGCTGGGGGTAGTGCCGACGAGCCAAGCGGCAACGAGGCAAGCGACGCCGCCGGGGGTAGTACCTACGCGCCAAGCGGCGACGAGGCAACCGGCGCCACCGGGGGTGGCGGCGAGACAAGCGGCGACGATCCTAGTGGCGCCGCCGGGAGTAGTGGCACCGGGACAAGTGGTTCCAAGAGGCCGCGGAAGGCAAGGCGCCAAAACACGGTCGCCACCGGCAGAGACACAATAAAAGAGGTGGACCCTGCCAGTGGTTTGCCGGTGGAGCCTAAGGATGTTGCCAAGGGGTACGGCAACCAACTGGCATGTATCCTCCGAGAGGTCGTCAATCTCAACGAGACGGACCTCCGAGCTGAGAACAAAGCGCCTTTGCGAGCCCAGCTCATTGCGAGGTTGCACGCACGATACAAGTTCCTAGGCGACTACGCCTCCGGTCATCAAACCAACAACATTGTGAACTCACAAGCCCTCACTGAAGTTCACCAAACACCTCGGCAGCTATAAGTACATGGTGCGGAAGCTGATTGCTGAGGGCAAAGGTTTCGAAGAGGTCCACTCCGCCTTTCCGCATGTCACCCAGGCGGACTTTGATGCTTTTGTGGCCAATGAAGAGCTACAAGCAACCAAGAATCGCAAGTTGTGGGGGAAGGAAATGCGGGAGCTTAACATCGGCAACCACAACCTTGGGAGCCGTGGGTACGAGGGAAAGGAGCCCTATTGGGCGAAGGAGGACGAGGCGTATGTAAATACCGGCATTGAGAACCCCTAGCTCAAGTACAAGGACCCGCTTGAAAGAAGATTCATCAGGTCCCGGTACCATAAGAAGAAACTAACCGGGGAACTTGTCACGGACCCGAAGGTCGTAACCGACATAATTTGGTTCACGAACGACAAGAAGGTCCTGTCGTTGGAGAAAAAACTGGTAAGCAATTTACCGGTTTAATTAGATCAAGTATTGTTCATATAATAGTAGCAACATTTCTAAATGGTTCGCGTTTCTTCCGCAGGAAGAAGAAAGACAAAGACTTTCTCAAGGTGACGAAGGCTCCTCGTCCCACGCGTCGACGGGCAGGGTAGCATGGACAAGCCTCTCGTACGGGCGGTAAACATCGTCAATGAGCATTCACCTACGAGAAGGCCGCATAGAGGCCGTGTGGCTGGCGCCGGTACAGGCCACAAGCATGGTCACTACGGCTTGTCGTCTGCGGCCGATAAAAATGCGCGGAGTGAGAGGAAGCCGCGGGAGGCGGAGGAAATGAGGGAGTCAATCCTAGCCCAAGTCCAAGCTGGTTTGGTACCGCAAGCCGGTACCGCAACTCAAAGCTACACTCGTACCGAAGTCAAAGCTGAAGTCGCCGCTTCGGTCCAAGCAGATTTCGACGCTCTACGGGCGTGGTATGAGGGTGGCAAACAAGCCCCCCCCGAAAATGCAAGTGGTTAGCTTCGACTGCAGCAACTCGATGGCGCCGCCGTCCGCCGGCAATGACAATGTTATAATGGAGACTCCTCCGGCCGCCGGCAATGTCGCTGGTGCTAGGGATTCACCGTCCATGCCGGGTAGCAGCCCCTCCGTCACTTGCACGCCCGCCGCCTCATGTGCCGGCCCGTCGACATTAGCCGAGCTCAACGCCCTCACGGTAATTAACTAATGTGTACATCAAGTTAATATATTAGTTTCATCATCCTTGCCCTCTCTGTAACGCCATACACATGTTCTCGCAGGCGCTCTCAACGCCATGTACCTTCCTGATGAGAGTAAACGACGAACTGAAAGACGTCGCGAGGGGGTCCATCCTTCGGCCCCTGGATAAGAAGTGGCACACACGAGATATGGCGGATGACGTTTACCGGGTTGAAGTGGATCGGGCATTACCGGGCTATGAGGATTTGTTTCCTCCTAATCAACCGCATGGTGCCGATGACGATAGCCCGTTGAATGCGGCCTCACCGAAGGGTTGGGTACTGCTATGGCCGAAGACCCTAATTCGGATCAACACCTATTCGGGGTCGACGGCAAGCAAAGACAAGCACCTTGCGGCGCCACATGTCGGCGTCCCTCCACGACGGCCGGCGGCGCCGGTGGTCATCGCCCCACCGGAACGGCCGAGCTGCGCCGGAGGTCGGCGCCCCACCACAACAGCCGGCTGCGCCGGAGGCCGAGGAATACGAACGTGAGAACTTCCAATGGGATATTCCTACGTCTTCACAAGTTGTCCATGAGGATGCGCCGGCCTCGAAATATGTGTGCTCCAAGAAGCTGTTCGATTCTCAAGAAACGGTTGAGGAGGAAAATCCTGAGGAGGTCGCCACCGCCGCCGTCAAAAATATGCTGAGCCCAAACACACTCCGTGCTACGGCCACTACGGCGATGGATGGTACAGCACTACAACCCAAGAAGAGGAAGAGGGCAAATAAGAAGGATGCCCAAGACAAGGCGGCGGCCAAATCCAAGGACAAGGTCCCACTCCTTGACAAGTTGCCAAACAATTGGCGACCTCTGCATCACTTGGGTGAACCGATGCTGCCGGAGCATGTCCTGAAGAAACTCACCCCGGATATGAGGAGCTTGCATGAGACTGTCAGGCATGTGGAGAACCTTCTTCTCAAATCAAAAGATCATGGTTACCCTCTCTTCGTGGCGAAGGTGCCAACCGGCATGAACTTCGTCGAGAAGTACCCGCGGACTTGTGCTTCATCCGGTTCAACGACATCTTCAGCATCTATCGCATGCAAGCGCTCCACTTTAGTGTGGTCCGCCTAGTTGCTCTTAGCTTGTCTTCCCAGATTGTTAAGGAGGGGACGCCGACCATCGCGATAATGGACCCCTTCTATATGCGGGAGAGCATCATCCGCAACGCCGGGGATCGCGCGATTGCCACCCGGCAGGTCGAGGATTTCATGCTGGCGAACATTAAAAGGGCGCCATTCTCATCCCTTACTTCCCCGAGTAAGTAATCACTCGCTAGTCCCCCATCACCATTCTATCCTATATCTCCATTTGCATTTCCAAAGGTTAATCCGTCCGTTTTCCGCGAGAGACAAGTTCTCGCACCCTCATCGTTGTGCACCCGCAACACTCGCATGCGGTCTATCTCGACTCGGGTAGGGACCGCAAGAAAGACTACACCCACATCGGGGCCCTTCTCAATGATGCTCTCACCGGCTTCGCCAACAAGGCGGGCCCCCTCAAAGTAGAGAGGAAATCCCGAGGAGGCTTGGTCTTAACCCACACAACCAACTTCCCCTGCCTCGGGCGATCGACGCAAGACAATGGGATGGACGCGTGGTACGCCATCCTTCGGATGCGAGGAGTACATAAAGTACGCGGATGACATGTTGCTGCCGAGAGAATCTCGAAACAGGTTTGCAAACATGGCGGATGTCCCCGATAGAGAGATTAGAAAGAACTGGGGTCGCATCCAGCAGTTCATTTGCACGGTAATCCTGCAGGATGTCAACGGTAGGTCTAGCGAGTTCTTCTACGGCTACGGTCTACCACCTAATGACGAGATAGAACTCCACTTGGAGATGTCGCGTGATGAGAGGCCGTTCAACTCGCTTGAGGGCTGCCGTCCATTCCCCCCTAGGCGTACAACCTGATCCTACGACGGGAACACTTGCTAAAGCTTGAACGCTATGTCCTTGAACTTCCGTATTGTAATAATTGCTATATATTCCAATAGAATCGACTTGTTGCTTTTATTTAGTTGTATGAATGTGCATGTGAACATGTGTCTATAGTTTCATTTACTTTGCTATATATTTCAAGATTATGGCGTAGATAGCTTAATAATTATTTGCATTTACTCGACCACTACTTGCCTCGTATTTGGAGTTCGCCGATGATTAGAATGTTCGGTCACTTGTACACTCGGGGGTGGAGCCAGTGAGCCTTGGTGCGACGGCCACAAGTATCAATCTCTTGTGCATCCTACCTAGCCTCACTGACTCCATCCCTGGATGTTAATATTTGTTTCGACCGACAAAGTATGAGGCACGCTATTTAATTCGTACTACTTGTCTTTTATTTGAGTTCGCACTTCTTAATTGCATTGGCCGATGATTAAAATGTTTGGTCACTTGTACACTCCGGGGTGGGGCCGGTGAGGCTTGGTGTGATGGCCACAAATATCAATCTATTGTGCATCCTACCTAGCCTCGCTGACCCCATCCCCGTATGTTATTATTTATTTCGACCAACAAAGTATGAGGCACATGCTATTTAGTTCGTACTACTTGTCTCTTATTTGAGTTGGCACTTGTTCATTGCATTGGTACTAACGTTTTACTTGCCTTGTGAATGGAGATGCCGACGACATATGTCGTGTACAAGGGGAGGGTTCCTGGAGTCTACGACGACTGGGAGGATTGTCGGAGACAGGTGCACCGTTTCAGCGGCAACAGCTACAAGGGATACCCCACTAGGGTGGAGGCGGAAGGAAGATACTCCCGTTATGTAGCGGGAGAGATGAGGGACATGAGGAGGAACCGGATGAAGACCATGGCCTTCATGATGATGGTCATCATGACCATGTTGGTCATGTTCTATGTGATTGTAGTTTAGGTTAGGACCTACATTGTGAGGTGTATGAAGATACTTGTGACGACTATGTACCAAGACTTCTAACTTTGTGAAACTTCGTCGTTCGGTGTTGCATATGCACATGTGTTGTATGAATCAACATTCCGGAACGAGACTTGTGTATTTGTGTATTGATACCGAAATGATACTTGACTCTCTATGTGCTTCTCATATTGCATGTGCTGCTGTACAAATATGAACTGTGTTGTAAATATATACTGCTGTCAAATATGTATTCTAATATGCTGGAAAAAAGAATTTTCGAATTTATTGCCGGCGCACCTAAATGACCTACTGCCAGCGCACGTGGCATGCGCCGATCTTGGAAGCACTCACTGCCGGCGCAACTGCTGATGCGCCGGTGGAACTTGTCCTTTGTCGGCGAAGCGTCGATGGCGCGCCGCAGTATCCGTCCTATCGCCGGCGCACTGCCTGGTGCGCCGGCAGTGGCCAGTTATCACCGGCCCGTTCGCACCGGCGGGCTCGTGGTGCGCCGGCAATGGGCCTTTTAGGTTCGCCGGCGGTAGGCCTTTTCCTTGTAGTGTGTATTTCACTATCTCTTCGCCGAACTAGTGCACCTATACATCTGACAAGTGTATTAGGTGTGTTGGGGACATAAGAGACTTCTTGTATCGTGATTGCAGGGTTGCTTGAGAGGGATATCTTTGACCTCTTCCTCCCTGAGTTCGATAAACCTTGGGTGATCCACTTAAGGGAAAACTTGCTGCTGTTCTACAAACCTCTGCTCTTGGAGGCCCAACACTGTCTACATGAAAAGGAGTGTGCGTAGACATCATGGGCCTTCAATAAACCCCGGGTACCATCTTTGGTAGGCCCATTGGGGATGCCTATGTCAGTAGCCCCCGAGATTTTGCTTGAATCGAAGAATCAGGGAAAATCTCCAGCTTTAAAATCATCAAATAACTTTTTCAAGCCATCACATATCTTTAGATAAACAGTTATATATTGTACATGGATAATGGTAATTGGGGCTAGTTCATCTGACGGATCAGGTACTAGTTAACTGCTCTAGTGGCAATCCGCAAAAACATACTTCAAGATCACGTCCCTGGACATGATCTCGGGATACTGGTGTTAACTCGACATGTGCCGCTTAAGGTCTTACAATCTATCGAGTCCCAGTCATGTTTTATCGGGTACCTAACGCGTCCGTTAGGATTTTTCTTCGTATCTGTTGATACGGAAAAAAGTAGAAAACCGACGTCAGAGACGGTTCCACGCCGCTCAGAACGGATCCGGGGTCTTACCTTCGCAGAGTTTTGCGGCATTCAGAGATTATTCGCAACTGAGGCGCTCTAAGAATATATTGTCGAGTGCTTTTTCGGCTGTTGGAATAGCACATTTATTCGAGTCAACGGATGACTTATATTGCCCTCCCGATGGGAGTATATGGAGAGTTATTTGTATAACTCGAAATATGCTCATTATATTTTTTATAATTTCATCAGGCACGCGAACAGTGTTCCCGATGGGAGTAGCCCCCGAAGCTACAGCCAAGAACTTGTGCTTGGTTGTAGGCTCAACACTTTCACACCTCTTGTCGCTATATTGTCATTTTTCTTGAATTCTTTTTGCTTTTCTCGGGTGCGCGACCAGCGCTCCCGATGGGAGTAGTAACCGGGGCTATGGAGAAATGCTTGCATTTGATCATAGGCTCTTGCCATTTCTATTTTGCCATACCCGAAACTTTTTTGTTCAAAAGTAGCCCCCGAGCATTTGATCAAAAACTTGTATTTGACCAAAGGCTCACGAAATTATCATCACTTGTGTTCTTTGACCGGTCTTCGTATCATCGCTGTCGAGAATTTCCTCTGTCAAAGTGACATCAATGCTGACGTTAGCCACGACCTCTACATCGGAAAACACGAGCTCTATCCTGTCACTGACTGGTGGACCCAGAATCTGCGGCAGTTTGACACGTTGCGCAAGTGGGGGCACACGTCCTCCACTTTTTCTGGCACGCGCACTGTAGCGCCTGTCCAGTTCCATCCTCGTGAAAATACAATTTTACCCCTTAGGCCACGTGTAATCCATCAAATTCATTACTGCTCCATCCAACGGTGCGTCGACCCGCACACTTCCTATAAAGGGTCGTCTTCCTCCTCTGTTCGCCGCTTCGCCGCGCCGCACCTCTGTTCTCTCTCCAAAAACCCCCCCATTGCGCCCAAGACCTCCTAAGCTCAACCACACTCCCACTCACGCCTACGCCATTGTTGATGCCACCATGCGCAAGACTCACCAGGCACAGCACTCCTGAATCCAAGATGGCGGCGCAAGATCTAGGAACGGCGGAGTGGGAAAGATCCAAGATTTCCAATCAGGACATCAACTTGATGAAGAAACTTGGGCTGATGAAGAAGAAGGACGCGCTGCGCTTCCCCAGCGAGGAGAGCTACCCGACGCCTCCTATAGAATATCGGGTTAGCTTTGTTGACCATCTTATCCGCAGCCTTTCTGCTCCCATCCATGATTTCCTCCACGGTTTGCTTTTTGTGTGTATGGGTTGCAGCTTCATCAGCTGACTCCCAATTCCATCCTCCATGTCTCTATTTTCATCACTCTTTGCGAATGCTTCCTCGGAGTCCATCCTAATTGGGATCTGTGGAAGCGCATCTTCTGCCTCCGCCGCAATGGCTCCCACAACATCGCCTACAACATAGGCGGTGTTGTTATTTGCGTTCGCCCTGATGTCGAATATTTTGACGTCAAATTTCCCGACTTCGTCCAAGGGTGGCGCAAAAGATGGTTGTACGTCCACGAGGAATGTCCCGACTCGGTGGAGTAGAATATTGCTCCTTTCGATGGAGGTGCCGAAATTCTTCGTCGCCGATCCAGGGACGCAGAGGCCACCGAAGAAGAGAAAAAGGCGACAGAGGCGCTGATGTCCCGTATCCGCGAGCTCCAAAATACTCGCGGCAAGGAGCTGTCGGGTATTAAAATTACCGCATATTTCCTTAGGATTAGGGTGCAGCCTCTGTAGGCTCGCAAGAATCCCCTCTGGATGTACGCTGGCGAGGAAGATGTCGACCGGCTCTCCAAAGACCTTGAAGTGAAGGACTTGGAGAAGCTTGTCCGAAGAATCTCATCGCTCAGCAAGAAAGATGCCGTTCCATCCACCTGTCGTGTGGAGCCGTATAGCGGCGCCAACGCCCCCCCCAAAGTAAATTATCATTGTCCTTACTGCTATTTTGAATATTTGTCGTCGTCTTTTTTGCTGACTCCCTAGTGTAACTTATTGTTGATATATGTTGTCTTGTAGAAACATCAAGTTTTATCTTCTCTTCCCTCTCTTCCTGAGGGCGGGGAAGTTGAGGAAAGAACCGTCGTTGCCGACGAAAACCAGGGTACTTCTCGCCCTGAGAGCGAAGTTGCGGGTTCTCACAAATCCGCGGATTCCTCTGAAAGAGAAGATTCTGATGCTTCCGAGTCTACGCGTTCCCTTCCCTCTGTTGTTTCTCCGACGAACAAGAGGAAGAGGGATGATGCCGCAGATTCCGGTACCTCCAAAACTAATAAGTCCCCTCTCGAGGAAACTCCACCCGAAGAGGAGGACAGGCCCTTCAACCCTTACGATGATGCCCTTGTCAGCTCGTAAGTTTCTATCGACTTTTTTCCTTTGTATCCGATAATCTTGCATGTCTTTATTTCTTATATTTTTCCCTGATGTATAGTGGCGACGAGGAGGAAAATCCTCCTGTTGATGTGACTACTCGAACGAGCACGTCCCGTACTTTAGTTATCTCCGAGACTCGTCCTGAAGCGGACGAAACCTCGCCTCCACAACAGGATATAGGACATCCCAGTCCTGTTGTGAGCCCCCGTGCTCCGTCGCCGAAAAGAGCAAGGACTAATCAAGGAAAAGAATTAAGTCTCTTGACCGATAGCTCAGCGACTCCTCTTATGGATGATGTAAGTGTCTATCTCGTTTTCTTTTTGCTGTCGAATGTTTCCAACTCTTTTGTTGCCGAATGTCTTCAACCTTTTCTCATTCCGTTTTACATTTCAGCCTTTGATGAAGGAATTTGTTCGTCTCGGTACCCAATTTATCGGGTACCGTGATCTTGCCAATGAACTGAAAGGTATTCTTTGCTTGCTGCATTTCATCGAGTAGTTTTGCCTCTTCTACTTTCCTGTAACTTATGTCACCCTTTATTTTGCTAGAATACCTTTCTGAGGCAAATAAGCGTGTCGATGACCTTGCCCGCAAGCGTGAACAAAGTGAAAAAGCTCGCGAAAAGGCTGAATCAAATGATGCCGCTGTCGAGGGTCTTCGAAAGAGACTCCATGACGCGGAAAATGCCTAGCGAAAATACAGCTCAGCATTCTGCTCGCGAAGGAGAAATCATCGCTCGCTTGGAGTTACAGAACCGACACTTTGTTAGTAAGTACTCTAACCACTTTGATTTCTTCATGAAACCGTGCTTTTCTTTGCGCATTTGTTGACAAACTGAATTTTGTTTCAGCAGGAAAGATGCACCAAGATTTTGATCTTGAGAATCCTGAAGGTGATCGCCTTCTCGACGCGCTCTCTCTCCTTGAAATTCATGGAGACGAGGTACGCCAGAGCATTGCTGACGCCAAGTCAGCCTTTTCTCGTCTGTTCCCTTACTTCTTTGCGAAGAAAGAGAAACCCGACACCTTCGCTGCACTGGCCCAACACTTCATCCCTGAAGAAGATCTTGGGCTAGGTCTTCGGCAAGAGGGCTTGAAAATTGGTGTTGAAGGCACCATTGCTTTGGTTGCCGAAAGCCAACAAGTTGTCGACTGGACGAAGGTTGGTGACGTCGGGAAGATGGAGACGAAGAAGTGGCAATCTATGATTAAAGCTGCCAAGCCAAACTCAAAGAAGATCCTCTCCTTCCTTGGATGCAAACCAACACCTTCCCCTAGCTCGACAAAGCCAGAGGTCAAGTAGACCGTCATGTCCTTGTCTTTTGTTTTGTTCTTTTTCTTTTTTCGATGTAGCCGCATTAGCTTTGCCGACAGCTGCCCCATTGGTTCACTAGGAACCCTCTTTTGTAATGCCCATGTAAATATCTGAATCAATCAATGAAAAGCTATCTTTGCCGATTTATTGATATCGAAATATTTCTCTGCAGTTGATTTTTGACAACTATACCGTGGTGCCTCGTTCTTCGGATGCATTACCAGCTGCGTCCTACTCGAAAAAGGCCTCCATTGTCGAGTATATTGAAAGTTCTTCAAGTGCTGCACAGAATGAAGATTTGGACGATCTTCGACAACAACTGCAGTCAATGAAGAAACAAGCTCTCGTGATAATGGAACAGTCTCGAAGATCTTCTGAAAGGGAGAAATTTGCTCTTCAACAAGCTCAGGAAGCCCTATCGTTGAAGGAAACCGCGGTTACTGAGGCTGCCGAAGCTACTTCCCGGGAAAATTATATGCTTCAACTGATGAACGACTCCAGCTTAGATATGACGGGTAAACTTCTTAAACTTGCCCATATTTTGATTTTATTCTTAGTGTTTTCTCTTCCTCGCTGATGCTTCCGCTGAAATAGGTTCTTTTTTGGATACTGCTGCCGAAGATCAACCTGTTGAAGCTCGGTCTCATGTGCTTCTCAAGCTTGCACTGGAGCATGGTTCTAATTTCTGGGCTACACCTGAACGTACCCGCCAAATCGTCAGATTTCAAGATCGCATGGGTCAGGTCCACGATTTTCTCGACTTCTGCACAAGGACATTGTCCTTAGTTTATAATACCATGTTTCCACGCAATAAAACACCAGAAACTCTTCCTGCTTTGATGGATAAGTTCCGAGATGCCCCTCGAATCCATGAATTTGTGCGGGCCCAACTATCTCCTGGAGCAAGATTTTCCATGATTATGATACAAGTCTGCTACCCGAAGTTAGACATGACTCGAATTGTCTCCAAGTGCCAGGCCAAGCTGACGAAGAGGAAGAAGAACATCGACAAAATCAATGATGATGTGACCCCCGTAGCAGAAGAGATGATGGATGAACTGCTTCGGCTAGACACCGAATTCTTCGTGAGAGGTAGCTATGCTGAACATAGAACTGGTGCTGCCAGCAATGAGAGGGTAAATATAGATGATATACTAGGTGGCAACTGAAAGTTTGCTTATCCTTGTCGAATTTTTCTTGATGGTGAGGTTTTGCATATTGTAAACACAATCTATATTGTAAAGCAGCTCGATACGTTTTTTCATCAAGCCCCCGAGCCTATTGTTGGCCAGTGCTTATGTATTTTTTGTTTCGCGAACTTTTATCCCAAGGCGAATAACTGTATTTTGCGGAAAGTTATATATATTGTTACTGCGGGTTGTGAGCCCCCGAGCCTGTCGACGAAAAAGATGTATATCACCGATATCTTTATTACATAGCAGCACCGCGAGCCCGCCTCATTAAAAATATTTCAGCCCCACTCGGTGCCCTGAAAGGAAAAGAGTGCGTCTGAAAACTCGCGGGCGTTTCAGTACATTGTATGTTTACAAGGAAGACTGTATTTTAACTTTAGGCATAAAAACACCTAAGTTGCGCCACGTTCCAAGGATTTGGCTCGGCGACTCCTGTCTTCTTATCCTTTATTCTGTATGCCCCTCCTTCGATTACTTCTGTGACGATGTAAGGGCCAACCCAGGGCGACTCGAGTTTCTCATGGCTTTTTAGTGTAAGCCGAAGAACTAAGTCGCCTACCTGGAAGGATCTTGGTCGCAAACGTCGACTGTGGTAGTTTTTCAGGTCTTGCTGGTACTTGGTGACTCGTGACAATACTTCGTCTCGAGCTTCGTCGAGTGCATCGACATCGTCCTCCAATGCTTTTCTTGAAGTTTCTTCATCATACTCCGTTACTCTTGGAGAGTTATGTTCTATTTCTATCGGCAGCACTGCCTCAGCTCCATGGACCAGAAAAAACGGAGTTTCCTGTGTCACTGTATTTGGTGTTGTTCGAATACTCCATCACACACTAGGAAACTCTTCTGGCCATGTGTGTCGAGCTTTTTGCAATGGTGTTAGCAGGCGTTTCTTGATACCATTGCAGATGATGCCGTTAGCTTTCTCGACTTGACCGTTGGTCTGCGGGTGCGCAACTGATGCAAAGTGTAGTTTGATGCCTACCTCTGCACAATACGCCTTGAATTCGTTGGATGTAAAATTACTAGCATTGTCTGTGACGATGCTATGAGGCACTCCTAATCGAAAAACGATACTTTTCACGAACTTGATTGCGGATGCTCCATCTGGTGAATTTATCGGCTTTGCTTCTATCCACTTTGTGAACTTGTCGACGGCTACGAGCATATACTCGTATCCTCCTGGCCAAGCCTTGTGTAATTTTCCCACCATATCGAGACCCCACTGAGCAAAGGTCCATGACAACGGTATTGGCATCAACTCTACTGCCGGAGAATGAGGTTTTGCGGCAAATCTCTGGCACGTGTCACATGTACGTACTATATCTTTCGCATCCTCAATTGCTGTTAACCAATAGAAACCTGCTCTGAAAACCTTGGCTGCTATAGCTCGACTGCTTGCGTGGTGTCCGCACACCCCTTCGTGTACATCCTTCAGGATTATCCTTCCTTCCTCGGGTGTGACACATCGTTGTAATACTCCCAAAATACTTCGTTTATACAGCTCTCCTTTGACCTCAGTAAAGGCTTTAGATCGCCGGATAACTCGTCTTGCTTCAACTGGATCGTCGGGTAGTTCTTTTCTCGAAATATATGCTATGTACGCCTGCATCCATGGAATCTGTATCATCATTATTACCTTAGGTTCCTCCTCTTCTTCCGATGGTACTTCTTTAGCCCCCGAGGATTTCTCATCCTTTTCCTTCTTCTACTGTTTCTTCGCCTTGGTTGATCTTTCAGCTATCTCTTCCCAGAACACGCCAGGTGGTATTGCGAGACTTTGCGACCCAAAGTTTGCAAGAACATCGGCTTCATCATTGCTCAGCCTGCTGATGTGATTTACCTCGCATCCGTCAAACAGCCTCTCGAGATCATTATACACTTCTTTGTATGCTATCATACTATCATTGACTGCATCGCATTGATTCACGACTTGTTGAGCCACCAGTTGTGAGTCGCCGAATATTTTTAATCGAGTTGCGCCACAAGCCTTCGCCATCTTCATCCCATGTATAAGTGCTTTGTATTCTGCTTCATTGTTAGACGCGTTTGGAAACGTCATCCGTAAGACATACTTCAACTTGTTGCCTTGAGGTGATACTAGTATCACGCCTGCTCCAGCTCCCTCTAATCTCTTGGACCCGTCGAAGTTCATAGTCCAGGTTCTCGATAAATCCGAAGGTCCCATATTTTGTAGCTCCATCCACTCTGCGATGAAATCTGGTAAGATCTGTGACTTTATTGCTTTTCTTTTTTCGTATGTGATGTCCCGAGGGGAAAGCTCTATTCCCCAAAGGGAGACACGACTCGCAGCCTCTGGATTATTTAATATATTGGATAAAGGCGCCTCATTGACCACTATTATCGGATGCGCCGAAAAATAGTGTCGCAGTTTTCTTGCGGTTGTAAACACTCCATATGCTAGCTTTTGGTACTGCGGATACCGCTGTTTTGAGGGTGACAAAACTTCACTGATGAAATATACCGGCCTCTGCACCCCATGGAGTTTTCCTTCTTCCTCTCTTTCGACTACGAGTACTGTGCTGACCACCTGAGGCGTGGCTGCGATATATAACAAGAGAGGCTCCTTCTCCTTAGGCGCCACCAAGATTGGTGGTGTCGAGATTATTCTCTTAAGATCTTCGAAGGCTCTGTCTGCATCTTCGTTCCACTGGAACTTCTCTCCTTGTTTGATCAAAGCATAAAACGGCAACGCCTTTTCTCCTAGCCTGGCGACGAATCTGCTTAAAGCTGCGACTCGCCCAGTCGATTGTTGTATTTCCTTCAACTTTGTTGGCTTCCTCATTGTTACGATAGCTTGAATTTTCTCTGGATTGGCCTCGATTCCTCTTGCTGAAACTAGGAACCCGAGAAGTTCTCCCGCAGGAACGCCAAAGGAGCACTTTGTCGGGTTCAGCTTGAGGCGGAACTTGTCAAGGTTGTTGAAAGTTTCCTTCAGATCCTCGATCAATGTTGAGCCCTTCTTTGTAGTTATAACGACATCATCGATGTATACTTGTACGTTTTTGCCAATCTGTGTTGCAAGACACTTCTGCATCATCCGCTGGTATGTTGCTCCCGCGTTTTTCAGACCAAAAGGCATTGTTCTGTAGCAGAACACTCCATAGGGTGTTATAAAAGCTGTTTTGACCTCGTCATCTTCTTTTAATCTGATCTGTTTATAACCAGAATATGCATCCAGGAAGGAAATACGTTCACAGCCTGCCGTGGAGTCGATAATTTGATCGATCCTTGGGAGGGGAAAGTGATCCTTTGGACAATGTTTATTGAGACACGTGAAGTCGACACACATGCGAAGGACTTTCGTGTTTTTCTTCGGGACCAACACTGGGTTAGCTACCCACGTGGCCTCTGTATGTAACTCTTTGATAAAACCAGCCTCTCTGAGTCGATCAATCTATGACAGGATAGCTTTCCGGTTTGGTTCCGAAAAACGCCGCAAAGGTTGTTTAATTGGTCTCGCTATTGGATCCAAGTTTAGGTGGTGCTCGGCAAGTTCCCTGGGTACTCCTGGCATGTCAGCTGGACACCATGCAAAGATTTTCCAGTGCTCACGGAGGAACTCAACGAGCGCGCTTTCCTATGCGAGGTCCATGTTTGCTGCAATGGACGTTGTTTTCTTGGGATTTGTCGGGTGAATCTGTACCTCCTTAGAGTCCTTGGTAGTGTTAAAGGTTGGTTCCCTGAGTGGCCTTCCTACATCTGGCAACACATCATAGTCAGTTGTTAGCCTTGACGCCATATACTCTGCTTGCATCCCGAAAGTTTCTGACAGTCGATGAAAATCCTTGTCGCATTTATCAGCTAACGCGAAACTGCCTTTGACTGTAATCGGTCCCTTGGGTCCAGGTAGCCTCCACAACAAGTATGTGTAGTGTGGTACCGCCATAAACCTGGCGTACGCTGGTCGTCCCAACAAAGCGTCATACTGTGACTGGAAATCCACAGCTTCGAACTCCAGCCTTTCTATCCTGTAGTTTTTTCGGGTTCCAAACTGAACGTCAAGATTGGTCTTCCCCAGCGGATAACTTGGCTTGTCTAGTGTGATACCATGGAAACGTGTGTCAGTTGGTTTTAAGTTTGCCAGGGATATGTTCATCTTCCTTAATGTATCTGCATACATAAGGTTTAGACTACTGCCTCCATCTATGAATACTCGAGAAACGTCGAATCCTACGATCACCGCTGGTAAAATAAGTGTTGATTGCCCTGGTCGAGGAACTTGCTGCGGGTGATCCGCTATTGTGAAGCCAATGTCCTGTCCCGACCAATTCAGGTACTCAATTGTTGGTGGAGGCATCTTCTCTGCCATGAACACTTGACGCGAGATTACTTTCTGAGCCCTATTAAATGGCCTGGCCTTCTGAATCATCGAGACCGCGCCCTTGGTGTCGATATAAGGAGGTGGATTTGGAGCTGCCGCTATTTGCAGCTGATGTCGATTTGCATCCGTTATTGCGGGAGGAGGCGGAAGGTGGATCTCACTCCTTGGCCCCTGGGGGTTTCTATTCATTGCTTGCGTGTTTGCTTGCCCTGCAAATCTCAGCATTGCTTGAAAATTTCGGCAGTCCTTCTGCAGATGCCCTGACTGCCTCTTCTCATTATTGTCGAGATAAAAATGCATCTGACACGGTCCGTTCATCATATCCTCGGGAGATATATATGGTCTCTGGAACCTTGGTCCATTATTTTGTCTATTGTTACGGGAGTCGTCTCTATTATCGCCTCGCTGCTCGCTACTCCTTTGATAATCATCTCGATTGTTTCCTCCAGTGTTTCCCCGAAATCCAGCCGATATTTGGCCAGGAGCATCGTAACTCGAGAACTGCCGAGGAAATCGTCGTCTATTATGAAAGTTTCGACTACGGTCCTCCTCAGGCGACCTATGTCGCTTGTTGTGAACAGCGTCTTCTCCATCTTCCCATCTATTCGCTATTTCCATTAACGCTGATATTGTCTTTGGGTTGGTTCTCCCCAGGTCTTCGACAAAATCTCTCCGTCGAATTCCTGCCACAAACGCATCTATTGCTCTCTCGTCAGATATGTTCTCTGCCGAGTTTTTGATAATATTCCACCTCTGGATGTACTTTCTCATTGATTCATCATACTTCTGCCTGCAAGCCCTGAACTCCTCTAATGATGCGGGTTTTTTGCATGTGTGGATCGGAAATTCTTTACAAATATGTCCTCGAAACTGTCCCAGCTGTCGATGGACCCTGGAGGCAACTTCTTTATCCATGATCGTGCGGCTCCACTCAAATGTACTTGGATGCTCTGCATGGCTGTTGCTCTGGTACCGCCTATCAGCTTTACTGTCTCGAGATAAACAACTAGCCAGTCCTCAGGATCTTGCAAACCATCGAATTTTTTGAAATTATCGGGTAGTTTAAACCCTGAGGGAACTCGAGTTTTTCGGACTTGTCTTGTAAAGCACGGTAGCCCACACATATCCCCTTCGTCAGTTTCTGGGGAATGTCGACGTTCTCTTCTGTTTTGTCGCGCCCTGTCTACCCGTGCTTGGGTTGCTGCATCTCTTGCCCCACTCGTTCTTTCGGGGTCCTGCACTGCTGCAGTAGGTCGTGGACTATTTTTCCTTGCAGATCCTTCAGGAGGTGTGGTTGCAAATGCTGTTCCCATGGCTCCAACTCCTGCCATGGCCATGTTATACAACGCCTCTCTTGGATCTCCAGGAGGTGGCCTGGATGTGAGGATGAAAGCTTGCGTTGCCATGTATCCAGCTTCCGGTGTTTTGGTAATAATATTCCCCTCGTGTCGATTGACATAAAAGACATGTCGAGGTTTTGAACTAAATTCTCTCTGTCAGCCTCAGGTATGTTTTGCAGCCGAGATCTTGCTCTGTTTCGAGCTGCTCTGTGACTATCTCCCGAAGTACCCGATTGTCGGCTCAACTCTGCCCTTCGCCTGCTTGATGCGGAAGCCGCGGCTTGCCTCCTATCTAGCTCAATTTTCTGTTTTTCGAGCTCCTGTCTGGTACGAGGAAGTCTATATTGGTATGCTTGTAACTCTTCGGGTGTCGCCGTTACGGTCATTGGCTCTATGCCATTGATAGCTCTTGCCACTCTGTCCCATACTTCCCGCGGGAATTGCACCATCTCCAGTGTGCTAGGTCCAATATATTTGGTCCCCAAACCTCGCGTGAGATCCGCGGGATCGACGTACGGGTTTCCCGCGTTGTCAAAGTTCTCTGATGTCTCCTCCTGTGGACGACTTGTATCTCCAATTGCATATATTTGATGATATTTTGAACTTTGATATTTGTCGGGATTGGTGACACCGTCATATAGATCGGCGAAGACCTCCCTAACAGCAATGGATCTGTCTATGAAGTTGAAACTATCGATGCTGTCTGAGTCGCTGCTTATATCAGAGTTCGCAGATGACTCGAAGGACATGTCACCAAAGATCTTGGCGAGCTTTTCGCTTGCCACAGTGTTGATGAAGCGTGGCGGCGAAATCTCCTCGTCGCCTGACTCGATTGACGATGTTGAATCCGAAAAATCGGGATCGACCGCTGATAATCCCGATGAGATCGGAACCTCGAGACGATACGATCCTTCCTTCTCGACACGGAAGTGGAACTTTCCGAACGTCATCTCCATGGGCTCCTCCAGATAAGCATATGCATCCAAACGGGAGGGTGGGTGAGGAACAAAATCGACTAGATCAGTGTCGATCTGTTTACCTCTATCCATCGCGTTGCTTGCTACCGATGAAGTCGACGATCTTGAACGTGCCATCGAGATCAGCTCCTTGTCACCTCTAATCCCCACGGTCGGCGCCAATTGACAAGGGATTAACTTATCAATGACTACGTATTGTAGACTAGGGTTTAGTTGGAAGTAGAGGGCAAGTAGATCTCGAAGGTTTCAGCCGAAAAGTACTCGACGATTAAGAAACTAGGGTTGTGTTGACAATGGATTCGATCCCCTCTCTTTCCCTCGACGCCCCCTTATATAGGAGGTGGAGCCGAGGGTACCGTGTTACACAAGATCACAGATTCCAGGAGACTCTCTGAGTTCAACCCGTAAAGTTACAAGTCTCTATATTTCCTAATACAACTCTACTTTCCCTTAATACTAATTGGGCTTCCGAACTTTATATACTTCGACTTGTGGGCCTTCAGTAAACCCCGGGTACCATCTTTGGCAGGCCCATTGGAAGTGTTTGGAGGTTCCCGAGAAGACGGAGGTGTTCAAAAACATCGATCACAGATCGGTGGATATCAACAAGGACTTAACCTATCGTGAAGTACCCATTCGTATCTTGGAGGAGGCATTAGGAACCACCCGCACCAGGAGTATCAAGTTCCTGAAGATTCAATGGAGCAATCATACAGAAGAAGAAGCCACTTGGGAGCGAGAAGAGGATATGAGGACTGAATTCCCAGATCTCTTTAGTTCCTAGTTTTCTTTAAGATCTCGGGACGAGATCTTTTGTAAGGGGGAAGGGTTTGTAACATCCCAAAAATTTGAAATCAATAAAGAGAATCCCTTTCCATTATTCAAATTTTGGAGCCAACAAAAACTCAAAATTTAATTTCTTTGTGTACATAGAGTTAATGCATATATGTTGTGATCTTGCCATGATGCTTGCTTGAGTGTTTACCAATGTTGCTAAAACCCTAAACCATGATACTTGGATCAAAGAGAAACAAAGAAAAAAAATGACATCACATATGAGCCTATGGCTATTTTTGCAAAACTTTAACCTAGGCCATTTTACCTTGTGCCAATGGTTTAGAAACATAACTAAACTCTTAATAAACACTTTGGACTCAAAGAAACACAAAAAAAAATCAAAAGAAAATCAAAAACCAAGTGACATGTGATAATGGTCATTTGTGCCATTTACATCAGGGTACCCACTTTGAGCCCTTGTATTAAGAGATTTCTAAACTAAACTTGCTCAACTCTTTGCACCTCACCCAAGACCTCATCAAGGTGAACACTTTTAGTGCTGACCAACCTTACAAACTCTTTTTCAATTGCTTAATATAAGAAGGCAAAGTGGCAACTTTAAAATAGAAACAAGATCATCCCCATTTTGGATTTCACCAAACCTGGTCCATTTTGCACACCAACACCACCAACAGAAGCCAAACATTATTTGAATCACATCCATGCAAAAGTTTGGCAAAATTCAAAAATAATCTTCATGTGGCCATTTCATCGTGCACATGGTGTGCACAAATCCGCCAACTCCCAACACTCTTTTATCCAGCGTGTTTTAGCATCAACCATCAAGCCTAGGTCAACATCAACACCCTCTTGCACCCAGTAAACAATGCCAAGCCTCAGAGACAATGATCTTGCATGATTTCTTCAAGTACATGACCATGCCGTGCATGTCATGCCACTCACCCAAGTCAAACCCTCTCCTCTCGATCACTTCCAGCTGAGCTCACCATGTCCTCGACCCTCCTCTCTCTCTGCTGAGCACGATGGACATCACCGTTGGCCAAGGAGACGCTGGCATTTGCCAGAACGCGACGCGCCCAGGACACCTAGAACGCGCCAGGATGTGCATGGTGTCGTCCCTGGACGCGCCAGAGCACGACCTGCCCCAGACGATGCTGACCTCCTCTCGTCCTCTTCTCTCTCACACCCACTCACCACGATGCCAGGTACCTCCCAGACACGACCGTTCGCACCGGAGAGGCTTACCGCCATCGTCACCATCGACGACTTCCGCCACGGTACTGCCAGCCTCCGTCACGTTCCTGCTCGCGTCAGCCCTCCATTTTCTGTGCAATCACGCCTGTCGTGCTCGCCGTGACGTAGGGAACACCGTTGCGTCATCGCCCAAGCCTCTGCGCCCCTGTAGCGATGTCGCCATGGTCGACCTACCCCGCGCGCCTCGGCACCTCGTCGCCCCTATAAAAGGAGCACTCCCCCGTGCTCAACCTCCACACCATTTGCCTCCTCTCCTCTCAGAACCCCTCCTCGAGCCTCGCCTCGCCTCAATTTAGACCATAGACCACCAATTTCTCGCCGGAGTGCTGCGGAGCCGCCGCAGACGAAGACGAAGATTGGTGCCGCCCCAGGAGACGCCGTCAGTACCAGGAGAACCGCCGTCGTCGACAACCTCTCCCTGCATCAACGCCGATCATCGCTGGAGCGCCAGTGAGCCTCCGATCCCCCACCCTCGCCGCGGCCAGTGCTCAATCTCGTCGGATACGACGATGACTGTGAGCCGTTGGATCTGTTTCTAATCGTGCGGGCCACGTTAAAACATACCGTTTCGGGTGTTAAGACCCATTGACGGGTGGGACCCATTGTCAGGCGGCCCGTGCATGCGAGACGCGTAGCTGGCTCGGCCTTTCTCCCTTTTTCAATCTCTGGCCCGTTAAGCATTTCCCGCCAAGCCCATTAATTCAAATTCGGTTTAATTCTTTTAAACTGAATTCAATACTGATGCCAAGTTCAAATTTAAAAATAGAAAGATCTACTGAGCCAAATTTTATGAATTTGATATGGTTGGAAAGGTTATGAAATTGTCTAACTAACTACACTGGTTTCAAACCTAGATTCATTGCAGAACTCATGTAGTAAAAATAACAAGGTAGTTTCTTTTTCAAATTCTAATAATTATTAAAAATCAACCATAATGAATTTTGAGTTGATTTCAACTCTCATAATTCACTTTTCAAATGCTCTACTTGAATATGTAAAAATATGACGGTGGTGTTTACTATGATCATGGGCTAGAGCAAAATAATGGCTATGTGGCCATTTCTACTCCATTTAAATTACTCCAAATTATTTATCAAATGGTATGAGAGGTGTCCTCTCATTTAAACCAATGTCCCAAGTAGTTCAATATGAGGTAATGACCTTAGTCTATAGAACCTCATATTTGATTACTTAGTGATATTAAGTTATTTCTTTAGTAGTGTTTAAATTGCATGAGATATAGAATCTCATTTAAATCATTTTCCCAAATGGTAAATATGAAGTGTTGACCTTGGTCAACATGATCTCATACTTATTATTTGAGGAGATTAAATCTTAATAAGATTCAATGAGAGGAAATTATTTCTCAAAGGAAATAAATAGAAACCCTAATAAATATTTCTATGAGAGGAAATTATTTTTCTTAAAAGAAAACAAAGCCAACCACCTTGTTAATAATGTTGTGATGATAGATTAGCTTGTGTGATCCCTTTGAGTGTTAAGTCTAGTACTTAAGCATTGTTTGGTGATTGTATACCTCGTATCCGTTTCTAGACGCTTACCAAAGGCTACCAGGAGGAGGAGGTCTTCTACGAGGAAGAAGAAGAAAAATTTGACCACTGTACCAATCAAGGCAAGCTATACTCTTGCAAGCTACCCTAATGCAAGCTCTACTTGAGCAAGGCACCTTTGCAATATTACTTTTGTGTTTAAGGATTATACTTTCCAGGCCCAAGCTTTTATCTTGCAAAGATTTTACTTTGGTTATCAAGGTTTACTTTTATAGTTAACTTGGGTCTAGATATGGAGTAGGACAAGAACATCAAGGTTAGCCTAGAGAGCTACAAGTTAGTTAGCACCCCTCATGACTAGTTGCTAGTGCTAATACTAAAAATGACTACTCTAGATGGGAACATGTGAATCCAATGACTTTGAAAACCTTGGAATGATGAGTCATTCTATTGAAAGCTTTGGAAGGTGATTATGACTTGAATGACATGGTGAATTTGATAAAAACTGATGATTGGGTTTGGATGCGATACCATTCCAATTTTAGAGTACCCCCACAATACCTGATTATGGGTAAGGCTTTAGCTGGAAATTTATGCATCTTAGTATGGGTTCCTTCTGAACAAGCGTCATAGAGATTATGCCGAGGCTACCTCCGTTGAAAGTGAAATGACGTGAAAAGTGTTGAATGTCTTACCCAAGCCCTGTGCAGTTCCCAGGATGGCAGATTGCCATCACTGGGAGGCCAAACTCATGGGGGAGGTGCCTATACTAGGGTATGTAAGTGAAAGGTTAATGGTTGATGATCCGCATACTGAGTATGATTATTCAGGGTTATCCCTGACGGATGTAATCAAATGTTGTGGCACAAGTGTGCAACCTCTGCAGAGTGTAAATCTATTCGAATAGCCGTGTCCGCGGTTATGGACGGTTGGATGGCCATACTGTTCCATTGTCCGATGTTTTCTAAAAATGAATGGTGAATTGAAAGGTGATTTTGACTTGATCCCAACATAGTTGTGGCAATGACACTAATGTTCCCACTTGAGTTAAGTTAGGCAAATGAAGAGTCTTTGATTTCTAAATGCTTATGAAATAAAACTGGCTTTATGCAAATGAACCTAGAGCTTAGAACCCTCTTACTCAAACTGTTAGTACTTACACTAGTGTTAGTTTGCGAGTACTTTAAAGTACTCATGGCTGTGTCCCTGGCTATTCAAATGGCCAGACTATGAAGAGGAGCAGCAGTATCAGGATGATGGACAGCAGGACGTCTACGATAACTAGGATCGTCTCCTGACGTCAAGCGTTGCTTGTGGAATAGATGGACTTCTACTACGTACTTCCGCTATGTGTTATGTAATTGATCCTTAGATCAACTGTTCTACTAAGACTGGATCATGTGATCCTTTGATGTAAGACTATTATGGTTTGTAATGAATGATGTGATGTGATATGAACTTATTATGTCTCGCAAAAACAATCTTCCTGGGATTGCGATGTATGGCATAATAGGCATCTGGACCTAAAAATCCGGGTGTTGACAAACGGCAACCACCTCCTCACCAATGATGGCGACCACCTTTGATGCCCTGCTCCGCCACTGCCGACTACATGCTCTGATGCTCGGCTCCGCACCACCGACTACTTGCTCCGACGCCTACCTCCGACGCCTTTCTCTACCACCGACAATGCCTTCATCCGGTGATCTGCTACTGGTCCTATCCTCTCGTCAATGCCACAAAGAGGCGACATGGACACGATTGCTTTTTTCTTGTTTCAGGGTGTTTTTAAAAATCATGTCGACAGCTAGGCACCGGTCCCATCTTTTTTTTTACAAAAAGAGCACACTAGTAGCGGGCCAGAGTAACGCACGTCACTAATACTTTATTAGCTTCGATCCGGGTACGAACACGACTAGTACATGTCCTACTAGTTGCGTATCGGGTACGCAATCAACTAGTAGAACCTTAACACTAGCAAGTTGCCAGTCGCAGGTGGGAGCCCGCGACTAGTAGTCAAATTCAACATAGGAGCGGTATGCTACTTTGTACTAGTGGTTGCGTGAGATGGGACATGTGTATACCATTCTTCGTGGTAATAAGGAGGCTCGTGCTAGTCTCGAACTGTCAGAGATTCGTGTCCCAAGTAATACGGGTACTCGTGAGGAACCCAAAAAAGGTGTCGAACACAGCTTCCAAGCTTCACGAGGACCTTGGCGACAACAACCACGTGGCGAACGGGTGAGCGATCACGACAGAGAGGGAAAAACGATCTTACCCAGGTTCAGGGGTCTCATGAGGAGGTAACACCCCTACTCCTGCCTTGTTTGTATTGCACCACGAAGGCTCGCGAGGTGCAATAGGGTTTTACCAAGCTCTAGCTTTAGCTGTCGCCGAGATCTAGATGTGATCTAGGGAATGGTTGGGAGAGATCCAGCCGAAGAAGCCCCTTTTACAGAGTTGTTGCCCTCCCTTCTATAGAGGTGGTGGTTTAGCAGATAAGACTGACGGGTAGTAGGTGAAGGACTGGAATGAGCATATCATGGTAGAGGAATCCATCGCGTCGGTGTAATGTGAGAAAGCAGGAGCATCACGCGGCAGAAGAATCCTTCAAGTCTCTCTGCGAGGACCAGCTACATGCATGGTTATATGCCAAGAAGGAAGGTAAAAAGACCAGCCACACAAAGGAATGTTGGCGGTCTCCAATAATCACTCATCAGCTTCGATGAGAATGCGAAGATTTGGATGGACTCGACGTCAAGGCCACATACTGCCTGGAAAGCTCGGGAATTGAGCCTAGGTGGGGGATTGTGTAGAGGCACCACAAGTCCACAAGCTCGCCTAGATCCAGTGGCGGTGGCTTTACCGAGCTCGCCGGAGCATCTTGGAGCACAGAGATGGGTGCCTCCCATGCTGTTATGTGGAGGGGCGCAACCTTAAGCTCCTCCACGGCTCTACCGAATCGTCCTTTCCTTTGATGCCATCTTGCTTGGCGAGCCGCATCGTGTGTGTTGTGGGTATACTTTATGTGTATATCAACGACATGGCCTGGATCCGGCAAGCCCGGTGGCCCATAGTTGGTGGTGAGGCATGTGGCCCATCGGGCGGCCCAGTTGCTGTAGATCCTGAAGGATGAAGTCCAGTCCAGGAACAGGAAGCCGGATCTGAACCGACCTACGAAGGAGGCCGGATCCGTGACGGCCCATGAAGTATCCGGATCCAGTACGATCTTAGAGGAAGGCGGATCCTTGACGTACACGACAAGACATTGTACCGTAGTTAGGCAACTTGTATTCCGGCTAGGACTCTCCATGTAAACCCTAGATCCGTGCGCCTTTATAAGCCGGATCCCGGGAGCCCTAGAGGCAGAACCACAACTCATTGTAACAACGCGAAAGCGCCCAGATAATTCCAGACAAGCAGCAGTAGGCCCTGTCATCGTGCAGGTGTTCCGAAGCTGGGTAAATCGCATACCACCGTCCCGTGTGCACTCCACCCTATGGCCCCTACTTCTTCTCCCCCTCGTGAGGATCCCTCCTCCGAGGCACCGTCGATTAGGCAACGACAGTTGGCGCCCACCGTGGGGCCTGCGGCGTCTGGAGGCCGGAACCGGGAGGGTTCCGCCATGGGAAGCTACGACGACACCATCGCTATGGGGCGCGTCCTTTACGCCGGAAATCTGCCAATCGTCCCTCCGGATGAGTGCTGGATTCCGGCTAAAACCGACCCCGTCAAGCTCTCCATCGTCCCAGTTGGCGGCATACACATCTTCATCGGGGAAACCGTCGATTCCGATGGAATACCACTGGTAAGTAGCGCTGACGCGACCGCCGCTGAGCGGGACGCAGTCGCGAAGATCCGATCTGAGACGCAGGAACTTCCCAAGAAGAATTCCGCCTTATATCTGAAAAAATCAAAACCCACCCAATCCGCCCCTGAGCAGGAAGTAAAGATGGAAGACCAATGCAGATCCGCCTGGGTCTCCCAGGTGTTAGAGAAGCAAAGGTGTCACTTCGTGCACTTCTTGGCCCATACCGCCGGAACCACCCCTCAAGAAGCCGGAGCTGGTCCCGAGCAGGTCGAGGCACCGGAAAACAACGCTGCTCCGGATCAGCAGGAGGCTATCGGAGAAAGCGGAAATCCGGTTGAAGAGTCGATCCTGTGTAACCTAAGCACAATTTCCGGGGATGCCCCCTTGTGGTGACCCGGCATACCACTGCATGGTGTATTATGCAAGTCTGATATAACACCAATGAAACACCGATCCACTAGTATTATATCGCTCAGAGTGGTACAACAGAAACATATGCGGGTCCAAGGCATGTCTATAGAATTACAACATTGACTCCATTACATAAGATCATCATAGCCTCCTACTTTACAATGAGGTAAAACTGCAAATAAACTCCAGAAGAACGACTTGTAGTCTAGTCTTATCACGAACTCTATTTGTAGAGTATTTAACTAGCTATAGAGGCTAAGAATAGATTCTAGCTAAGTAGGAGCTAGGTTTAGGAAGCTAGTTCCCTTCTATGGCTAAACTAGGTTTTCTCCTTGTTGGATGTGGTATCTGACTCCTCTGACAGGGTCCTGTCTCTTGAAGTAGTTGTTGACTCCTCGGCCTTCGAGTTGCACTGTAGATCCTTCTTTGATGCCTCCATATCTAAGCAGGGGATTTAAGAGTGGGATGAGTACGAGCGTACTCAACAAGTTCATTATAGGAAAGAGGTGTCTAATGCAATAGCTACAGCATTAGACCAGAAAGTCTAATACCAATGCAGGTTTTCATAACCATTTCTTCAAAAGGTTGTTTTTATTCAGAAGAACTATGTCCGCCAGCCTTCACCGGTTTACTAGAACTTCATGGAGCTCCTTTCCGGCCGCGTTCGCAGTTCCATATCCCGGAACAGGGAGTGACAGGTCACGGTTTGTTACACTCTGCAGAGGTGTGTTGCTTTACCCATAAGAGATCTTAACCTTGGTGCCAACCAAGCCACAAGCTCGTCCACACTTCCTATGGTGTGAGGCCTGGTATAAGGTATAGCCAATCATGTTCCTCCGCTACCTCGCACACCCACCCTTTGTTGCAGACTCCGACCCTGGGTCCACGCCGGTCCCATTATTCCCATAGATTTTAGGGTGGACCCCGATCACGACGACAATGCAGGGCTCTACCATACATTCCTACGCCGGCAGCTGCAACCCATCATAGACCTCATTACCGTTGGGACTTCTATGGGTTCCCACCCCTACATCATGTCTCGCAAGATCATGTGCACCCAGTAATGAGCATCCGTTGATGAACGAGAGGTGGAAACACTTTTGACTACTCCGTCCCACTCCGGATCTTATGGTTAACACGGGTATTAGGGCACAAGAATCACTGGACGACATTTGTTGTTTAACCCTAGATGGATATAAACCCTTGCAATGGAACCTCCACCATATCAACACAATCCATGGTTCCATTGCCCACCACATAGTCATATTCATAGTTATGAAAATAGTGGTTTTGATTTTTACGCAATAGTGATAATCATAGTACTTTGCAAGTAATTTGATAAAGATACTCAAATGACATGAGCAAGCGATGAACTTGCCTTTCTTGACTGCAAGATTATGCAGTCAAGGTCTTCGATACGCAATAACTCCAAATTCTGAAATAGCATCATCGTCCGGTAAGGACGATGTTTAAAAGATTGGCAAGGATGCAATAATGCATAAGTATGAGATGCAATCGCTCTAAGCGTGATCTAACCCCGATGATTTAGGATCAGTGAGTTGTAATGATTGGTTCAGGGTGTGTTGCACTTTTAGAGTGATTCACAAACAAGGTTCTTATTAAGGATTGGTTGCTTGATATCATAAACAGGTGTTGTAATATATCGTAATAATAATACTAATAGCACACAATAATAACATTTGGTATAACACTAACATGTAATGAATAGTGGTTGGTTTTAGCACTATGTGGCATATTAATGATTAATTATCATATACTTCTAAAGAATAACTTTTGAAGAACATGTTCTTTAATAAAGAACAAGTAAGATAATTAGGGTTGGTGGGGTTCTATGGCTTTCCATGGTTCTAATTGTTTTTCTGGAGTAAGTAGTAGATGGATCACATCCTCGTTGGATTCATCAGTTACTAGGGCTTGTATTGTTGAATTAAGCCTAGTCATCTTAATTACCAATAGTTTCTATCAAGGTGATATACCTTATTGGAGATAATTGGCTAGGGTTTATAGATCCTGTTAGGTAGGGTGGATGATGATTCCTTATTTTCTTCAAAAGAATAACTTTTGAAGAACATACTTCTTAAGTAATAAGAAGTATTACAATTAAGGTTGTGGTTGCCTAAGGTTTACCTTTGGATTCACTAAGTAAAGAATGTTTGGTTCCTAAATAGGATGGTTCATAAATATCTCACACTAGTAGGGTTTAGTGGAGTATGGAATGTAAGGTAATCATCAATCATGGTTACTATTAGGATTCATCCCAATATTGTGATGCTAATCATGGATAGTTAAGGGTGGTGGTCTTGGGAATAGGAATTAGGGTTTTACACTTGGTTGATCCTACTAGATCAACAAGTTTGATTTAGATGCATGCATACATAGTATAGCAATTAACTAGTGATAGGGTTCTTTACATTTTATGTGGTCATGGCATATTATTTAGTTGCTAATCATGGCTCTATGATTTGAAAGGAAAGTATCATGATCACTTGTTCTAACTTAGGGTTTAGGTTAGAGGCAGGTTAAGGTTCTCATGTAATAATAGAGCTAGGTTTCTAAATGAATTTAGGGTTTTAGGATTACACATGAAATGATGAGTTCCTAGTTTTCTACCATATGGAACTAGGGTTGCATAATTACTATTTAGTTCATAAGTTAATAATTTCATTAATAAAGTTGAAGTTATCAATAACTTCAAAATAAAATAATATTCAATTTGGCTTTTCATTATTTTTAAATAATTTACTAATTAGGGTAATTATTAATTAGGGTTTAAATCCTTCTAATAAGGATTTAACAAAATAACAAATAAAGAAAATTAATTTTTCATGTTTTCTTTATTTGTTTACTGGTTTTTATTTAGTTTAGAAACTACTCTTAATTATTGAATTTTAATTGAGTTTAGAATTAGAATTAGAATTAAAGGCTTAATTAAATAATTAAATTTGTATTAAAATAAAAATTTCATTTTATATTTTTATTGGATTGAGTTTACTTTTATAAGAATTTTGATATCTTATTTTTATTTTTCTGAGCTTTTATGAATTTTCTAGATTTATTTAAAGTTGTAGAGATTATTGAATTTGAATTTAAAAGTTAAAAGCTAGAGCTACCCGGACAGAACACCCACATAGTCCATGACTGGTGGGCCGTGTCCACGCTGGTGACCACGTGGTGCCGACGTGGCAACCATGTGCCCCTCCGGCGGCCAGTGGTGGTCGCCGCCGGCGATTGGGGGTTCCCGCAGGGGCGTGCGCATGCTCATTGGAAGGAGGACGCCGAGGCGAACCTCATGGTGGTGGCGCCACCACCGAATGGTCGCCGGAACTTGGCCGGCGGCGAGGCTGAGCGGCAGAGCTCACGGGCCAGCGACGCGGTGGTGCTACAGCGAGCAATCAGACGAGCTAGGCATGCTAGGAGGTTGAGTGTCTCACCAGGAGCAAGATGAGCTTGGCGACGAGGTCTCTGGTGGTCTATGTCGCCGGAATTCATGGCACCGGTGTCGGGGAAGATGAGGTCGACGACGACGCTACGGGTCGATTGGGGTCGATTCTTCTTGCAGGCAGAACATGTCGGCCACGGCGGTGCTGATGGTGGTCACGGTTGGGCTTGGGGAGGCTCTGAACGGCGGCGAGGGAGATGGCCGGGGCGAGCTAGGGTTTCGTCTGGGGCGAATTTTGGAGCAGGGGAGGAAGAATCCGAAGCTCCAGGTCGTCATTGGGCTTTTATATGGCGCCAAGATGCGCCTCGTCATGCCTCCGGTCGAGGAGGTGCTGCCACGGCGAGGAGAAGCAGGCCACGGCGTCGTGGTGTCCACCATGCGCCAGGAAGGGATGAGGACGATGCCTCCCCAGTTTTTTTTAAACGAAGGGCTAAGTGGGTTGGCTTTGGGCTGTGTCTTGGGCCGTGTTGGTGGGCTACTGCTGGGCCATGGTGGTGGGCTGCGGTGGCCAGGTGAGGTCTGGTAAGCCACTCCTCCTTTTCTCCTTTTCTCTTTTCTATTTTTTTTATTTTCTGGTTTCAATTTCATTTATTGAATTTTTGTTTTGAATCTAATTTGATTTCAAAATTTTCTTGCAGGTTTCTTATTATGTTAATTCAATTACAAGGTAATGTGATGTATCACACCACACTCCATTATGAGGCAAGTATTTTATATTTGATTACATTTCATGCTTGTTGGCTTATTCAAAAATAAATAGGCATGAGTTTATATCCTCATTTTTAATTTTCTTTTTCTTTGTGAATCAAGTTATTTGTATTATTATAGTTGATACTTTCAACTCAAAGTATTTTAAAGGTTGTATTAAGACTTGGTTTCAATTTAGGGAACTGGTCACTTGCACATGATTTTATGTGAGCACCAATGTATTAGGGTTTTATAGTTTCTAACATAACCCCTCTTATTAAGGGTAATACTATCATTAAATTAGAGAGTATCCAAGTATGTATTGTTTTAATCATGGTTTATCTTGGTTACAAAGTTAAATGGTTGTTAACCACACATGGTTTTATTTATAGGACTTAACATTAGGTGATTCTTTTATTTTATAATTAAGCATGAGAGTGTAATGCTAGGGTTCTAATTCTATGTGCTGGCTGACATATGGTTTTGAAACTTAAATATGGCTTCATTGGGTTTTAGTTGTGCTCACCCAAGTGATACATAACTAGGGTTTAGTCTCCCTATCCATTTTAAGGTGGTTGTTTGCTTTATTGTTTCTGTTCCCCTTTAATTACTAAGGACTTGAGAATTGGTTTTATCTTATACCAATAGATTTCTATTATACCCTTAATCTATTGTTAGAGTAACTAAAGTTGTTATAGTTCTTCTTATAGTTAACTTTGGTCATATGAATGGATGGTTTCTCACCATATTAGGTATGGAGTTTTACTCTAAGGTTTTCTTATGTTTCTTAGGTGAAGAATAAGTGGAATGTAGATGTAGTAGAATTCTACTTGTGATCACCAAGTGATTCACGAGTTAAGGTTGGGATCTAAGCCTAGGGTTGCTTATTATTGATCTCCTTATAATTTCATGTGGCCAATGATATCTGCTTATCCTATTAGGGTTTATCTTATACTCACATACTTCAAGAGCATGATCATGGATTAGGCATGATCACTTGTTCTTTATCTCTTTACCTCAACTTCTTAGGGTTTATGATCACTACACAATTTATAATGATCAAGATTGGGATTCCTAGGTTATCTCTCATGCAATGGGTTCTTATTTCTAGGCTCAAGCATTGTCTTGATCAGCTAGGGTACAACCCTCCTATTTTACTTTCTAGGATGGACATGGCTGTGGTTGTCTCAATGGATTATATCCCAGGAGAATGTCTGAGATATTCTGTTAGGGTTCTTCTTAAACAATGATGATTTAATCATCAGGACATATGGATAGTTCTCTCTCATTTGGGAAGGACTTTAATGCTAACCTGAGGTTAGGCTCCATAGAGATTGATGTGATCATCAATATCTATGTTTAATATAATTGGTTTCTCTCTCTAGGGATTGTTTTGATTAACATCCTAGGGTTTCTCTTAAAGATGATGATTTAAATGCATGGATGTATATCCAAGGTTTAGCTCAAGGGTTGTCATTGCTTTTCTAATAAATATTATAGAACTCTCACCTCTCTAGGTTTGATGTACAACAATATGGAATAGAGAAGGATGGATATATTTCTAGAGTTCATCTCCTTGTCATGTTTCCAAGATTGAAATAGAATGAATACCATGAGGTTCATGGTAGGATCAAGGATTAGTTTACGACATGGAAAAGATAAGTCAAGAATGGTTTCTCCAGTTATTGTTACTTGATTTCCAATTAAATGGATGTTCATATGTTATGGCAAGAAATATCATGTTATGATCTTTGATAAGATCAAGTAGTTGATCCTTGATTAATAAGTTCTTGTGTTGATTTTAATACCATTTGATCTAACCCCTTAGATCAAATCATCTCTACCCAAAACAAGGTTTTAGCAAAGTCACATTGAGGTTCATAGCGCTTGACTTGATGAGCTACTTCAATTCCACCAAGGTCAAGTGAAACTTCGATTCATCGTGATCTGTTTTACTTTAAAGCGCGAAATTCCCCAGATTTTCTATGCATGAATGCAATGCACACATCTGTTTCCTCTATTTTTGTAACCCCAATACCTGGGATATTACAGTCTCTACCCCTTAAACTAAACTTCGTCCTCGAAGTTTGAACTCTCTCACGTTTTCGGAGTGTGGATCTGACTTATGCAAACTACACTTCTCTCGAACTCCGTATTGATCTTACTGGATATAATTGAATACATCCCTTGTCCAGATTCTTCCTGGAATCCATTAGTGTCTGTCTTTGAACATTAGTTCTTACTCCAGTTCTATGATTTTTCTCTGGAATCTAATAATACCCGTCTCTGAACCATGGCTCTTACTTTGATTCATTGATTTCTTCCAACTATTATAATCTTGTTTCCTATCTCATTGAAGATTCAATGATTGGGACTTCTTCTTGTCCCGGCAGTCTTTATTGAGGACTAATTGGATAACATTCTCCTATTTGATAAAATAGGTCTTTGTTTTTCCCTTACTACCAAAACTTCAATATTGGTACTTAATAAGGTACTAACTATGGAATTAGTCGTGATGGTTTATTTTTCTAGTAATGGATTAGACTTATATAGTCCATCCAATCATGGTTTATAGTTGATACCTATAACTATTTTGGGTTCTTTAGGTTCCATGAAAGGAATCATTCTAATGGAATTTAGTTTTGGGTATAGTCAACATCCTTCAGTCTTTGGCATTCCAAAGTTTTATTTGGTCTACGGTATTTCCTTCATCCAACTTCTTTATGTTTGACTTACTTGAGCTTAAGTACTTCTGAGTAGATATTACTTACTTGCACAAGTTATAATCCACTTCTTACGTCCTCGATGTATGAACCTCGGCTTCTGGTCTGACCTTCTTCTGAAGGTATTGTTCAACAATCTTATGAAAATAAGATCGAACTTCCTCTCAGTTCAGACCTTCACCTTCTATTATGCTCAAAGTATTGAGTTATTGTGCATCCAACTCAATCTTTACTCTACCCCTTAGAGTTTTCTTATGGTCTTCAACTCCTTTTCTTCCAACTATTGGACTTATGATTAGAATATTGGTATAGGTCTTGTTTATAATTTATATTCCTCTAAGGTTTTGCGACGAAACTTTGTGGTGTATCCACTCAATTGTGGACATCCAATGTGAATCCTTTGACTAAATGTTCATAGATCTAGCTATTTGGCTGACAAGATTTTTATTTGTTCACAAACTTTTGTTACAACTAATTAATTCGTGGACTAATTGTAATACCAACTGATACCAGCTGTGGCTATTATACCAACTGTGGCTATTTGATATCTAAAAATGGATTCTATTTTAGGTTCTGATCAACTGGACGAGACATCTTCTACTTTATCTGGCAGTATTGATCCTATACCATTTGTGGTCTTCTGATACCAACTACGGTCTTCTTATAACTGCTATGGTTTCATCTATCATCTTCCTTCATTCAGGGTTTCTTTTGCAAGAAAACCACTAGCTGACACTATGAATATAGTATCCTAAGTGATTTCCCATGCATTCCCTCTTCTATGTTGACTATGGATCTGCTTCAGCTTCACCATAATCACCATATTTCTTACCTTCATGCTTCTCATGTACTAAAGTACTCCTCTGTTGAGGTAAAGCACGAATGTTGATTGGCACTTCCTTCAGAGTATTGTGGTTGCTTCCCACAACTTTGTTTCCTTTATCTGATGAACCTTCATCTTGTCTTCAAAATATACAGAATTCGTCACTTCCTCACACGAATACCATTACCCTCTAGATCTATAGCATCAAGTAAGGACTTAATATTGCAACATGCATTTGCATATCAAAGTCAAACTTCATGTATGGATCTAGTCAAACAATGAAAATTCAATAAAATCCAAGAAGATTCAGCTTTGTGCTTATAATACACATCATCATAAACCTGAATATGATTGTTGAGTTAGACATCTCTAAACATCAGGCTCTGATGTGTAGTATAGAACACCACATAATATAGGTTTATGTCGTGATACTTAGCACGAATACGTGAATTTCTACTATTTGTCTCAACATTTATCTTAATTGCACATTTGCAATGAGACAAACTTGAAACAGAATGGCCTAGGATAGTTAAGGTTAACCTAGTTTTCTTTGGAAGTTCTAACAAAGTAGTATACTATATATAAGTGCTATTGAGGACTACTTCCTAAGATATAATTAGTTCTACCATGTCTACTCTGAATACTTATCTATTAGGTTATAGCTCCTATACTTCCAAGTGTTTCTTTCATAAGACTATGGTCATGATGTGCTTGGCACACTTCCCATATTTTTGGAACACAGTTCTTGCACTATTGTCTGGCTTCTTATTGTTCTCCTCCAAAATGTTTATGACGTTCTATTCCATCACATAATGATTCTCAGGTGAATCATATATGATTAACAACTCTACCATATAAGTAGACATATTATTTTCCTATCTCTCTTACTTACCTTCCATAATTGACTCATCATGGTCTATACTACCTCATATGACTTGTTTTTATCACTTACTATCAGTTGTTTCACACGTCTCGAAAATTTTACTTACTCATTACTTATCTTGGTCTACATCTTCTATTAGGATATCTTAATTATCTTCATCAATTGATATAATTCCTATTACCAGTCTGGATAATTCTTACTTAATCATAACATATGTTGGTACACCTCTTCCAATAGGATAGCTTCCTTATGGTTGTATCCTCTCTTTGGACTACCATGTATTGTATACCAACTGTGATCTACTCATAATTATTTTAGGGTCTTAAGAGTATCCTACATAATTTGAGATTAGCTAGCTAACATTACTTAGGAAATATAGGTAAGAAATGTTGACTCAAGTGTGTCAGGATTATTCTCAAGTGAATATCCATCTCAAGTCATAAAAAGATTTGGTTCACCTAAGACAAATTCCTATAGACACTACCAATCCTATAGGTCTCCTTTAAAGGGTTTTAATCCTAGGGTCAAAGCATTTGCTCGATACCAACTGTGGTGACCCGGCATACCACCGCATGGTGTAGTATGCAAGTCCGATATAACACCAATGAAACACCGTTCCACTAGTATTATATCGCTCGAGTGGTACAACGAAACATATGCGGGTCCAAGGCATGTCTATAGAATTACAACATTGACTCCATTACATAAGATCATCATAGCCTCCTACTTTACAATGAGGTAAAACTCGCAAATAAACTCCAGAAGAACGACTTGTAGTCTAGTCTTATCACGAACTCTATTTGTAGAGTATTTAACTAGCTATAGAGGCTAAGAATAGATTCTAGCTAAGTAGGAGCTAGGTTTAGGAAGCTAGTTACCTTCTATGGCTAAACTAGGTTTTCTCCTTGTTGGATGTGGTATCTGACTCCTCTGACACGGTCCTGTCTCTTGAAGTAGTTGTTGACTTCTCGGCCTTCGAGTTGCACTGTAGATCCTTCTTCGATGCCTCCATATCTAAGCAGGGGATTTAAGAGTGGGATGAGTACGAGCGTACTCAACAAGTTCATTATAGGAAAGAGGTGTTTAATGCACTAGCTACGGCATTAGACCGGAAAGTCTAATACCAATGCAGGTTTTCATAACCATTTCTTCAAAAGGTTGCTTTTATTCAGAAGAACTATGTCCGTCAGCCTTCACCGGTTTACTAGAACTTCATGGAGCTCCTTTCCGGCCGCGTTCGCAGTTCCATATCCCGGAACAGGGAGTGACAGGTCACGGTTTGTTACACTCTGCAGAGGTGTGTTGCTTTACCCATAAGAGATCTTAACCTTGGTGCCAACCGAGCCGCGAGCTCGTCCACACTTCCTATGGAGTGAGGCCCGGTATAAGGTCTAGCCAATCATGTTCCTCCGCTACCTCGCACACCCACCCTTTGTTGCAGACTCCGACCCTGGGTCCACGCCGGTCCCATTATTCCCATAGATTTCAGGGTGGACCCCGACCACGACAACAATGCAGGGCTCGACCATACATTCCTACGCCGGCAGCTGCAACCCATCATAGACCTCATTACCGTTGGGACTTCTATGGGTTCCCACCCCTGCATCATGTCTCGCAAGATCATGTGCACCCAGTAATGAGCATCCGTTGATGAACGAGAGGTGGAAACACTTTTGACTACTCCGTCCCACTCCGGATCTTATGGTTAACACGGGTATTACGGCACAAGAATCACTGGACGACATTTGTTGTTTAACCCTAGATGGATATAAACCCTTGCAAAGGAACCTCCACCATATCAACACAATCCATGGTTCCATTGCCCACCACATAGTCATATTCATAGTTATGAAAATAGTGGTTTTGATTTTTATGCAATAGTGATAATCATAGTACTTTGCAAGTAATTTGATAAAGATACTCAAATGACATGAGCAAGCGATGAACTTGCCTTTCTTGACTGCAAGATTATGCGGTCAAGGTCTTCGATACGCAATAACTCCAAATTCTGAAATAGCATCATCGTCCGGTAAGGACGATGTTTAAAAGATTGGCAAGGATGCAATAATGCATAAGTATGAGATGCAATCGCTCTAAGCGTGATCTAACCCCGATGATTTAGGATCGGTGAGTTGTAATGATTGGTTCGGGGTGTGTTGCACTTTTAGAGTGATTCACAAACAAGGTTCTTATTAAGGATTGGTTGCTTGATATCATAAACAGGTGTTGTAATATATCGTAATAATAATACTAATAGCACACAATAATAACATTTGGTATAACACTAACATGTAATGAATAGTGGTTGGTTTTAGCACTATGTGGCATGGTTAATGATTAATTATCATATACTTCTAAAGAATAACTTTTGAAGAACATGTTCTTTAATAAAGAACAAGTAAGATAATTAGGGTTGGTGGGGTTCTATGGCTTTCCATGGTTCTAATTGTTTTTCTGGAGTAAGTAGTAGATGGATCACATCCTCGTTGGATTCATCGGTTACTAGGGCTTGTATTGTTGAATTAAGCCTAGTCATCTTAATTACCAATAGTTTCTATCAAGGTGATATACCTTATTGGAGATAATTGGCTAGGGTTTATAGATCCCGTTAGGTAGGGTGGATGATGATTCCTTATTTTCTTCAAAAGAATAACTTTTGAAGAACATACTTCTTAAGTAATAAGAAGTATTACAATTAAGGTTGTGGTTGCCTAAGGTTTACCTTTGGATTCACTAAGTAAAGAATGTTTGGTTCCTAAATAGGATGGTTCATAAATATCTCACACTAGTAGGGTTTAGTGGAGTATGGAATGTAAGGTAATCATCAATCATGGTTACTATTAGGATTCATCCCAATATTGTGATGCTAATCATGGATAGTTAAGGCTGGTGGTCTTGGGAATAGGAATTAGGGTTTTACACTTGGTTGATCCTACTAGATCAACAAGTTTGATTTAGATGAGAACATAGTATAGCAATTAACTAGTGATAGGGTTTTTTACATTTTATGTGGTCATGGCAATTATTTAGTTGCTATTATAGTTCTATGTTTGAAAGGAAAGTTTCATGATCACTTGTTCTAACTTAGGGTTTAGGTTAGAGGCAGGTTAAGGTTCTCATGTAATAATAGAGCTAGGTTTCTAAATGAATTTAGGGTTTTAGGATTACACATGAAATGATGAGTTCCTAGTTTTCTACCATATGGAACTAGGGTTGCATAATTACTATTTAGTTCATAAGTTAATAATTTCATTAATAAAGTTGAAGTTATCAATAACTTCAAAATAAAATAATATTCAATTTGGCTTTTCATTATTTTTAAATAATTTACTAATTAGGGTAATTATTAATTAGGGTTTAAATCCTTCTAATAAGGATTTAACAAAATAACAAATAAAGAAAATTAATTTTTCATGTTTTCTTTATTTGTTTACTGGTTTATTTATTTATTTTAGAAACTACTCTTAATTATTGAATTTTAATTGAGTTTAGAAATAGAATTAAAGGCTTAATTAAATAATTAAATTTTTATTAAAAATAAAAATTTCATTTTATATTTTTATTGGATAGAGTTTACTTTTATAAGAATTTTGATATCTTATTTTTATTTTTCTGAGCTTTTATGAATTTTCTAGATTTATTTAAAGTTGCAGAGATTATTGAATTTGAATTTAAAAGTTAAAATCTAAAGCTACCCAGACAGAACACCCACACAGTCCATGACTGGTGGGCCGTGTCCACGCTGGTGACCACGTGTGCCGACGTGGCAACCATGTGCCCCTCCGGCGGCCAGTGGTGGTCGCCGCCGGCGATTGCGGGTTCCCGCAGGGGCGTGCGCATGCTAATTGGAAGGAGGACGCCGAGGCGAACCTCGTGGTGGTTGCGCCACCACCGAATGGTCGCCGGAACTTGGCCGGCGGCGAGGCTGAGCGGCAGAGCTCACGGGCCAGCGACGCGGTGGCGCTACAGCGAGCAATCAGACGAGCTAGGCATGCTAGGAGGTTGAGTGTCTCACCAGGAGCAAGATGAGCTTGGCGACGAGGTCTCTGGTGGTCTATGTCGCCGGAATTCATGGCACCGGTGTCGGGGAAGATGAGGTCGACGATGGCGCTACGGGTTGATTGGGGTCGATTCTTCTTGCAGGCAGAACATGTCGGCCACGGCGGTGCTGATGGTGGTCACGGTTGGGCTTGGGGAGGCTCTGAACGGCGGCGAGGGAGATGGCCGGGGTGAGCTAGGGTTTCGTCTGGGGCGAATTTTGGAGCAGGGGAGGAAAATCCGAAGCTCCAGGTCGTCATTGGGCTTTTATATGGCGCCAAGATGTGCCTCGTCATGCCTCCGGTCGAGGAGGTGCTGCCACGGCGAGGAGAAGCAGTCCACGGCGTCGTGGTGTCCACCATGCGCCAGGAAGGGATGAGGATGACGCCTCCCCAGTTTTTTTTAAACGAAGGGGTAAGTGGGTTGGCTTTGGGCTGTGTCTTGGGCCGTGTTGGTGGGTGATACGTCTCCGACGTATCGATAATTTCTTGTGTTCTATGCCATATTATTGATGATACCTACATGTTTTATGCACACTTTATGTCATATTCGTGCATTTTCTGGAACTAACCTATTAACAAGATGCCGAAGTGCCAGTTCCCGTTTTCTCGCTGTTTTTGGTTTCGTAAATCCTAGTAACGAAATATTCTCGGAATTGGACGAAACAAAGACCCGGGGCCCTATTTTTCCACGGAGCTTCCGGAAGACCGAAGAACACACGAAGTGGGGCCACGAGGTGGCCAAGCTATAGGGCGGCGCGGCCCAAGCCCCGGCCGCGCCGACCTATAGCGTGGGCCCCTCGTTAGCCCCCGACTCGCCCTTCCGCCAACTTAAAGCCTCCGTCGCGAAACCCCCGAGGCGAAAAACCACGATACGGAAAACCTTGCGAGACGCCGCCGCCGCCGATCCCATCTCGGGGGATTCCGGAGATCTCCTCCGGCACCCTCGCCGGAGAGGGGATTCATCTCCCGGAGGACTCTACACCGCCATGGTCGCCTCCGGAGTGATGAGTGAGTAGTTCACCCCTGGACTATGGGTCCATAGCAGTAGCTAGATGGTTGTCTTCTCCTCATTGTGCTTCATTGTTGGATCTTGTGAGCTGCCTAACATGATCAAGATCATCTATCCGTAATTCTATATGTTGTGTTTGTCGGGATCCGATGGATAGAGAATACCATGTCATGTTAATTATCAAGTTATTATACATGTGTTGTTTATGATCTTGCATGCTCTCCGTTACTAGTAGAGGCTCGGCCAAGTTTTTACTTTTAACTCCAAGAGGGAGTACTTATGCTCGATAGTGGGTTCATGCCCGCATTGACACCAGGACGATGATGAGAAAGTTCTAAGGTTGTGTTGTGTCTGTTGCCGGATAAAACATTGGCGCTATGTCCGAGGATGTAGTTGTTGATTACATTACGCACCATACTTAATGCAATTGTCCGTTGTTTAGCAACTTAATACCTGGAGGGGTTCGGATGATAACCTCGAAGGTGGACTTTTTAGGCATAGATGCGGTTGGATGGCGGTCTATGTACTTTGTCGTAATGCCCAATTAAATCTCACTATACTTATCATGTCATGTATGTGCATTGTTATGCCCTCTCTATTTGTCAATTGCCCGACTCGTAATTTGTTCACCCAACATGCTTTTATCTTATGGGAGAGACACCTCTAGTGAACTGTGGACCCCGGTCCATTCTTTAATACTGAAATACAAATCTGCTTGCAATACTTGTTTTTACTATTTTCTCTGCAAACAATCATCTTCCACACAATACGGTTAATCCTTTGTTACAGCAAGCCGGTGAGATTGACAACCTCATCTGTTTCGTTGGGGCAAAGTACTTTGGTTGTGTTGTGCAGGTTCCACGTTGGCGCCGGAATCTCCGGTGTTGCGCCGCACTACATCCCGCCGCCATCAACCTTCAACGTGCTTCTTGGCTCCTCCTGGTTCGATAAACCTTGGTTTCTTTCCGAGGGAAAACTTGCTGCTGTGCGCATCATACCTTCCTCTTGGGGTTGCCCAACGAACGTGTGAAATACACGCCATCAAGCTCTTTTCTCGGCGCCGTTGCCGGGGAGATCAAGACACGCTGCAAGGGGAGTCTCCACTTCTCAATCTCTTTACTTTGTTTTTGTCTTGCTTTATTTTATTTACTACTTTGTTTGCTGCATTATATCAAAACACAAAAAAATTAGTTGCTAGCTTTACTTTATTTGTTATCTTGTTTGCTATATCAAAAACACAAAAAAATTAGTTTACTTGCATTTACTTTATCTAGTTTGCTTTATTTACTATTGCTAAAATGGCCAACCCTGAAAATACTAAGTTGTGTGACTTCACTAGCACAAATAATAATGATTTCCTATGCACACCTATTGCTCCACCTGCTACTACAGCAGAATTCTTTGAAATTAAACCTGCTTTACTTAATCTTGTCATGAGAGAGCAATTTTCCGGTGTTAGTTCCGATGATGCTGCTGCCCATCTCAATAATTTTGTTGAACTATGTGAAATGCAAAAGTATAAAGATGTAGATGGTGACATTATAAAATTAAAATTGTTTCCTTTCTCATTAAGAGGAAGAGCTAAAGATTGGTTGCTATCTCTGCCTAAGAATAGTATTGATTCCTGGACTAAATGCAAGGATGCTTTTATTGGTAGATATTATCCCCCTGCTAAAATTATATCTTTGAGGAGTAGCATAATGAATTTTAAACAATTAGATAATGAACATGTTGCTCAAGCTTGGGAAAGAATGAAATCTCTCGGTTAAAAATTGCCCAACCCATGGATCGACTACTTGGATGATCATCCAAACCTTCTATGCAGGACTAAATTTGTCTTCGCGGAATTTATTGGATTCAGCTGCTGGAGGTACCTTTATGTCCATCACTCTTGGTGAAGCAACAAAGCTTCTTGATAATATGATGGTTAATTACTCTGAATGGCACACGGAAAGAGCTCCACAAGGTAAGAAGGTAAATTCTGTTGAAGAATCCTCTTCCTTGAATGATAAGGTTGATGCTATTATGTCTATGCTTGCGAATGATAGGACTAATGTTGATCCTAATAATGTTCCATTAGCTTCATTGGTTGCTCAAGAAGAACATGTTGATGTGAACTTCATTAAAAATAATAATTTCAACAACAATGCTTATCGGAACAATTCTAGTAATAACTATAGGCCATATCCTTATAATAATGGTAACGGTTATGCTAATTCTTATGGGAATTCTTACAACAATAATAGGAATACACCCCTGGACTTGAAGCCATGCTTAAAGAATTTATTAGTACACAAACTGCCTTTAACAAATCTGTTGAGGAAAAACTCAATAAAATTGATATTCTTGTTTCTAGAGTTGATAGTCTTGCCTCTGATGTTGATCTTTTGAAATCGAAAGTTATGCCTAATAGGGATATTGAAAATAAAATTGTTACTACAGCAAATGCCATCCAAGTTAGAATTAATGAGAATATAAGATTAATGGCTGAACTGCGTGCTAGGTGGGATAGAGAAGAAAATGAAAAACTAGCTAAAAAGGAAAATGTAGCTAAAGTTTGGACTATTACCACCACTAGCAATGCTAATGACTCATATGTTGCTGCACCTCCTACTATCCATGATAAAATAATTGGTGTTGGCAATGCTTCTACTCCTAGTGCAAAGCGCGCAAAATTACCCGAAGCTGCTAAAACTGCTGAAACTGCCTGTGATAAAGCTGCTGAAATTTTTTCCAACCTTGGGGATGATAATCCCATTGCTTTAGATTGTAATGATTTAGATTTTGATGATTGCCATATCTCTGAAGTTATAAAGTTCTTGCAAAAACTTGCTAAAAGTCCCAATGCTAGTGCTATAAATTTGGCTTTCACAAAACATATTACAAATGCTCTCATAAAAGCTAGAGAAGAGAAACTAAAACTTGAAACTTCTATTCCTAGAAAGTTAGAGGATGGTTGGGAGCCCATGATTAAAATGAGAATCAAAGATTTTGATTGTAATGCCTTATGTGATCTTGGTGCAAGTATTTCGTTATGCCTAAGAAAGTCTATGATATGCTTGACTTGCCACCATTGAAAAAATGTTATTTGGATGTTAATCTTGTTGATAATGCTAAAAAGAAACCTTTGGGGAAAGTTGATAATGTTCATATTATGGTTAACAATAACCTTGTCCCCGTTGATTTTGTTGTCTTGGATATTGAATGCAATGCATCTTGTCCCATTATATTGGGAAGACCTTTTCTTTGAACCGTTGGTGCTACTATTGATATGAAGGAAGGTAATATTAAATATCAATTTTCTCTCAAGAAAGGTATGGAACACTTCCCTAGAAAGAGAATGAAGGTACCTTATGATTCTATCATTAGAACAAATTATGATGTTGATGCTTCATCTTTCGATGTTACTTGAGTTACACTTTCTGCGCCTAGCTGAAAGGCGTTAAAGAAAAGCGCTTATGGGAGACAACCCATGTTTTTACTACAGTACTTTGTTTTATACTTGTGTCTTGGAAGTTGTTTACTACTGTAGCAACCTCTCCTTATCTTAGTTTTATGTTTTGTTGTGCCAAGTAAAGTCTTTGATAGAAAAGTAAGTACTAGATTTGGATTACTGCGCAGTTCCAGATTTCTTTTCTGTCACGAATCTGGGTCTATCTCCCTGTAGGTAGCTCAGAAAATTACGCCAATTTACGAGCATGATCCTCAGATATGTACGCAACTTTCATTAAATTTGAGCATTTTCGTTTGAGCAAGTCTGTTGGCCTAATAAAATCCATCTTTACGGATCTGTTCTGTTTTGACAGATTCTGTCTTTTATTTCGCATTGCCTCTTTTGCTATGTTGGATGAATTTCTTTGATCCATTAATGTCCAGTAGCTTTATGCAATGTCCAGAAGTGTTAAGAATGATTGTGTCACCTCTGAACATGTGAATTTTTATTATGCACTAACCCTCTAATGAGTTGTTTCGAGTTTGGTGTGGAGGAAGTTTTCAAGGGTCAAGAGAGGAGTATGATGCAATATGATCAAGGAGAGTGAAAGCTCTAAGCTTGGGGATGCCCCGGTGGTTCACCCCTGCATATATTAAGAAGACTCAAGCGTCTAAGCTTGGGGATGCCCAAGGCATCCCCTTCTTCATCGACAACATTATCGGGTTCCTCCCCGAAACTATATTTTTATTCGGCCACATCTTATGTACTTTGCTTGGAGCGTCGGTTTGTTTTTTGTTTTTTGTTTTGTTTGAATAAAATGGATCCTAGCATTCACTTTATGGGAGAGAGACACGCTCCGCTGTTGCATATGGACAAATATGTCCTTAGGCTCTACTCATAGTATTCATGGCGAAGTTCTTCTTCGTTAAATTGTTATATGGTTGGAATTGGAAAATGCTACATGTAGTAACTCTAAAATGTCTTGGATAATTTGATACTTGGCAATTGTTGTGCTCATGTTTAAGCTCTTGCATCATATACTTTGCACCCATTAATGAAGAAATACTTAGAGCTTGCTAATTTGGTTTGCATATTTGGTTTCTCTAGAGTCTAGATAACATCTAGTATTGAGTTTTGAACAACAAGGAAGACGGTATGGAGTCTTATAATGTTTACCATATGTCTTTTATGTGAGTTTTGCTGTACCGTTCATCCTTGTGTTTGTTTCAAATAACCTTGCTAGCCTAAACCTTGTATCGAGAGGGAATACTTCTCATGCATCCAAAATCCTTGAGCCAACCACTATGCCATTTGTGTCCACCATACCTACCTACTACATGGTATTTATCCGCCATTCCAAAGTAAATTGCTTGAGTGCTACCTTTAAAATTCCATCATTCACCTTTGCAATATATAGCTCATGGGACAAATAGCTTAAAAACTATTGTGGTATTGAATATGTACTTATGCACTTTATCTCTTATTAAGTTGCTTGTTGAGCGATAACCATGTTTCGGGGACGCCATCAACTATTCTTTGTTGGATATCATGTGAGTTGCTATGCATGTCCGTCTTGTCCGAAGCAAGAGAGATCTACCACCTTCATGGTTGGAGCATGCATATTGTTAGAGAAGAACTTTGGGCCGCTAACTAAAGCCATGATTCATGGTGGAAGTTTCAGTTTGGACATATATCCTCAATCTCATATGAGAATAATAATTGTTGCCACATGCTTATGCATTTAAGAGGAGTCCATTATCTCGTTGTCCATGTTGTCCCGGTATGGATGTCTAAGTTGAGAATAATCAAAAGCGAGAAATCCAAAATGCGAGCTTTCTCCTTAGACCTTTGTACAGGCGGCATGGAGGTACCCCATTGTGACACTTGGTCAAAACATGTGCATTGCAAAGATCCGGTAGTCCAAGTTAATTAGGACAAGGTGCGGGCACTATTAGTATACTATGCATGAGACTTGCAACTTGTAAGATATAATGTACATAACTCATATGCTTTATTACTACCGTTGACAAAATTGTTTCATGTTTTCAAAATAAAAGCTCTAGCACAAATATAGCAATCGATGCTTTCCTCTTTGAAGGACCATTCTCTTTACTTTTATGTTGAGTCAGTTCACCTATTTCTCTCCACCTCAAGAAGCAAACACTTGTGTGAACCGTGCATTGATTCCTACATACTTGCATATTGTACTTGTTATATTACTCTATGTTGACTATTATCCATGAGATATACATGTTACAAGTTGAAAGCAACCGCTGAAACTTAATCTTCCTTTGTGTTGTTTCAATACCTTTACTTTGATTTATTGCTTTATGAGTTAACTCTTATGCAAGACTTATTAATACTTGTCTTGAAGTACTATTCATGAAAAGTTTTTGTTATATGATTCACCTGTTTACTCATGTCATCACCATTGTTTTGATCGCTGCATCCACTACATATGTTTACAATAGTATGATCAAGGTTATGATGGCATATCACTTCAGAAATTATCTTTGTTATCGTTTTACTCGCTCGGGACGAGCGTAACTAAGCTTGGGGATGCTTGATACGTCTCCGACGTATCGATAATTTCTTGTGTTCTATGCCATATTATTGATGATACCTACATGTTTTATGCACACTTTATGTCATATTCGTGCATTTTCTGGAACTAACCTATTAACAAGATGCCGAAGTGCCGGTTCTCGTTTTCTGCTGTTTTTGGTTTCAGAAATCCTAGTAACGAAATATTCTCGGAATTGGACGAAACAAAGACCCGGGGCCCTATTTTTCCACGGAGCTTCCGGAAGACCGAAGAACACACGAAGTGGGGCCACGAGGTGGCCAAGCTATAGGGCGGCGCGGCCCAAGCCCCGGCCGCGCCGACCTATAGCGTGGGCCCCTCGTTAGCCCCCGACTCGCCCTTCCGCCTACTTAAAGCCTCCGTCGCGAAACCCCCGAGGCGAAAAACCACGATACGGAAAACCTTACCGAGACGCCGCCGCCGCCGATCCCATCTCGGGGGATTCCGGAGATCTCCTCCGGCACCCTGCCGGAGAGGGGATTCATCTCCCGGAGGACTCTACACCGCCATGGTCGCTCTCGGAGTGATGAGTGAGTAGTTCACCCCTGGACTATGGGTCCATAGCAGTAGCTAGATGGTTGTCTTCTCCTCATTGTGCTTCATTGTTGGATCTTGTGAGCTGCCTAACATGATCAAGATCATCTATCCGTAATTCTATATGTTGTGTTTGTCGGGATCCGATGGATAGAGAATACCATGTCATGTTAATTATCAAGTTATTATACATGTGTTGTTTATGATCTTGCATGCTCTCCGTTACTAGTAGAGGCTCTGGCCAAGTTTTTACTTTTAACTCCAAGAGGGAGTACTTATGCTCGATAGTGGGTTCATGCCCGCATTGACACCCGGGACGAGTGACGAAAGTTCTAAGGTTGTGTTGTGCTTGTTGCCACTAGGGATAAAACATTGGCGCTATGTCCGAGGATGTAGTTGTTGATTACATTACGCACCATACTTAATGCAATTGTCCGTTGTTTAGCAACTTAATACTCGGAGGGGGTTCGGATGATAACCTCGAAGGTGGACTTTTTAGGCATAGATGCGGTTGGATGGCGGTCTATGTACTTTGTCGTAATGCCCAATTAAATCTCACTATACTTATCATGTCATGTATGTGCATTGTTATGCCCTCTCTATTTGTCAATTGCCCGACTGTAATTTGTTCACCCAACATGCTTTTATCTTATGGGAGAGACACCTCTAGTGAACTGTGGACCCCGGTCCATTCTTTAATACTCGAAATACAAATCTGTCTGCAATACTTGTTTTTACTATTTTCTCTGCAAACAATCATCTTTCACACAATACGGTTAATCCTTTGTTACGAGCAAGCCGGTGAGATTGACAACCTCACTCGTTTCGTTGGGGCAAAGTACTTTGGTTGTGTTGTGCGGGTTCCACGTTGGCGCCGGAATCTCCGGTGTTGCGCCGCACTACATCCCGCCGCCATCAACCTTCAACGTGCTTCTTGGCTCCTCCTGGTTCGATAAACCTTGGTTTCTTTCTGAGGGAAAACTTGCTGCTGTGCGCATCATACCTTCCTCTTGGGGTTGCCCAACGAACGTGTGAAATACACGCCATCAGTGGGCTACTGTTGGGCCATGGTGGTGGGCTGCGGTGGCCAGGTGAGGTCTGGTAAGCCACTCCTCCTTTTCTCTTCTCTATTTTTTTATTTTCTGGTTTCAATTTCATTTATTGAATTTTGTTTTGAATCTAATTTGATTTCAAAATTTTCTTGCAGGTTTCTTATTATGTTAATTCAATTACAAGGTAATGTGATGTATCACACCACACTCCATTATGAGGCAAGTATTTTATATTTGATTACATTTCATGCTTGTTGGCTTATTCAAAAATAAATAGGCATGAGTTTATATCCTCATTTTTAATTTTCTTTTTCTTTGTGAATCAAGTTATTTGGATTATTATAGTTGATACTTTAAAGGTTGTATTAAGACTTGGTTTCAATTTAGGGAACTGGTCACTTGCACATGATTTTATGTGAGCACCAATGTATTAGGGTTTTATAGTTTCTAACATAACCCCTCTTATTAAGGGTAATACTATCATTAAATTAGAGAGTATCTAAGTATGTATTGTTTTAATCATGGTTTATCTTGGTTACAAAGTTAAATGGTTGTTAACCACACATGGTTTTATTTATAGGACTTAACATTAGGTGGTTCTTTTATTTTATAATTAAGCATGAGAGTGTAATGCTAGGGTTCTAACTCTATGTGCTGGCTGACATATGGTTTTGAAACTTAAATATGGCTTCATTGGGTTTTAGTTGTGCTCACCCAAGTGATACATAACTAGGGTTTAGTCTCCCTATCCATTTTAAGGTGGTTGTTTGCTTTATTGTTTCTGTTCCCCTTTAATTACTAAGGACTTGAGAATTGGTTTTATCTTATACCAATAGATTTCTATTATACCCTTAATCTATTGTTAGAGTAACTAAAGTTGTTATAGTTCTTTTTATAGTTAACTTTGGTCATATGAATGGATGGTTTCTCACCATATTAGGTATGGAGTTTTACTCTAAGGTTTTCTTATGTTTCTTAGGTGAAGAATAAGTGGAATGTAGATGTAGTAGAATTCTACTTGTGATCACCAAGTGATTCACAAGTTAAGGTTGGGATCTAAGCCTAGGGTTGCTTATTATTGATCTCCTTATAATTTCATGTGGCCAATGATATCTGCTTATCCTATTAGGGTTTATCTTATACTCACATACTTCAAGAGCATGATCATGGATTAGGCATGATCACTTGTTCTTTATCTCTTTACCTCGAGTTCTTAGGGTTTATGATCACTACACAGTTTATAATGATCAAGATTGGGATTCCTAGGTTATCTCTCATGGAATGGGTTCTTATTTCTAGGCTCAAGCATTGTCTTGATCAGCTAGGGTACAACCCTCCTATTTTACTTTCTAGGATGGACATGGCTGTGGTTGTCTCAATGGATTATATCCCAGGAGAATGTCTGAGATATTCGTTAGGGTTCTTCTTAAACAATGATGATTTAATCATCAGGACATATGGATAGTTCTCTCTCATTTGGGAAGGACTTTAATGCTAACCTGAGGTTAGGCTCCATAGAGATTGATGTGATCATCAATATCTATGTTTAATATAATTGGTTTCTCTCTCTAGGGATTGTTTTGATTAACATCCTAGGGTTTCTCTTAAAGATGATGATTTAAATGCATGGATGTATATCCAAGGTTTAGCTCAAGGTTGGTTGTTGCTTCTCTAATAATTATTATAGAACTCTCACCTCTCTAGGTTTGATGTACAACAATATGGAATAGAGAAGGATGGATATATTTCTAGAGTTCATCTCCTTGTCATGTTTCCAAGATTGAAATAGAATGAATACCATGAGGTTCATGGTAGGATCAAGGATTAGTTTACGACATGGAAAAGATAAGTCAAGAATGGTTTCTCCGAGTTATTGTTACTTGATTTCCAATTAAATGGATGTTCATATGTTATGGCAAGAAATATCATGTTATGATCTTTGATAAGATCAAGTAGTTGATCCTTGATTAATAAGTTCTTGTGTTGATTTTAATACCATTTGATCCAACCCCTTAGATCAAATCATCTCAACCCAAAACAAGGTTTTAGCAAAGTCACATTGAGGTTCATAGCGCTTGACTTGATGAGCTACTTCAATTTCACCAAGGTCAAGTGAAACTTCAGTTACTGTGACTGTTTTACTTTAAAGCGCGAAAATTCCCCAGATTTTCTATGCATGAATGCAATGCACACATCTGTTTCCTCTATTTTTGTAACCCCAATACCTGGGATATTACACTCCTCCATGGATACTGAGGAGTTCGATCGCAAGGTGAAGGAATACGGATACGGTGATCAGCCCGAAGTTGAATCCGTCCAGCCTAAACAGGTCCTCGCAACCTTGGCGGCGCTGGATCAACGCGAATCAGAGGATGACAACACCTACTCCGATCCACAGCCATCCCGTGCAGGATCTCCGCTCTCGCGGGAGCGTCCGCACAAGGAAGTGCTGTCCCCAGAAGAACTGGTTGAGCAAGCAGGCATGGAGGCAATCGCACACTCGGATATTCTCAACAAACCCATAACCCCTGACGATGCCGCAGATCCGGAGGCTCTAGAAGCTAAAAGACAGGAGATGCTGGCAACAGCCCAGAAATTCGCCAGAACCGCAGCGGCAATGCTGGATGAGAGGAAAGAAGCCGCGCACTTTGATGAACAACTGGTAAAAGTCAAGGAGCTCCAGCAACACTGGAAAGACAAGGTCACCGAGCTTCAGCGGGAGGCCGATAAAATCAGGCGGGATGCTATACCTCCCCGCAAGATTACCTTCGCGACTCCCACTGAGCAACAGCCACTCGCAACTCCAAAGGATAACATGAAGAAGGCTGCGGAGATCCTGAAGAAAAAGACCGAGGAGATTGACATCGAATACGTCCGTACGCTTGTTGCCTCAGCAATGAAGAAGCGAGCAAGGCGGACACTTCGCGCAGGTTGGAATCCAACCCGGAGCATTGCATCTCTATCGCGCGAAGGACGCCTACGACAATCGCCATCGCGATGACGAATCGCGAACCGGGTCCTCGGAACGCGTGAAGGAAAACCAGAGAACACCCAAATCCAATCCCCGTACCATCAAAGACACCTCCGTCAGATCCGAGAAAGGGAAAGGATGCGATGTACACTAGTAGGAACAAGTACCGGAATCCCTCACCTCCACCCAACGGGCACCCGCGTCCTCCACTCCCTCGCCGCCGTAGTCCAGTCGGAAACACCAGGCCTCATAGTCCAGGTGGAATCAACATCCGCGACAACGTGCCGCCTCCGAGGAACAGAGAGCGTACACCGGAACCCCGCCGAAGCCGGAACAACGATCGAAAACCCGAGCCTAGGAGGAGTCGGAACGAGGAGCGTGACCCGGAGCCTCGCAGAAGCCGGAACGACGAAGGCAACCAGCACCATGGTGCAGGCAGCCATCGAAGCCGGAGTCAACACTGCAAAGGACGGGGAGATTCGGATGGCGGAAGCAAGAGGTCACATCGGCCCCCTCGCAGGTCTCCCTCACCACCACCTAGCGGTGGAGGCGGAGGTGGAGGCGGAGGCGGCGGCCGGAGATCTCGCTCTCGCTCAAAATCCCCCCTCCCCACGGCTCGCGGGACGCACTGGAACGTCTCAATGAATACAAGACTGATTACATAGGCCCAAAGTGCTTCGGCAGGATGATTCGAGAGGAACCAACGCCAAGGATGAACCTCAAGCTACCCGGAAACCTGAAGACCTATGATGGCACCGAAAGGCCGGATACCTGGATTGAGGATTACTATAATGCAGTAACCTTTGCCGGAGGAACCCCTAATATCGCCTGCCGCATGCTTCAGTTGTACCTTGTAGGTCCCGCCCGGATCTGGCTCAGCGACCTCGAGAAGAATTCCATCTTTTGCTGGTTCGACCTGAAGACCGCCTTCGAAAAGCACTTCAGGGGCACCTACAAAAGACCTGCCACAACAAGCGACTTACAGGCGTGTATCCAGAAGAAGGGTGAAACATCATGGAACTTCCTCACCCGACGGTTGGTGATGACCCACAAGTATAGGGGATCGCAGCAGTCTTCGCGGGTAGTAAAACCCAATTTATTGATTCGACACAAGGGGAGACAAAGAATACTTGAAAGCCTTAACAGCGGAGTTGTCCATTCAGCTGCACCTGGAAACAGACTTGCTCGCAAGAGTTTATCGATAGTAACAGCTTTATAGTAGTAGCGATGAGTGAAATAACAACAAGCGAGTAACGGAAACAGCAGTAGTGATTATAGTAAACAGCAGGATTAAAATATTGTAGGCACGGGGACGGATAACGGGCGTTGCATGGATGAGAGAAACTCATGTAACAATCAAGCGGGGCATTTGCGAGATAATAATAAAACGGTGTCTAAGTACAAAGCAATCAATAGGCATGTGTTCCAATTATAGTCGTACGTGCTCGCAATGAGAAACTTGCACAACATCTTTTGTCCTACCAGCCGGTGGCAGCCGGGCCTCAAGGGAATCTATCGGATATTAAGGTACTCCTTTTAATAGAGTACCGGAGCAAAGCATTAACACTCCGTGAACACATGTGATCCTCACATCACTACCATCCCCTCCGGTTGTCCCGATTTCGTCACTTCGGGGCCATTGGTTCCGGACAGCGACATGTGTATACAACTTGCGGGTAAGACCATAAACAATGAATATCATGATGAAATAATAACATGTTTAGATCTGAGATCATGGCACTCGGGCCCTAGTGACAAGCATTAAGCATAACAAGTTGCAACAATATCATCAAAGTACCAATTACGGACACTAGGCACTATGCCCTAACAATCTTACACTATTACATGACCAATCTCATCCAATCCCTACCATCCCCTTCGGCCTACAGCGGGGGAATTACTCACACATGGATGGGGGAAACATGGCTGGTTGATGAAGAGGAGTCGGTGGTGATGATGGCGATGATCTCCTCCAATTCCCCGTCCCGGCGGAGTGCCAGAACGGAGACTTCTGGCTCCCGAGACGGAGTTTCGCGATGTGGCGGCGTTCTGGAGGGTTTCTGGCGACTTCGACTTCTCCCCATGCGTTTTTAGGTCGAGGGCGATAAGTAGTCCGAAGGAGGGCGTCGGAGGCCGGTCGAGGGGGCCACAGGCCCCCCTCCTGGGCCCTGCCACCCTAGGGTGTGGGGCCCTCGGGCCTCCACCTGACTTGCCCTTCTGGCTCCGTGAGTTTTCTGGGAAAATAGGGCCTTCTGTCAAAATCCCGAGGTTTTTCCTGAAAGTTGGGTTTCTGCACAAAAACGAGACACCATAACAGCTTCCGCTGAAAACGGCGTTAGTCCGTGTTAGTTGCATCCAAAATACACAAATTAGAGGCAAAACAATAGCAAAAGTGTTCGGGAAAGTAGATACGTTTTGGACGTATCAACTCCCCCCAAGCTTAGCTTATTGCTTGTCCTCAAGCAATTCAGTTAACAACTGAGCGATAAAAGAACTTTCACGAACACATTTGTTCATATGATGTAAATATTCTCATGCTATGGCTAACACTTAGGCAGTTCATAATAAGATACATGCAAATAAGATCATCCAATAGCTATGTCAATCATGGAAAAGTACCAACAATTAATAATAAGCATCATGAATCATGTATATAAGCAGGATTGCAATGTTCATAAATGAGTATGATAGAGTGGTATCTCGCTTGCCCATATTTGATCAGCAAAACATAAATGCTCAGGCACCTCTGGAAGTTCATAGAAAGACTAGAAATAGTGATTGTCAAAGATAAAAGCATCAAAGTTATACCACAATCAATCATATTTTGAGACAAGCATATTACACTAAGAATGATAGTTGTGCTCTCAAGAAAGTGCTCAAAGAAAGGATGGAGACACAACATAAAAGTAAAAGATTGACCCTTCGCAGAGGGAAGCAGGGATTAACATGCGCTAGAGCTTTTCATTTGTAAAGCAGGACTAAAATTATTTTGAGAGGTGTTTGTTGTTGTCAACGAATGGTAGTGGGTACACCAACTACCTCGCCAACTGGACTTTCAAGAGCGGCTCCCATGAAGGACGTCATCTCTACCAGCAAGGTAGATCATCCCTCTTCTCTTTTGTTTACACACGTATTTTAGTTTTATTATGGGTGACACTCCCCCCAACCTTTGCTTACACAAGCCATGGCTAACCGAATCCTCGGGTGCCTTCCATCAATCACATACCATGGAGGAGTGTCTATTTGCAAAATTAAGTTGCTTAACGATGAATCGAGCAAAACATGTGAAGAGAATTATTAGTGAAAGTTGATTAATCGGGTCGGGAACCCCATTGCCAGCTCTTTTTGCAAAATTATTGGATAAGCGGATGTGCCACTAGTCCATATGAAAATCCGTCAAGAGTAAATGACAAGGTTGAAAGTTAAACACCACATACTTCCTCATGAGCTATGAAACATCAACACAAATTAAGAAGCATTTTGAAGGTTTTAAAGGTAGCGCATGAGAATTTACTTGGAATGGTTTGAAATGCCATGCATAGGTATTTATGGTGGACACTCTGGAATAACTTGGTTTTCATGTGTTTGGAAGCACGAGCAGCATTCCCGCTCAGTACAAGAGAAGGCTAGCAAAAGACTAGGGAGCGACAAATCAAGAGAGCAAGTAATTGTCATAATCATGCTTGCGGCAAAATAAATTAACCGAGGCATAAAAGTGATACCGGAACTCGAAGCAATGTAAATCATTGAGGCTTAATTGACTCTTGTTCAGTCATATGCATGCGTGAGCATGTGCCAAGTTAATTCAAACAAATTATTCAGAGGAGGATACCACAATATCATACCTATCTATGAATAAACAATGCAAGCAAACATCCATGACATGCTACTCATATTAATAAATTGGAGCTAAACATGAGAGATCATGAACTACTAGACTTTCTTAAATGACATATACCTCACATGAACCAACTAAGCATGCTCACATGGATGAGTATATGTACAAAAATGAAAACAAATAGAGTTCATACAAGCCTCTCACCACAATCAGATTGTCGAATATCGTCATTATTGCCTTTTCACTTGTGTAGCTTGGATAATATGAAATGAAAACCACGCTCCAGCCACCGAAGACCATTGAACTCATAATGAACTTTACAAAACCAAAGAAGAACAGAAAATATTTTTGGTGTTTTCGAATTTGAGAACAAGAATAAAAGGAAGCAAGCAAACAAAGCAAAATCTTTTTGGATTTTCTTATAGCAAACTAGTAATAGCAAATAAAGTGAAACAAATGAAAGAAATCAAAATAAACAAATGGTGAAGAGAAACAACAGAAATATTTTTGGTCTTTTTGTGTTTTAGAAACAAAGCAAGAACAAGAAAATGAAAACTAAAAGAAACACAGAAAAGCGAGATGACAGAAATCTGCCAAAACTTGACAGCAGTACAGAAATCGATTTTTTACAAAAATCTTCCGTTGCTCAGCTCGAAAAGTGTTCAACTAATGAAAGTTAGATAACAACCTGGGGAACATGCACAAAACTTGGCAGCTCAAAATAACGTTCTGGCTGTGCGCACGAATTTTTCTAGTAACAGTCCAGAATCTGTTTTCAGGCAGCACTTCCCCAAATATCATCTCCCTCTCATTAGAAAACCACTCAAAGATACTAAACAAGTATGCACAAGTATCCAGCAACCATAATATGCAAAGAATGAGTGATGCCGGTATACCTCCCCCAAGCTTAGGCTTTTGGCCTAAGTGGAGATCAACCCCAACGAGGGTCTGGGTTCCATGCCGGTGGATCGTACATGGAGTAGTCATAATAAGGTACCGATGCAGAAGAAAAGCGTGGAGGCTCCTCATGCCCAACTTGTTGATGCGAAGAGCTTGCTGCATCTGATGACGAGTCGAGGTGTTCCTCGACCTCATCCGTGTTGTCTCTTGCACGATGGCCATCTCTCTCTATGTATGCCTTCAGTTCACCTTCCGTGATTGACCAATCCTCCCTGGAATCAAGGTTAAACGAGCAGGTGCGGGCAATCCTACTAATTTTTCAGTTTTCTTAGTTATTGTCCAAGATTTCTTGTAAAATATTATTACGTAAGACAGGTTGCTCAAATTAGACGAATCGAAACAAATTCATGCTTAATCATGGAGACTATGTCAAGTTTCTCTATGGGGAGTTGAATATCAAGATGGTGAGGTTCTACATTATGCATGGCTAATAAGCGAGAGGCGATGAGACCTCCACAAATTCCTCCCTTCTCACGGTTAGTAGCAAGTCTGTTGGCTATCAAAGCACCCAAGTTATAAGTCCTATTACCTTGTAATGCAGCAGCTAGAAAGGCTAGATCCTGGATAGATAATTTACTTCCATTCTTTCTTGCTAGAACGCACTTGGTAATGAAATAAGCAAAGTAACGAATAGCTGGGAAATGAATGCTACTGATTTTACCACCATCCTCTGAGAAGCTTCTTCCATGACAAATCATCTTGAAGAGGTCCAAGAACTCTTGCGGCGATCCCTATATCTTCTCACATGATCCCCACTGCGGCACTCTGATTGCTGCACAAAAATCATTGAATGGCAAGTTGACGAGTTTTATTATAAATTTTGTACCTGAACCATGGGGTTAGATCGTGACCAATTGAATTTAAAATCCTGCACTATCGACATAGTCAGTTTTGCATATTGGCATGGTTCACCATCAACAAAATCATCCAACCCTGCACGAGAGATTAAACTTTGAACGTCCTGCAAGATCCCTGCACTTCTCATAAAATCCACGCACGGATAGTAAGTGGGATATACTCCTTCTTCTCGGTGAACTCTCATGACCTGTTGTACCTCCAATTCTTGTTGGTTGAGTTGGTGCCTACTTCCTTCCATTTTCTGAAATTTTTCAACAAACAATATAAAACTTGATTTGGTGATATATATAATTGAGGGAAACTACCATAGGAACTTGCTAGAGTACTAATCATGCATCAAAACTAGTTTCTACCACTTAGAACAAGCATGCAAACTCACTAAACATGTTACCTACAGCAGCAAAATATTCAAGATATACTTCACCAAACAAAATTCTACTTGGATAATCGAAGGAGTCACATACCAAAGAGCAAATGTGCCAAATTTCAGACAAAAATCTGGTCTGAGCAAAGAGATCGAGAAATCTGGAGTTCTTGAGCAAAAACACGAGTGAGAGGAAGCTGGTGTTGATTTTTTCGGGAGAGAGAAGAGTGTGGGAGGAAGAGATGCTAAAGTGGGGTAAAGTGTTGGAGATATGCCCAAGAGGCAATAATAAAAGTAGTTATACTATATCTTTATGTTTATGATAAATGTTTATATACCATGCTATAATTGTATTAACCGAAACATTGATACATGTGTGATATGTAAACAACAAAGAGTCCCTAGTATGCCTCTTAACTAGCTTGTTGATTAATGGATGATTAGTTTCATAATCATGAACATTGGATGTTATTAATAACAAGGTTATATCATTGTATGAATGATGTAATGGACACACCCATTTAAGCGTAGCATAAGATCTCGTCATTAAGTTATTTGCTATAAGCTTTCGATACATAGTTACCTAGTCCTTATGACCATGAGATCATGTAAATCACTTATACCGGAAAGGTACTTTGATTACACCAAACGCCACTGCGTAAATGGGTGGTTATAAAGGTGGGATTAAGTATCCGGAAAGTATGAGTTGAGGCATATGGATCAACAGGTGGGATTTGTCCATCCCGATGACGGATAGATATACTCGGGCCCTCTCGGTGGAATGTCGTCTAATGTCTTGCAAGCATATGAATAAGTTCATAAGAGACCACATACCACGGTACGAGTAAAGAGTACTTGTCGGGAGACGAGGTTGAACAAGGTATAGAGTGATACCGAAGATCAAACCTCGGACAAGTAAAATATCGCGTGACAAAGGGAATTGGTATTGTATGTGAATGGTTCATTCGATCACTAAAGTCATCGTTGAATATGTGGGAGCCATTATGGATCTCCGGATCCCGCTATTGGTTATTGGTCGGAGTGAGTACTCAACCATGTCCGCATAGTTCACGAACCGTAGGGTGACACACTTAAAGTTGGATGTTGAAATGGTAGTACTTGAATATGGAATGGAGTTTGAATATTTGTTCGGAGTCCCGGATGAGATCACGGACATCACGAGGA
>NC_061514.1:209135585-209150461 GCF_022539505.1 Lolium rigidum
CCTTACTCGTGTTTTATGGTAGAGGCCGATGCGATGCCATCGGCTCTTTTGAGGATTGTTTGACTTTGACTATCGGCAAAATTAGCTGGAAGCACTCCTTCATTCATAAGAGGGGTTTTTACAATGAAGAGCCGATTGCTCAAGAAAGGAAGAACAAAAGAAGAGCCGATTGCTCAGGAACTACTAATCCTACACTACTAATCCTCGCTGGCCTCGTCGTCGGCATCGTAGCTACCGTCGGCGCTGCTTCCAGAGAGTTCCTCGTCGCTGCTGCCCTAGCCCTCGGCCGGAGCTTCTTCCTCCTCGTCATCATCATCGTCCTCGCTGTCCGCCCAAGCGCGGAAGCGCTTCGCCGGCGGATACCCAGCAGAGGAGGAGGAGTCATCCTCCTCCTCTTCCTCCTTTTCCTCCTCTTCCTCCTCTTCTTCTTCTTCCTCCTCCTCGTCGGAGGAGGTGGAGTTCGCCCGGAGTGGAGGTCGTCCTCGCTCTCGCTCTCCGGCTCCCCTTCGATGAGGAGCTGGAGGTCGTCCTCCCCATCGGTCGGGGGTAAGTCACCATCGACCCGACGAGGGCCTCGGGTGGGCCATCCGGCACGTAGTCAAAGTCCCACTCTTGCTCGCTCGAGGAAGAAGATTGGAAAGAGAGGCCTGATGAGACGGAGGAAGAGGAAGACATTGCTACGGGGAAAGAGGGTTTTTTGGTGCCGATGGTTGGAACGAGAACAAGGGGATGAAGAGGCGAGCCGTTCGGCACGGTTAAATAAGGGGGTATAGTGGAGATTTAATGCCACTACGGTTTCGAGGAAGTGATGTTAAAGCTATCAAATCTTGCGAGAGAAGTTGTGAAGGCAAGGCATCATGATGAAGGATACTTGCGACGGTTCTGCTCCGCCACGACATGACCCGACGAAGAAAAAGCGAGTGATTTTGGAATTATCATTTCCAAAACCAGGGGGCATGTGTTATCACCGAGAATTTGACCGGATCGAGAGGTGGGCCGCGATTAAGATGGGCTTGAAGAATATACACGGAAGAAATACATGAATCGGCCTTGTATACAAAGTTTGGGCTAGTTTGCCCGTGTATACGTAAATATAGTAGGATACGTGTCGGTTAGATAGAATTTGGCTCGTGCACGGTTGGGATTATTCCCACGTTAGAAAGTCTACGGACTATAAATATGTATCTAGGGTTATTGAGAAAAACAACAATCACGTTCATCACAAACCAATCTAGGCGCATCGCCAACCCCTTGTTTCGAGGGTTTCTTCCGGGTAAGCATCATGCTGCCTAGATCGCATCTTGCGATCTAGGCGGTATACGTTGTTCGTTGTTCATGCGTTGCTCGTCTTTGAAGCCTTGTTGATGGCGAGCAGCGTAGTTATCATAGATGTGTTAGGGTTAGCATTGTTTCATCGTGTCACATGCTTTTGTCCATGCAACCCTTAGACGTCTAGCCGCCCTTACACCTATCTTAGGTGTAAGGGCGGCACCTCGCTTGATCATTATTTAGTAGATCCGATCCGTTATGATTGCTCCTTGTTCTTCAAGGATTAGTTTAATATCTGCATAGTTAGGCCTTGCAAACGGGTTGAAGGATCCGATAGCACGTAGGGTGTAGTTTGCTAGCCCTAGATAAGATGTTCAGGGATCAACTTCATGTTGGTTTTTAGGCCTTGTCTAGAGTTGGTTTATTATCACCGTGCGTGGCTGCCGAGGCTCAATCACGCGTAGGATGTTCCGATTATGTGGTGAAAACCCTAAATCGTCGTAGGTCGTTTTAGCTTTATATTGATCAAGCAGGACCACCATGTGATCGTAGACCTCATACGAATCATGGGTGGATCGGCTCCTTGAGCCGATTCACGAGGACAACTCGAGAGCCGATCGAGGCTCGTATTTAATGTTTACGTGTATGCCATGCAGGAAACTAAGCGAAGCAAATCCATCACCTTCCTGACCGGGTATAGGTCAGGTGGCACGCCCTGCACCAGCATTGGACATGCGTGCCGAGGCTTTGCGGGCCGTCGCTCGAGGGACCAGGGCCAGCCGCAGTTCTGGGAGCCTCCCGGCTCTACTGTGTTGCCCGTCGTTGCTCGCCGGTGGGTTTCTGACCGCAACACATTCTAATAAGTGGTTCGCATGATCAATCCCTAGGAAAAATAACATTGACAAGTTAGTCTACGATAATACAAAGACCAGACATGCACGCAGCAATAACTATACAAGCTGTGCGACAGGAGCATTCTCATGGAAAAAAATAGCTATAAGCTAAAGACGAGGTATAAGAGCAAGCAGATTGGAAATGCACATAGCATGATTATAAAAGCAGTAAAAAGAATAGCGGACACGAGAAAACAGCTAGCGGCTAGCGGTGAGCTAATGACGTGGTATAAGAACAACCGGATTGGAAATGCCCATAGCATGACTATAAAAGGAATAGCATGCAGTACAAAAACGGTTAGCAAGCAAATGAATGGGTCCCCTATAAATATGTGGATGCACACAAGTGTCGATAGAATGAACAGGATGGTAGCGACCGGATAATGCTTTGGTACTGTACAATATTTAAACGAACTTCATGCGAAGTAACACATCAAGAAATTTAATGGCATATGAGATCTGCAAATAACTACACAAAACATGGCTAAAGAAACACCGCGATCTAACGGGCCAGCGTACTAACCAAGCTGCGGCGGGTTGGACGGGGCGGCAACTTGCATTCCAGCGGCGGCGAACGCGGAGACGATGAGTCGACCCTGTTTCGAGAGAAGCGGGCGTTAGTGAAGCAGATCTGGTTGGCTGGCAAGGGATTCAGTGAAGTTGATACAGCCGCTGCGCCGAGGTAGTCGGTGGAATAGATCGGCTTCTGTGGAGGGGGGGGGGGCGCGGTGAAGTAGACACGGTTCCGTTGGAGAGGATCCGGTGCGTCGATAGGAAAGGCGTTGATTTCTACGCTGTGGATGAGGTCGGCGGTGAAGCAGATCCGTCGGTGGCGAGGTTGGCGGTGAAGCAGATCCGTCGGTGGCGAGGGCGGCGGGGGAGTGGATCAGGTGGGTGGAAAGCCAACACGATCAAGGCTACGCTGTGGAGGAGTATGCCGGCGGCGAAGCAGATCTAGTATTGTAGAGAGTCAGAGCTTTGGCGTGTGAGAGTATTTTTGAGCTAATGGGGCGAATGGTTGGTGGGTGGGTGGGCCTGTGGGGAGGGTTCGGGATCTAGGCAAGATATTTCATTGTTACCGAATGAGCCCTCCATGGTCGGTGGGTTGTAGCTTCCGGACTAGGGTTAAAAGGGTAAAACTGGTCACGGGATTTTCGAATGGATGCGGCGGGATGATTTGGCGCGCGGCCAAAATTTTCAGTTTCAAGCTACGAGCAGAATGACAAAAATAATGTTCTTCCCCAGGGAGCTCTCATTTCTTCATCTTCTCTTTCTCTCTCGAGTCTCTCCCACTCCCCTGGCTCCTCTCCCCCTTCTCTCCGGCAGCCTCGCCGGCCGGAGACGAGGCCGACTTCTCTCTCGTATATCGTACACCCTCCGAACTAAATTAATTGATTCAACTTTCCTTAGACGTGTATGTATCTCGAGTAAAAACATGTGTGGATACATCCATATTTAGATAAGCAAAGTTGAGTCGGTTAATTTGGATCCGAGGGAGTTCATGTTGTTGTAAGCTTAGATCCGGTGTTTCCCATGAGCGGAATGGCGCAATGGAGTCGGGGATCTCGTCATCGGCTTCGGATCCGGCCTACGGTGAATCCGGCGGATCTTGCCGTCCAAACCCCGATCCGGTGCCATCAAGGTGATGGCGCTAACGGTGAGGCTTTCTTTGGTCGGTGCTTCGCGATCCGGTTAATGGGGAAGTCAAGCCGCTAACGTTCACAAGCTCGGGGCATACGACGGCGTCATCCGTCTTGCCCGTGAACATCTTGGCCTTTCAGCGGCCCTTCTCGCAGCCAATGTGCCGTTGCTCGAGGCCCTTCTTCTCCTTCGTCCTGGCGACTACCGGCGACACCGTCCCAAGTGGTGCGTCCCCGGCGACGGAGTTGCTGGAAAGGATGCGGAGCAGAGATCTGATGTGTGGTCCAGAAGGACTCGATTGATTTTCTTCTATACGTTTTGGGGTCCTTTTTGTAAAGTTGCAGGTCCTATTAGTTATTGTCCAGTTCTCTTGGACCTCTATGTAATTTTTTGGACTAGTTTCCATTTGCACCGATAAACTTGAATTTTGACAAGTTCACGGGAAAAAAATTCCTTTGCACATATGGCCTATCATGTATGAACATTCTTGAGTTTTAAACTATATGTAATGGCCAGCACTTGCGCAAGGGGCTCGTCTAGTGCGCACTAGTTTCCATTAGCACCGATAAATTTGAATCTTGACAAGTTCTTGGAAGAAAAAATTGATTCACATATAGCCTATCATGTATGAACATTATTTGGATTCAAACTATACATAGATGGCCAACACGTGTAAGAGGGGGTCCTCTAATGTGCACTAGTTTCCATTAGCACTGATAAATTTGAATCTTTACAAGTTCTCGAAAAAATTGCTTCACACATATGCCCTATCATGTATGAACATTATTGGGATTCATATTATATATAGATGGCCAACACTTGTGCAAGGGGTCCTCTAATTCTTGGGGATTTCAATCTATCTATCTCTCTCGATCTATCGTTGGTGGCCGGAACAACACACATATGCATGCACTTTATGCGCAAAGGCGCGGGTGCCTCTAATAATTCATGTGTGTGCGTATATTTGAACATATTCTTGGGGATTTCAATCTCTATCTCTCGATCTATATATCGTTGGTGGACAAGAAACACACTTATATATACGCATGCACTTTATGCGCAAAGGCGCGGGTGCCTCTAATAATGTGTGTGTGCACTCGATCGATGATCCCTAAACCTTAAACCCTAAAACCCTAATCCCTAATTATACCCTAAACATACACCCTAAACACCCTAAATACTAAACCCTAGACCCTAAACCGTAAACACTACTCCATATACACTAGACCCTAAACCCCAACCCTTGACCCTGAACCATAAACCCTAAACCATAAACCCTAAATATATTTCAATCTCTCTCTAGATCTATATATCTTTGGTGGCCAAGAAACTTACTTATATATATACGCATGCACTTTATGCGCAAAGCCGTGGGTGCCTCTAATAATTAATGTGTGTGTGCACTCGATCGATGATCCCTAAACCTTAAACCCTAAAACCCTAATCCCTAATTATACCCTAACTATACACCCTAAACACCCTAAACACTAAACCCTAGACCCTAAACCCTAAACCCTAAACACTAAACCCTAAACCCTAACCCTAGACCCTAAACCCTAAACACGTACTAAACCCTAAACCCTAGACCCTAAACCCTAATTAACCCTAACCCTAAAACCCTAGCTAGCTAACCCTAAAACCTAAACCCTAATTAAACACTACATATATATATAGGCCAACGACACTTAATTGCGCATCAAGCAGGCGACCAAATAATTAGCGCTGATAAATTAATTAACTTGAATCTTGACAAGTTCTCTCGAATGAAAACACATTTGATTAAGTTGCCTCATAATATATATACAATTAGTGTGCATGCGCGCATGGCATACCATGGACATATCATTCGTGCATATATATATCTCAATATATATCTGAACATATTCTTGGGGATATATATATATATATTTCAATCTCTCTCTCGTTCTATATATATCGTTGGTGGCCAAGAAACACACTTATTATATATAAACGCATGCACTTTATGCGCAAAGGCGCGGGTGCCTCTAATAATGTGTCTGTGCACTAGCTCGATCGATGATCCCTAAACCTTAAACCCTAAAACCCTAATCCATGATCCCTAATTATACCTTAAACATACACCCTAAACACCCTAAACACTAAACCCTAAACCCTAGACCCTAAACCCTAAACCCCAAACCCCAAACCCTAAACCCTAAACCCTAAACCCTAAACCCTAAACCCTAATTAATTAACCTTAACCCTAACCCTACCCCTAAAACCCAAGCTAGCTAATCCTAAATCCTAAACCCTAATTAAACCCTACATATATATATAGGCCAACGACACTAAATTGCGCATCAAGCGAGCGACCAACTAATTAGCGCTTGCTAAATTAATTAACTTGAATCTTGACAAGTTCTCTCGAATGAAAACACATTTGATTAAGTTGCCTCATAATATATATACAATTAGTGTGCATGCGCGCATGGCATACCTTGCACATATCATTTGTGCATATATTTCAATATATATCTGAACATATTCTTGGGGATAAATATATATTTCAATCTTTCTCTCTCGATCTATATATATATCGTTGGTGGCCAAAAAACACACTTATATATACGCATGCACTTTATGCGCAAAGGCGCGGGTGCCTCTAATAATGTGTGTGTGCACTCGATCGATGATCCCTAAACCTTAAACCCTAAAACCCTAATCCCTAATTATACCCTAAACGTGCACCCTAAACACCCTAAACACTAAACCCTAAACCCTAGACCCTAAACCCTAAACACTACACCCTAAACCCTAAACCCTAAACCCTAACCCTAGACCCTAAACCCTAATTAAACACTAAACCCCAAACCCCAAACCCTAAACCCTAAACCCTAGACCCTAAACCCTAATTAATTAACCTTAACCCTAACCCTAAAACCCTAGCTAGCTAATCCTAAACCCTAAACCCTAATTAAACCCTACATATATATATAGGCCAACGACACTAAATTGCGCATCAAGTAGGCAACCAACTAATTAGCGCTAATAAATTAATTAACTTTGTTGAATCTTGACAAGTTCTCTCGAATGAAAACACATTTGATTAAGTTGCCTCGTAATATATATACAATTAGTGTGCATGCGCGCATGGCATACCTTGCACATATCATTCGTGCATATAATTCAATATATATCCGAACATATTCTTGGGGATAAATATATATATTTCAATCTTTCTCTCTCGATCTATATATATATCGTTGGTGGCCAAAAAACACACTTATATATACGCATGCACTTTATGCGCAAAGGCGCGGGTGCCTCTAATAATGTGTGTGTGCACTCGATCGATGATCCCTAAACCTTAAACCCTAAAACCCTAATCCCTAATTATACCCTAAATGTACACCCTAAACACCCTAACCACTAAACCCTAAACCCTAAACCCTAAACCCTAAACACTACACCCTAAACCCTAAACCCTAAACCCTAAACCCTAACCCTAGACCCTAAACCCTAATTAAACACTAAACCCCCAAACCCTAAACCCTAAACCCTAGACCCTAAACCCTAATTAATTAACCTTAACCCTAACCCTAAAACCCTAGCAAGCTAATCCTAAACCCTAAACCCTAATTAAACCCTACATATATATATAGGCCAACGACACTAAATTGCGCATCAAGCAGGCGACCAACTAATTAGCGCTCATAAATTAATTAACTTTGTTGAATCTTGACAAGTTCTCTCGAATGAAAACACATTTGATTAAGTTGCCTCGTAATATATATACAATTAGTGTGCATGCGCGCATGGCATACCTTGCACATATCATTCGTGCATATATTTCAATATATATCTGAACATATTCTTGGGGATATATATATATATATATTTCAATCTTTCTCTCTCGATCTATATATATATCGTTGGTGGCCAAAACACACACTTATATATACGCATGCACTTTATGCGCAAAGGCGCAGTGCCTCTAATAATGTGTGTGTGCACTCGATCGATGATCCCTAAACCTTAAACCCTAAAACCCTAATCCCTAATCCCTAATTATACCCTAAACGTACACCCTAAACACCCTAAACACTAAACCCTAGACCCTAAACCCTAAACACTACACCCTAAACCCTAAACCCTAACCCTAGACCCTAAACCCTAATTAAACACTAAACCCCAAACCCTAAACCCTAAACCCTAAACCCTAATTAATTAACCTTAACCCTAACCCTAACCCTAAAACCCTAGCTAGCTAATCCTAAACCCTAAACCCTAATTAAACCCTATATATATATATAGGCCAACGACACTAAATTGCGCATCAAGCAAGCGACCAACTAATTAGCGCTAATAAATTAATTAACTTGTTGAATCTTGACAAGTTCTCTCGAATGAAAACACATTTGATTAAGTTGCCTCATAATATATATACAATTAGTGTGCATGCGCGCATGGCATACCTTGCACATATCATTCGTGCATATATTTCAATATATATCTGAACATATTCTTGGGGATAAATATATATATTTCAATCTTTCTCTCTCGATCTATATATATATCGTTAGTGGCCAAAAAACACACTTATATATACGCATGCATGATACGTCTCCGACGTATCGATAATTTCTTATGTTCCATGCCACATTATTGATGATATCTACATGTTTTATGCACACTTTATGTCATATTCGTGCATTTTCTGGAACTAACCTATTAACAAGATGCCGAAGAGCCAGTTGCTGTTTTCTGCTGTTTTTGGTTTCAGAAATCCTAGTAACGAAAAAAGCCACGGTACGAGAAACCTTCCAGAGCCGCCGCCATCGCGAAGCCAAGATCTGGGGGATAGGAGTCTCTGTTCCGGCACGCCGCCGGGACGGGGAAGTGCCCCCGGAAGGCTCCTCCATCGACACCACCGCCATCTCCATCAACGCTGTTGTCTCCCATGAGGAGGGAGTAGTTCTCCATCGAGGCTTGGGGCTGTACCGGTAGCTATGTGGTTCATCTCTCTCCTATGTGCTTCAATACAATAATCTCATGAGCTGCCTTACATGATTGAGATTCATATGATGATGCTTGTAATCTAGATGTCATTATGCTAGTCAAGTGGGTTTTACTTATGTGATCTCTCGGAGACTCCTTGTCCCACGTGTGTAAAGGTGACGAGTGTGTGCACCGTGTGGGTCTCTTAGGCTATATTTCACAGAATACTTATTCACCGTTATGAATGGCATAGTGAAGTGCTTATTTATATCTCTTTATGATTGCAATGTGTTTTGTATCACAATTTATCTATGTGCTACTCTAGTGATGTTATTAAAGTACTCTATTCCTCCTGCACGGTGTAATGGTGACAGTGTGTGCATCCGTGTTAGTACTTGGCGTAGGCTATAATTATGATCTCTTGTAGATTATGAAGTTAACTATTGCTATGATGGTATTGATGTGATCTATTCCTCCTACATAGTGTGAAGGTGACAGTGTGCATCGTCGTGTTAGTACTTGGTTTAGTCGTGTTGATCTTTCATGCACTCTAAGGTTATTTAAATATGAACATTGAGTTGTGGAGCTTGTTAACTCCGGCATTGAGGGTTCGTGTAATCCTACGCAATGTGTTCATCATCCAACAAAAGAGTGTAGAGTATGCATTTATCTATTCTGTTATGTGATCAAAGTTGAGAGTGTCCACTAGTGAAAGTATGATCCCTAGGCCTTGTTCCTAAATATCGCTATCGCTCGCTTGTTTATTGTTTTATCTGCGTTACTACTCGTTGCGTTACTACCGCTTGTTTACTCGTCCTGGGCAAAGCACTTTTCAGGTGCCGTTGCCACTTGCTCATACTTATTCATACCACCCGTATTTCACTATCTCTTCGCCGAACTAGTGCACCTATTAGGTGTGTTGGGGACACAAGAGACTTCTTGCTTTGTGGTTGCGGGGTTGCATGCGAGGGATATCTTTGACCTCTTCCTCCCCGAGTTCGATAAACCTTGGGTGATCCACTTAAGGGAAACTTGCTGCTGTTCTACAAACCTCTCGCTCTTGGAGGCCCAACACCGTCTACAAGAATAGAAGCACCCGTAGACATCAAGCTATTTTCACGGCGCCGTTGTCGGGGAGGAAAGGTAAAAGGTACTCACACTCCGGATCTCGGCTACTAAGCTATTTTCGCCGTTGTAAGTACTCGAAGCTATTTCCTTTAGATCCTGCAATTGCATCTTTTTGTTTCTTGTTTACACTAGTTTGGCATAATGGACGACAATGAGCTTCTTATTCTATTTCCCGATTTAATACATGGATGGTTTGATGCGAAAATTAAAAAACCTATGGAATCTTATTTGCATGCTCGGTAGTAATATTAGTATGAACGCTTTGAACACCATTGTTGATAATGATATAGAAATTTCTAAGCTTGGGGAAGCTGGTTTTCATGATCTTTTTAGTCCCCCAAGCATTGAGGAGAAAATTTTCTTTGATGATACTGTGCCTCCTATTTATGATGATTATAATGATAGTAGTCTTTTGTTACCGCCTGTTATGGAGGATAAATTTGATTATGATTACAATATGCCTCCTATATTTGATGATGAAAATAATAATGATAGCTAATTTGTTGAATTTGCTCCCACTATTACTAATAAAATTGATTATGCTTATGTTGGGAGTAGTAATAATTTTATGCATGAGACTCATGATAAGAATGCTTTATGTGATAGTTATATTGTTGAGTTTGCTCATGATGCTACTGAAAGTTATTATGAGAGAGGAATATATGGTTGTAGAAATTTTCATGTTACTAAAACACCTCTCTATATGCTGAAATTTTTGAAGTTACACTTGTTTTATCTTTCTATGCTTGTTGCATCATGCTTCATGAATTTGTTTATTTACAAGATTCCTTTTCATAGGAAGCATGTTAGGCTTAAATTTTTTTTGAATTTGCTTCTTGATGCTCTCTTTTGCTTCAACCACTATTTCTTGCGAGTGCATCATTAAAACTGCTGAGCCCATCTTAATGGCTATAAAGAAAGAACTTCTTGGGAGATAACCCATGTGTTATTTTGCTACAGTACTTTGTTTTATATTTGTGTCTTGGAAGTTGTTTACTACTGTAGCAACCTCTCCTTATCTTATTTTATTGCATTGTTGTGCCAAGTAAAGTCTTTGATAGAAAGGTTCATACTAGATTTGGATTACTGCGCAGAAACAGATTTCTTTGCTATCACGAATCTGGGTCTAATTCTCTGTAGGTAACTCAGAAAATTATGCCAATTTACGTGAGTGATCCTCGAATATGTACGCAACTTTCATTCAATTTGAGCATTTTCATTTGAGCAAGTCTGGTGCCCTTTTAAAATTCGTCTTTACGGACTGTTCTGTTTTGACAGATTCTCGCCTTTTATTTCGCATTGCTTCTTTTGCTATGTGGGATGGATTTCTTTGTTCCATTGACTTCCAGTAGCTTTGGGCAATGTCCGAAGTGTTAAGAATGATTGTGTCACCTCTGAACATGTGAGTTTTTGATTATGCACTAACCCTCTAATGAGTTTGTTTCGAGTTTGGTGTGAAGGAAGTTTTCAAGGGTCAAGAGAGGAGGATGATATACTATGATCAAGGAGAGTGAAAGCTCTAAGCTTGGGGATGCCCCGGTGGTTCATCCCTGCATATTTCAAGAAGACTCAAGCATCTAAGCTTGGGGATGCCCAAGGCATCCCCTTCTTCATCGACAAATTATCAGGTTCCTCCCTTGAAACTATATTTTTATTCGGTCACATCTTATGTACTTTACTTGGAGCGTCGGTTTGTTTTTGTTTTTGTTTGAATAAATGCTTGTGTGGGAGAGAGACACGCTCCGCTGGTTCGTATGAACACATGTGTTCTTAGCCTTTAATTTTCATGGCGAAGGTTGAAACTGCTTCGTTAAATTGTTATATGGTTGGAATTGGAAAATGATACATGTAGTATTTGCTATAATGTCTTGGATAATGTGATACTTGGCAATTGTTGTGCTCATGTTTAAGCTCTTGCATCATATACTTTGCACCCATTAATGAAGAAATACATAGAGCATGCTAAAATTTGGTTTGCATATTTGGTCTCTCTAAAGTCTAGATAATTTCTAGTATTGAGTTTTGAACAACAAGGAAGATGGTGTAGAGTCTTATAATGTTTACAACTAGCATAGTGGCCCGCGCACATGCGCGAGCAACCACTGAATTGCTCATTTTACTCTCACTTGAGGTCATTAAAATTATTATAAGACCTATAAAATTTATTGTGTCTAGTTTTAGTGCAGTAACAAAGGACCTATTTGAAACATATCCAATCGACTTTAGCTCACTATCATATTTGAAACAATATTTGTTCCTATAATAACTATGTGGATACATGTAAAGCCTGAAAAACACAAACATGTATAATTTCGAAGGAGATAATATCTTGTACACAACAAATATTTTTCCATGTATACTCAATTATTTTAACCTTGCTCAATTTATGGAACGATTGAATTGCATCTAGAAGTTTGCCAAAAGAAACTGGAACAATTTATGCATGTATCCTATGGGTTGATTTATATATAGACGTAAAGAAACCAAACTATTCGCTGATATCACATTTTGTTCTCGGAAGAATAACAGACATACATTTATAATGCAAGGTGCCATTTTCTTGTTTTTTACACATCCATCTCCCTCCTCGGGGTTTTTTCTACCTCTCCCTTCCAGAGTTCTACATTACAGAAATGATGAAAACTACGACAAACTACATATCAATAAAAATAGGTAGAGGCGTAAAAAATTATTCCCACTATTATGGGAAACCGGTACCATTGCAAATATTAAATAATATACAACTACTTGATACAATCGAAGGAATCGAAGCAAGTTATATCCGCCTTTACCTGCTTCCTTTGAAAATTGTTGGTTAAATGGGAGGCGCCACGAGTGAGTTCTTCGTGTTGTTTGGGAACTCCTTAACATGGTTTCCATGGAGCTTTCACTATAATGTAATTTTCACCTGTAAATTTCTCGATGAATTAGAGAGTGCTAGTTCATTTTGATAAAACAATGTCCAATCGACTTTAGCTCACCATCATTTAAAGCATATTTGTTCTTATAAAAACTATGTGGATACATGTAAAGACTGAAGTACACAAACATGTGTAATTTCGAAGGAGATAATTCTTGTACACAACAAAAATTTGCCCATGTATACTCAATTGTTTTGACCTTGCTCGTTTTCTGGAATGATAGAATTGCATCTAGAAGTTTGTGAAAATAAACTGGAACAATTATTCGTTGGTAAAATTACAGTGATTCTGGTTCGTTCTTCCGTGTAATAGATTTATATAGACGTAAAGAAACCAAATTATTCGCTGATATTAGTAAACTTAGGCAATTACAGAGATTTTAGTTCGATCCTCCGTGTACTAACCCTATTTATAATAATTGTGAAAAAAAGACCCCATTCATAATAGATTTATGATCAAGCTCGGGGATTCCATTACTACTCCCATGCATCGGTTATACCTCTCCCCTTGCATTTTACGTGCTTGTTGGCCGCTCGAGATACTCTTCCGGTGACCACCACGCTGCTGCCTAGCATATCGGCATGGCATCGAGAGGAGCCTCGCATGTTCAGAAATATTTTTTGTGAGATTTGTTTTAGCGCATCTTCCTATTTTCCATATGTATATTACTTAGATAGATTTGTGAGTACCACTTGAGGTCAGATTTTTTTCTGCGCTGGTATTTCTGATATTTCGCCGAAAACCAGTTATTCTGGTTACCCCAAGGGAAAATACTACTGAAAACAATTGCAGGTATTTAAATAATTTTCTCATATTTATAGGGTTTTGGAAATTTTTAAAAGAATTTCTTTGAACAACCTGATGCGGTATTATGACTGGTATTACCCATATTTTCGAAAGCCGGTAATACCATTGCCTACTGGTACGTTTTCACAGCCTAGAAAGAAAAACGCTGCTTGAGGTTGATGTGTGATGGCATCTAATTTAAGTTAAACCTCGGGGCAGTACTTTTTACGTATAAAGCAAAGAAGCTGGGATAGATCGATTTCTCTAAACAATTCGCAGATAGGCAAAATACTCGATGAAGTGTACAGAACTTAACCGAGTCTAAACAAAGGGATGGTACAACTTAATTGGAAATTGAAAGGGGGGCAGTGAAACATATTCATACCTGGTTGTTCTCAACCATCAAGGTAATATCGAGATCAGTTGTATCGGGAAAATTTCCTTGTTTTAGAAAATTCGATATCTTCAAGTAACAACCATATAAAAACCTGCTGCGTGTAAATTCAATTTATCATGTTAAATACTGACCGGTACATACACATACATGGCACTTGTTCCCTATGAGCTCCTGCAATTGGAATGTGATAAGTGATGTTATTCTTTGATGCTAAGAAAAAACCACACAACAAAACACACTTACGATGCCAGCCATTCTCTGATGCTAAAATTTGTTCGATTGACACGTATTTTAGATCTAGCTTTATTGAAATCTTGCATCAAATAAAATCATGAGCAGAGTGATCGTGTCCCTTTAGTTACTGAAAACCTGCAGTTGGCAAACATGATGCATTAGCATGTACCCGACCATCAGATCGTGATAAATTTCTAGGATAATGTATAGTAAAATAAAAATTCCTACATAGCTGGCCCTCTCGTCACACTACTTCAGCTTGTCATTACCATATAAAGTTTAAATTACTTCACTGTAATGAAGTCTGTGGAAAATCATCCGTGATCTCCAGCAGTTTGATCAGGTCCTCAATAACTGGGAACATCCACCAAACAATGCTTCGATTTGCTTCTTGCCGTGTATGTCGCTGACGCCGAGAAACAGATGTACAAACACGAAGATTCCCTGCTAGCGACTGCACGCGAAGCTAGGCTGCAGTTCTGGACTGGCTTGTCGACCTGCATCATAACAAATTGATTAGCTTGTGCAGATCCTTTCAGTTTTGCACTTCCGTGTGAATTCCCTTAGGAAATCTTGAATCTTGTCGGGTATGTGTGCTGCATTTATAGACCGGATGAGAGTGTGTGCTTTTCTTAGCATAACATACCT
>NC_061514.1:209150561-209164766 GCF_022539505.1 Lolium rigidum
TCTAAAATCTACCCCTCGATCGTCTCTAAACCTGGGACATTACACATGGGCTAGACCAATCAGAGCAATGTTGCACGTCTGCGAGAATTTGTGGAGGGAGAGGGAAAAACTGAGTAGTATCAAGAAACCAAGGGCACCTGTATAATAAACAGACTAAGGGATTCAAATATGAGATTTAAAAAATGGAAAATGCGTTTTTTGTACAATGAAACCCATCTTGGCCTACCTCAAACTATTTGCAATACAAATATACATGAGTGTGAGAATTGTGGCCTCATTTAGACAAAGTATGTTTTGGGGAAAGCTGTTTTGGGAAGGGCTTATCGTAGAAAACCATGCACCTTCACAGCTACTAGGTGATTTGAGAAGGCCTTTGATAAGTGGCAATTTGTGGTAAAACTTGATTTATCTATGACTTATCTATGTTTTGAGAACTGGCAATTTGTGGTAAAGACTCCATGAATATGTGCCACTATTTTCAGAATTTTTTGCACATTAAATGACTCATTTAACTAGTTAATCCCATTTGTTGACTGTCTGTTGACCAGCCACTTGAGGGTAAAACTGAGCATATTGCACTAGCCAGTATTAGCACTCAAGGGGAAAAGCTGAGCACAGAAAAAATGCTAGTATATGACTCGAGGTTATATCTGAGTATATCTAAATTTCCGGGGTTAGACTCGAGGACGCGTGTTGCGGTGCGGAAATGGAAGACGTGCAATTGTTGACGCGTAGACGCGGGTCGCGGTGCGAAGTCGAAGACGTGCAATCGTGGACGCGTGTCGCATTGCGAAGTCCGAGCCGTGCGGACGTGCGGCGGTGGACGCGTAGGACGCGGGTCGCATTAACCACCCCTCGCCTTTATAGACGCCTCCTCCCACTATCTCTGTCACTCTCACTCGCCCACGCAACGACGCCTCTCTCACGTCCCATCATCTTCTCCAAAGCTCCCAAGCAAAAAACCCTCTCCCTCTCCCTCTCCTCTGCCGGCGAGATGGACAAGGAGAATGCCAATCCCATCGTCGACGGCGCCATCGGCTCCAAGCGCGATGCCTCCCTCTTCGACGCCGTCCCCTCAACGGACGTCGCTGCCGCCGCCGGTGCATCGGAGGCTGCTGCCGCCGGTGGCAGTCAGATCCCGCCGGGATTTGACCCCTATGAGCCGGTGCCGTACGTCCCGCCCCCGAACCCCTACGACACCTTCCTAGAGGACCCATGGAACGAGGTAACTACGGTTTGCTTCCTTTTTTGTTTCCCCATTCCTTTTTGAACCCTATTTTTGCTGGTGTAGATGGATCTGTAGATGGATGAGTATTGGGCTAATATTTGCGCCGATTTTACTCCATTTTGTTTTGATCACTTCTTGATTTCCTTTAAGATTTGGGGTTCGGCCGTTCGGTTAATTTATGCAAGTAATAATTGGATCTCAATCGGTTAATTTATGCAAGTAATCATGGGATCTCAATCGGTTATTTTATGCACTAATCAAAAGATATCAACCGTTTAATTTTGCAAATAATCCGGAATGTGTTCAAGTTCGGATCCGGAATCTGTTTCTTTGCCTATGATGAATCGTTGGGCACAAATTTTTACGGGGAGGGTTCAGCGAACCATTGCTATGTACAAATCTGTTGTGCATGAGCTTTGGTTCGCTTACACCTTCCCCGTAGATATATAATCATGCCCACTCTAACCGAGGCCGACTCCGTTTTTCCTAACTTTGTTATCATGCACGTTCGTCATCGTTGCAACTCATTCACTCATAGTTTCTGGTTGATATGGATCGGATGTACGGCGGCGACGTCGGCAGCGACGAGGAGGAGGAGGACGTCAAGACTCGCCGAGTGCTCGCGGAGGCTGCAGGTCGGCCGGTACATCTCCTACTTCACCAAGGGTGTGTACGAGTGCCCCTTACGCACCGGAGACTCGGCGCCACGGACTTCAACTGCCTCGTCACGCATGCCGAGAACATCAGCAACACCTTCCCCAAGGTCGGCACGACGGTGTACGTCTACTCCTTCCGCGCCAAGCACGGGCGCTCGGCATGCACCTCCGCGACATGCGGCGGGTGGAGATCTCCGCCGAGCGCATGCCTCCGCTCAAGCCCAAGGCTCCCAAGGGGAGCTGCAGCAACAAGTGGAGGGAGAGCCAGATGGGGTAGGCGGAGTCCTGGACGTGTGCTGCTGCTGCCTCCCATTTTGTTGTTGTGATCCCTTTGTTGTTAGCTAGGGATCCCTTGTTGTTATGTTGTTAATATGATGGTGCTTGTCAAGAACCTCGAACCTCGTTACTATGTTGGCTGCTCGTGTATGCGGCTTATTATCTAGGGAGGGATCCCTATTATCTATCCCTGTTCTACTATATTTTGTTGGCCCTACTTTGTTTTCTCGATTTACTATGACTCGTGAATTTATCGTACATTACCCCGGATCCCTACTAGATTTGCTGCCATATTGAGCAAACAACGAGGGCCAAAAGGCACAAATAATTGAAGAAAGACGAAATGCAAACTTCTCTAGATTTGATACTTATTTGGTGAAAAGGACGAGAGAGAAAAGAGGGGAAAAAGGTGCTCTTAATAATGCCAATTTGGGGCCGAGAGAGACGGAACCCAGCTCCTGCTCACGTGCGCAACCAAACGCGGTCTCGTCCTGTCCCACGCGGTCCCTTTCTACCGGCCCCACACGACGCGGCCCCACACGTGACAGAACGGTCAACTAAACGGGAATCCTGCCGTCTGAGCTGCTTCTGCGGGTTTCAAACAAGGGCTTGGAGAAAACTGTGGAAAAACTAAGGAGCTGGGGAAAACTGAGTACAACTAAGGACCTGAGGGCACGAAAATAGAAATCCCTAAAAAAAGGCGAAATAGCCAGAAATTAGGGGTCAAATAACTCCAAGAAAGGAAAGGTTTATTGTTTATAGGCTGACATGTGGGACCCATGAGCCAGCAGGTTCCTCAGCATTTCAAAGGTGGCATGAGATCGAAAGAAAAAGGCAAGTGACCAAATATCAGGACCCGAAAATAATCCAAGAAAAGAAACTTTTATTGTACATAGAGGATGACATGCGGAACCCATTTTGCGACGAGCGGTCTCAACGTTTCCAAAGGCGGCACGGGATCAAAAGAAAAAGGAAGTAGCATCCGGCCAAAATAATCCAAGAAAAGAAAGATTTCAATTGGGCTGGATCGGCCATCCGGGCCTACGAACTATCCTCGCTCGGCCTTTTGTCTCGTACAATTTCAGCCCACTCCAAAACATGAAAGTCTTTTTCGATAAAAAACATGAAAGTCCTATGTTTCGCAAAAACAAAAAACAAGGAGATTCAACATATAAGTTTGTTTATGTAAAAATAAAGATTTAATTTATCCGTTTGCAAAGCTCAGAGCGAAATACATTGTTTATTGTCTGCAAAATAATCGAAATATCACATATTTCTTGTACGGGGAGGCTGACATCAGGGACCCATGAGCCAGCAGCGTCGTCAACGTTTTAAAGGCGGCAATAGATCGAAAGAAAAAATAAGCCATAAATCAGTTGGTAAACAAAATCCAAGAAAAGAAATATTTACCTTTCTAAGAGGATGACATGCGGGACCCATGAGGCAGCAACATCCTCAACTATTCCAAGGCGGCAGGGGATCAAAAGAAAAAAAAGGAAATAGCTAGAAATTAAGTAGGGTCAAAAATAAATCTATCAAAGGAAACTTTTATTGTTCATAGAGGATGACATGTGGGACCGACCGGCCAACTGCGTCGTCATCGTTTCAAAGGGGGCAGGGGATCAAAAGAAAAAAAGGCAAATAGCCAGAAATTAGGGGTAAAAATAAATCCAACAAAGGAAACTTTTATTGTTCATAGAGGATGACATGCGGGACCCATGAGCCAGCAGCTTCCTCAACGTTTCAAACTCGGCATGAGATCGAAAGAAAAAGGCAAGTGACCAAATATCAGGAGCCAAAAATAATCCAAGAAAAGAAACTTTATTGTACATAGAGGATGACATGCGGGTCCCATTTTGCGGCAGCGGTCTCAACGTTTCAAATGCGGCTTGAGATCAAAAGAAAAAGAAAGTTGATTGTACATAGAGGATGACATGCGGGTCCCATGAGTCAGTAGCTTACTCAACGTTTCCAAGGCGACAGGGGATCAAAAGAAAAAAATCCAAGAATTATTTTATAGTACATAGAGGATGACATGCGGGTCCCATGAGCCTGCAGGTTCCTCAGCGTTTCAAAGGTGGCATGAGATCGAAAGAAAAAGGCAAGTGACCAAATATCAGATCCAAAAATAATTCAAGAAAAGAAACTTTATTCTTCATAGAGGATGGCATGCGGGTGATGTCTACGGGTGCTTCTATTCTTGTAGACAGTGCTGGGCCTCCAAGAGAAGAGGTTTGTAGAACAGCAGCAAGTTTCCCTTAAGTGGATCACCCAAGGTTTATCGAACTCAGGGAGGAAGAGGTCAAAGATATCCCTCTCATGCAACCCTGCAACCACAAAGCAAGAAGTCTCTTGTGTCCCCAACACACCTAATAGGTGCACTAGTTCGGCGAAGAGATAGTGAAATACAGGTGGTATGAATAAATACGAGCGAGTAGCAACGGCACTCGAAAAGTGCTTTGCTTGTCCAGGACTGGTGTGTGGTTGATGGTGGTAATATTGCAGGAAGTATAGATGCAGTAAAACAGTAAACAAACAGCGATAGCAGTATTTAGGAACAAGGCCTAGGGATCATACTTTCACTAGTGGACACTCTCAACATCTATTATATATTAAAAGTAAATTATGGGGTCACCAGAAATTAGAGAATTATCAAGAAAATCCCACAAAAAACAGAAACATCTGGCCGTTAATTTCAGCTAAATAGGTCTATCAGCCAATGGATCTTAGAAAAAAAAACAGGCACATAAAATTACCCACCAATGCCACCCTTAATTTTTCTGCACTTCTTAGATAGATAGGGTACCGACTCCATCAAAAAACCAAACCTAAACTAAGCCTCTCCTAGCGCATGCTTACGGGCGCCGCCATCTGCCGTATTTGCCTTTGCGCCTCCGGCCGAGACGATCTTCTCCATGCATGCACATCGATCGGTGCTTCAAGTTTGGATTTTGTCGGTAGATGCATGCACTAGAGACTAGACCACAATATTCCAACCTCATGCATGGCGTCATATAACCCGGATCTTGCTGGCAAGCCGCCGCCACAGTATTCCGATCCCATGGAGTCGTATTCGCAGTCATGCGCTCAGTCGGTCTACTCTCCTCCAGCGATCAGGTCTCAATCTTTGCTTCGTATAGACATGCAGCTGTGCAGCCATACAACATGGAACGATCCATGAAATTTAAGTACCCCATGCATCCAGCCAGGTCGAACATCACAAAGCCAAGGTATGTACAAGCTCATCCAACTAACTAAAAACCCACAATCATCATTAGATTCTGGAATTTGGAATTACGGATTAATTTGAAGAAATTACCCACTTTACCATGCACTTGAGTTAAATCTTTTACTCTTCCTAAAAAAGGAAGCCCTGCAGACTATTCTAGATGTAATGCGTGACCTATCGGCTCTGAGTCAGGTGATTCATGATTATAGCTTCGGCAGGCAGTCCAGTGGTAGGAAAAACTGGGAAAAACTGGGCTAATGGCCACTTCAGGGAGGCACGCCTCTGCGACGCCGACTTCCCCATCGATGGAGATACTGACCGCCGATGCATCACCGCTGAGACGTCGACGTCCCAATCAATGGAGATCCTGACCGCTGAGCTCGCGTATGCATCGCCGTGTATATCTGAATGGCCTATGCGTTCTCCAGGTTTTTAATTCTCAACATGCAGGACCATGGAATGATAAATGTATAGCTCAATGGCCTGATCGTTCCCCAGGTTTTTTTAATTCTCTACGTGCAGGGCCATGGTATGATCTATTAGAAGGTATGTTATGCTAAGAAAAGCACACACTCTCATCCGGTCTATAAATGCAGCACACATACCCGACAAGATTCAAGATTTCCTAAGGGAATTCACACGGAAGTGCAAAACTGAAAGGATCTGCACAAGCTAATCAATTTGTTATGATGCAGGTCGACAAGCCAGTCCAGAACTGCAGCCTAGCTTCGCGTGCAGTCGCTAGCAGGGAATCTTCGTGTTTGTACATCTGTTTCTCGGCGTCGGCGACATACACGGCAAGAAGCAAATCGAAGCATTGTTTGGTGGATGTTCCCAGTTATTGAGGACCTGATCAAACTGCTGGAGATCACGGATGATTTTCCACAGCTTCATTACAGTGAAGTAATTTAAACTTTATATGGTAATGACAAGCTGAAGTAGTGTGACGAGAGGGCCAGCTATGTAGGAATTTTTATTTTACTATACATTATCCTAGAAATTTATCACGATCTGATGGTCGGGTACATGCTAATGCATCATGTTTGCCAACTGCAGGTTTTCAGTAACTAAAGGGACACGATCACTCTGCTCATGATTTTATTTGATGCAAGATTTCAATAAAGCTAGATCTAAAATACGTGTCAATCGAACAAATTTTAGCATCAGAGAATGGCTGGCATCGTAAGTGTGTTTTGTTGTGTGGTTTTTTCTTAGCATCAAAGAATAACATCACTTATCACATTCCAATTGCAGGAGCTCATAGGGAACAAGTGCCATGTATGTGTATGTACCGGTCAGTACTTAACATGATAAATTGAATTCGGTTTTGCTATGTCTCAGTCAACTGAGATTTTCTTAAGTCTAAGTCACTTACAAAAAAGTACTTGAGTTGCACTTTTCTGTTAAAAAAGTGCAATTGCACTTTTCTGCCAGAAATGTGCAACTGGACTGAGTTGCACTTTTTCTTTGAACTGCAGTTGCACTTTTCTGAGTTGACTGAGACTTAAGAAAATCTCAGTCAACTGAGACATAGACACACCCAATTGAATTTACACGCAGCAGGTTTTTATATGGTTGTTACTTGAAGATATCGAATTTTCTAAAACAAGGAAATTTCCCCGATACAACTGATCTCGATATTACCTTGATGGTTGAGAACAACCAGGTATGAATATGTTTCACTGCCCCCCTTTCAATTTCCAATTAAGTTGTACCATCCCTTTGTTTAGACTCAGTTAAGTTCTGTACACTTCATCAGAGTATTTTGCCTATCTGCGAATTGTTTAGAGAAATCGATCTATCCCAGCTTCTTTGCTTTATACGTAAAAAGTACTGCCCCGAGGTTTAACTTAAATTAGATGCCATCACACATCAACCTCAAGCAGCGTTTTTCTTTCTAGGCTGTGAAAACGTACCAGTAGGCAATGGTATTACCGGCTTTCGAAAATATGGGTAATACCAGTCATAATACCGCATCAGGTTGTTCAAAGAAATTTACAAATTCTTTTAAAAATTTCCAAAACCCTATAAATATGAGAAAATTATTTAAATACCTGCAATTGTTTTCAGTAGTATTTTCCCTTGGGGTAACCAGAATAACTGGTTTTCGGCGAAATATCAGAAATACCAGCGCAGAAAAAAATCTGACCACAAGTGGTACTCACAAATCTATCTAAGTAATATACATATGGAAAATAGGAAGATGCGCTAAAACAAATCTCACAAAAAATATTTCTGAACATGCAGGCTCCTCTCGATGCCATGCTGATATGCTAGGCAGCAGCGTGGTGGTCACCAGAAGAGTATCCTGAGCGGCCAACAAGCACATAAAATGCAAGGGGAGAGGTATAACCGATGCATGGGAGTAGTAATGGAATCCCTGAGCTTGATCATAAATCTATTATGAATGGGGTCTTTTTTTCACAATTATTATAAATAGGGTTAGTACACGGAGGATCGAACTAAAATCTCTGTAATTGCCTAAGTTTACTAATATCAGCGAATAATTTGGTTTCTTTACGTCTATATAAATCTATTACACGGAAGAACGAACCAGAATCACTGTAATTTTACCAACGAATAATTGTTCCAGTTTATTTTCACAAACTTCTAGATGCAATTCTATCATTCCAGAAAACGAGCAAGGTCAAAACAATTGAGTATACATGGGCAAATTTTTGTTGTGTACAAAAATTATCTCCTTCGAAATTACACATGTTTGTGTACTTCAGTCTTTACATGTATCCACATAGTTTTTATAAGAACAAATATGCTTTAAATGATGGTGAGCTAAAGTCGATTGGACATTGTTTTATCAAAATGAACTAGCACTCTCTAATTCATCGAGAAATTTACAGGTGAAAATTACATTATAGTGAAAGCTCCATGGAAACCATGTTAAGGAGTTCCCAAACAACACGAAGAACTCACCTGTGGCGCCTCCCATTTAACCAACAATTTTCAAAGGAAGCAGGTAAAGGCGGATATAACTTGCTTCGATTCCTTCGATTGTATCAAGTAGTTGTATATTATTTAATATTTGCAATGGTACCGGTTTCCCATAATAGTGGGAATATTTTTTTACGCCTCTACCTATTTTTATTGATATGTAGTTTGTCGTAGTTTTCATCATTTCTGTAATGTAGAACTCTGGAAGGGAGAGGTAGAAAAAACCCCGAGGAGGGAGATGGATGTGTAAAAAACAAGAAAATGGCACCTTGCATTATAAATGTATGTCTGTTATTCCTCCGAGAACAAAATGTGATATCAGCGAATAGTTTGGTTTCTTTACGTCTATATATAAATCAACCCATAGGATACATGCATAAATTGTTCCAGTTTCTTTTGGCAAACTTCTAGATGCAATTCAATCGTTCCATAAATTGAGCAAGGTTAAAATAATTGAGTATACATGGAAAAATATTTGTTGTGTACAAGATATTATCTCCTTCGAAATTATACATGTTTGTGTTTTTCAGGCTTTACATGTATCCACATAGTTATTATAGGAACAAATATTGTTTCAAATATGATAGTGAGCTAAAGTCGATTGGATATGTTTCAAATAGGTCCTTTGTTACTGCACTAAAACTAGACACAATAAATTTTATAGGTCTTATAATAATTTTAATGACCTCAAGTGAGAGTAAAATGAGCAATTCAGTGGTTGCTCGCGCATGTGCGCGGGCCACTGTGCTAGTTGATCACATAACAGAATAAATAGATAGATGCTAGACTCTACACCCTCTTGTTGGATGATGAACACCACTAACTGTGTAGGATTACACGAACCCTCAATGTTCATATTTAAATAACCTTAGAGTGCATAACAGATCAACATAACCAAACCAAGTACTAACATAGCATGCACACTGTCACCTTCACACTACGAAAGGAGGAATAGATCACATCAATACTATCATAGCAATAGTTAACTTCCTAATCTACAAGAGATCACAATCATAGCCTACGCCAAGTACTACACGATGCACATACTGTCACCATTACACCGTGCAGGAGGGATAAACTACTTTAATAACATCACTAGAGTAGCACAAGATATATTGTGATACAAAACACATTGCAATCATAAAGAGATATAAATAAGCACTTCACTATGCCATTCATAACGGTGAATAAGTATTACGTGAAATATAGCCTAAGAGACCCACACGGTGCACACTACTGTCACCTTTACACACGTGGGACAAGGAGTCTCCGGAGATCACATAAGTAAAATCCACTTGACTAGCATAATGACATCTAGATTACAAGCATCATCATATGAATCTCAATCATGTAAGGCAGCTCATGAGATTATTGTATTGAAGCACATAGGAGAGAGATTAACCACATAGCTACCGGTACAGCCCCGAGCCTCGATGGAGAACTACTCCCTCCTCATGGGAGACAACAGCGTTGATGGAGATGGCGGTGGTGTCGATGGAGGAGCCTTCCGGGGGCACTTCCCCGTCCCGGCGGCGTGCCGGAACAGAGACTCCTGTCCCCCAGGTCTTGGCTTCGCGATGGCGGCGGCTCTGAAAGGTTTTCTCTGGTTTCGTCGAACGTGTCGAGGTTTTTAGGTCAGGACCTTTATATAGGCGAAGAGGCGGAGTCGGAGGGTCGACGAGGCGACGACACACTAGGGGGGCGAGGCCAAGGCCTGGGCCGCGCCACCCTGTCGTCTGGGGCCCACAGGGCCCTCCTCTGGCGGCTCTCGGGTGTTCTGGAAGCTTCGTGGAAAAATAGGATGTTGGGTGTTGATTTCGTCCGATTCCGAGAATATTTCCTTACTAGGATTTCTGGAACCAAAAACAGCAGAAAACAACAACTGGCCCATCGGCATCTCGTCAATAGGTTAGTTCCGGAAAAACGCATAAATATGACATAAAGTATGCATAAAACATATATATATCATCAATAATGTGGCATGGAACATAAGAAATTATCGATACGTCGGAGACGTATCAGCATCCCCAAGCTTAGTTCCTGCTCGTCCCGAGCGGAGTAAACGATAACAAAGATAATTTCTGGAGTGACATGCCATCATAACCTTGATCATACTATTGTAAGAATATGTAATGAATGCAGCGATCAAAACAATGGTAATGACATGAGTAAACAACTGAATCATAAAGCAAAGACTTTTCATGAATAGTACTTTCAAGACAAGCATCAATAAGTCTTGCATAAGAGTTAACTCATAAAGCAATAAATTCAAAGTAAAGGCATTGAAGAAACACATAGGAAGATTAAGTTTCAGCGGTTGCTTTCAACTTGTAACATGTATATCTCAATGATAGTTTGTCAATGCAAAGCAATATAACAAGTGCAATATGCAAGTATGTAGGAATCAATGCACGAGTTCACACAAGTGTTTGCTTCTTGAGGTGGAGAGAGATATGTGAGCTGACTCAACATAAAAGTAAAAGAAAGGCCCTTCGCAGAGGAAGCATTGATTGCTATATTTGTGCTAGAGCTTTGGTTTTGAAAACATAAAGAGAGCATAAAAGTAAAATTTTGAGAGGTGTTTGTTGTTGTCAACGAATGGTAGTGGGCACTCTAACTACCTCATCAACCAGACTTTCAAGAGCGGCTCCCATGAAGGACGTTATCTCTACCGGCAAGGTAGATCATCCCTCTTCTCTTTTGTTTACACATGTACTTTAGTTTAGTTTTTCTTTATTTATGGATGACACTCCTCCCAACCTTTTTCTTACACAATCCATGGCTAACCGAATCCTCGGGTGCCTTCCAACATTCACATACCATGGAGGAGTGTCTATTTGCAAAATTAAGTTGCTTACTGATGAATCAGAGCAAAACATGTGAAGAGAATTATTAATGAAAGTTAATTAATTGGGGCTGGGGACCCCATTGCCAGCTCTTTTTGCAAAATTATTGGATAAGCGGATGTGCCACTAGTCCATTGTGAAAGTCTGTCAAAAGTAAATGACAAGATCGAAAGATAAAACACCACATACTTCCTCCTGAGCTATCAAACATTGACACAAATAAGAGGTGATAAATTTTGAATTATTTAAAGGTAGCACTCAAGCAATTTACTTTGGAATGGCGGAGAAATACCATGTAGTAGGTAGGTATGGTGGACACAAATGGCATAGTGGTTGGCTCAAGGATTTTGGATGCATGAGAAGTATTCCCTCTCGATACAAGGTTTAGGCTAGCAAGGTTATTTGAAACAAACACAAGGATGAACCGGTGCAGCAAAACTCACATAAAAGACATATTGTAAACATTATAAGACTCTACACCGTCTTCCTTGTTGTTCAAACTCTTTACTAGAAATTATCTAGACCTTAGGGAGACCAATTATGCAAACCAAATTTTAGCAAGCTCTGTGTATTTCTTCATTAATAGGTGCAAAGTATATGATGCAAGAGCTTAAACATGAGCACAACAATTGCCAAGTATCAAATTATTCAAGACATTTTAGAATTACTACATGTAGCATTTCCCGATTCCAACCATATAACAATTAATGAAGCGAGTTTCAACCTTCGCCATGAACATTAAAAGCTAAGAACACATGTGTTCATATGAACCAGCGGAGCGTGTCTCTCTCCCACACAAGCATTTATTCAAACAAAAACACAAACAAAAGCACACGGACGCTCCAAGTAAAGTACATAAGATGTGACCGAATAAAAATATAGTTTCAAGAGAAGGAACTCGATAAGTTGTCGATGAAGAAGGGGATGCCTTGGGCATCCCCAAGCTTAGACGCTTGAGTCTTCTTGAAATATGCAGGGGTGAACCACCGGGCATCCCCAAGCTTAGAAGCTTTCACTCTCCTTGATCATAGTGTATCATCTCCCTCTCTTGATCCTTGAAAACTTCCTCCACACCAAACTCGAAACAACTCATTAGAGGTTTAGTGCACAATAAAAATTTACATGTTCAGAGGTGACATAATCATTCTTAACACTTCTGGACATTTCCCAAAGCTACTGGAAGGTAATGGAACAAAGAAATCCACCCAACACAGCGAAAGAAGCAATGCGAAATAAAAGGCAGAATCTGTCAAAACAGAACGATCCGTAAAGACGAATTTTAAAGAGGCACCGGACTTGCTCAAATGAAAATGTTCAAATTGAATGAAAGTTGCGTACATATCCGAGGATCACTCACGTAAATTGGCATAATTTTCTGAGTTACCTACGAGAGAATTAGGCCCAGATTCGTGACGAGCAAGAAATCATGTTTATGCGCGATAATCCAAATCTAGTATGAACCTTACTATCAAAGACTTTACTTGGCACAACAATGCAATAAAATAAAGATAAGGAGAGGTTGCTACGGTAGTAACAACTTTCAAGACTCAAATATAAAACAAAAGTACTCGTAGTAAAATAAACACATGGGTTATCTCCCAAGAAGTTCTTTCTTTATAGCCATTAAGATGGGCTCAAGCAGTTTTAATGATGCACTCGGAAGAAATAGTATTTGAGGCAAAAGAGAGCATCAAGAGGCAAATTCAAAACACATTTAAGTCTAACATGCTTCCTATGCATAGGAATCTTGTAAATAAACAAGTTCATGAAGAGCAAAGTGACAAGCATAGGAAGATAAAACAAGTGTAGCTTCAAAAATTTCAGCTCATAGAGAGGCATTTTAGTAACATGAAAATTTCTACAACCATATTTTCCTCTCTCATAATAACTTTCGGTAGCAACATGAGCAAACTCAACAATATAACTATCACATAAAGCATTCTTATCATGAGTCTCATGCATAAAATTATTACTCTCCACATAGGCATAATCAATTTTATTAGTTGTAGTGGGAGCAAATTCAACAAAGTAGCTATCATTATTATTCTCATCATCAAATATAGGAGGCATATTGTAATCATAATCAAATTTATCCTCCATAACGAGGTGGCACCAAAAGACCAATATCATTATAATCATCATAAATAGGAGGCAAAGTATCATCAAAGTAAATTTTCTCCTCAATGCTTGGGGGACTAAAAATATCATGCTCATCAAAGCCAGCTTCCCCAAGCTTAGAATTTTCCATATCATTAGCAACAATGGTGTTCAAAGCGTTCATACTAATATGTTCCATAGGTTTTTTAATTTTCGCCATCCATGTCTTAAATCAGGAAATAGAATAAGAAGCTCATTGTTGTCCATTATGCCTAACTAGTGTAAACAAGAAACAAAAAGATGCAATTGCAGGATCTAAAGGAAATAGCTTCGAGCACACACACAACGGCAACAGAAAAGTACTTTACCTGGGACCGAAGTATGAGTGCATTTTACCTTTCCTCCCCGGCAACGGCGCCAGAAAAGTGCTTGATGTCTACGGGTGCTTCTATTCTTGTAGACAGTCTTTGGGTGACAAGGGATTAACTTATCAATGCCTACGGATTGTAGACTAGGGTTTAGTTGGATGTAGAGGGCAAGTAGATCTCGAAGGTTTCAGCCGAAAAGTACTCGACGAATATGAAACTAGGTTTTGAGAAACAATGATTCGATGCTTTCTTTGTCCCTCGACTCCTCCTTATATAGGAGGCGGAGCCGAGGGATTCATATTGTACAAGTTACAAAGTCCGGGAAGGTTTCTAACTCCTCCCGAAAGATTACAAATAATGCTTCCTATTACAACTCTAGCTTTCCTTAATAATATCTTGGGCTTCCGAGTCTTCTTATTCTTCGAGTAGTGGGCCTTTAGTAAACCCGGGTACTATCTTCGGCAGGCCCATTGGGGATGCCTATGTCGGTATCCCCGAGATTTTGCTTGAATCGCGAGTCAAGGAAAATCTCCACCGTTTATTTTTACTCGACAAT
>NC_061514.1:209164866-209184391 GCF_022539505.1 Lolium rigidum
ACAACGCACACACACACCCTCTCACGGTCGTGACACTTGTGCAATGCTTCGCAACACTCGGAAAGCCACTCTCAATGGGATAGGTACACAAAGAAAGAAACGGGGCTACAAGGGGTGGGGCAAGTTATACCTATTGATGTTAGGCGGTGTCAAACACACAAACTTGCGATGATCGAGGTGGTGTCGATGATGATGTCGAAGTTGCGCCGGAATTCGGGGTGCCAAAGGTGTCGTCGCGGTGTTGGTGTAGGCGCGGAAGCGGAATAGACAACCAATACACTCCAAATCGAAAACCGGGCAAATTAAGTCAATGCCCGAAAAGTTGGGTCAAAACGAGCGGTCAAAAGTTGGGCTCCAAAAATCGTCAAAAATTAGACGTATACTATGTGGAGTCGTTGGAGGATGTTGTTAAAGTTTGGAGTCAAACGGGCTCGGGAAAATTGTCAAAATTTGGAGTCAAGATGGTGGTATTATGGTCAAAATTTGAGGTCAAACGGGCTCCGGAAAGTTGTCAAAAGTTGGGGGTCAAAAGTTGCTGAAAACTGGGTCAAAAACTGCGCCGAGCGGAACTTCCGGTCTAGTTCCGGTCTTGTTCCGGAAATATCTCCAAACAAACCAGGGACGTTACTGCGAGCTGATTGCGATTTCCGGAAGTAGGGGCGGTAGTTGGCCGGAAGTACCGGCGGGGCGGAAGTACCGGTGGTTACGGCCGGAACTTCCGGTCCTGGGAATTTTCTGCGCTGAACTGAGATCGAGCTGGGCGAAAATCTTGCACGAATTGGAAATAGGCTGTGCAGCGCGGGGATTGACCAGTGGATTTGCGCGCGTGGCGGCAGCAGGGTGGAGCGTGGAGGCGTGCTACGAGTGGCTTCGGCCTTGGGGGGGAGCGTGGGGCTTGGGCGAGCTGCGCGTGCTGGTGGCCCTGGCGTGCGTGGCGCGGGCGCTCGTGACGATCGAGGCAGAGCGATGCGGGGCAGCGGGAGAAACGGTGGCGTTGCTTGGGCAGCGATCGTGGTGCGCGGTGGTGGCGTGGTGCGGCTGGCCTGGTGGTGTGTGGTGGTATATGGGCCTGGCTGCTGCAGGGCCAAGCGGGGCGGTAGGCGGCAGAGGCTGGCGGCGAGCAGTGGCGTGGGCGCGCGAGTAGGGGCGTGTGGGCGAGCGCAGGCCAGGAGATCGATGCGTGGGCGCGGCTGCTGCTGTCGATCGGAGGCAAACTGGAGGCGTGGGCGCAGCGCGTGGGGTGAGCGGCGATGTGGTTGGCCTGGTGGCGAGCTGGGCGGAGCGATTTTGCTGGGGGAAGACGATGAACAGCACGAACACGGGGCGAAAACTGCGGGATAAATCGATGGATTTGGAGGGGCAAACGATGGAATTGACCGGTGAAATTTGGAGGGATGATAGATCAACACCAAAGACAACAGATCTGTGGACCAAAACCACAAAAAACGCAACAAATCCTGAGATCCAAATTCGAGCTATTTTTTGGGGAAAATTTTTTGGGGAAATTTTTGGGCGAAATTGGTGGAATCGGAGGGTCAAATCCGTGGCAACCTTTGCTCAGATACCATATGATAAGGGCTAAGCCCAAGGATGTGCCCGATCTTCACGGATTTGGGTGGAACTCGTGGGGGAGATGGATGAACGCGATGAACACGACGAACGCGGAGGGGAATCGTGGGGATACAACACACACACGCACACAAAATCGGTTTTCCCTCGTTGGCCCGAACCACCAACTCGATAGAGGTTGCGAGAAAAGACCTTCCGGTAGAAGTCCCGCAAAGAGATCGACAAGTCGAATCCCGAGAGATCTAGAAGGGCGAAAAGACCGGAAGGTTGATAGAAGTGCAAGCAAAAGACCAAATAGGTAGAAGTGCAAGCAAAAGATCAACAATCGATAGAAGTCGCCAAAGAGATCTTCACGAGTCGACAAGGAGCCCGGGTGGGTACAAGATCAAAGATCTAGGTAGGGTTCCCACAAGGGTGAGCTAAGCTCAGGTTTAATTTCACATCAAGTCTAATCTCGTATCCGAGCCAACAAGGATATTTATAGGTGGGGGCGAAGGGATAAGTTACACGCCGAAAAGTGCCGTTTTGTCGAAGTTCGGTAGGGCGGAAGTTCCGGTCATCCTGGGCGGAAGTTCCGGTCAGGGGCGGAAGTTCCGGTCTTCTGGGCCGGAAGTTCCGGTCGGGCCGGAAGTTCCGGTCAAGTTCCGGCCAAGTTCCGGAAATCGTCCATTTCCTTGCAGTAACATCCAGTAAGGTTTTCGTGCAATTTCGGAACTTGGGCGGAACTTCCGGTGGGCGGAAGTTCCGGTCCCTCGGGGCGGAAGTTCCGGCCTGATGCTTTTTCCTGGGCGCTGGAGGGCATCTTGGGGGCATCTTGGGGGAATCTGGCCGGAAGTTCCGGTCCTGGACGGCGGAAGTTCCGGCTGGGGCGCTGTAGCTCCATCAGCTTCATTTCCAGCTCTCTCTCCAATGGCTTGGTGTCCATGGCTTGCGTCTTGGTCGATGTACCTGATTGAACATAGGGTATTTGCATGAAGTAGCATGCCATCCAAGGGGGTATCAAATGCATACGTGGAAAGGAGCGAATTCACCTCTTGGTGTAGGGCTTTGGCTCGAGCTCGTGTCATTGGGCCACGAGGAGGGCTTGTCGGTCTTGATGTAGTATCGACCTTGGGTAGGGCTACATCATTTCCCCCCCCTTGGGAAAGAGTCGTCCTCGACTCTATGGCTTCTTCATCTTCATGATATGGTGAGAGGTCGGACACATTGAATGTGTTGCTCACCAAGTACTTGGATGTTGGTATGTCGATGACGTAGGCGTTGTCGTTGATGCGCTTTAGGACCTTGAAGGGACCATCGCCTCGGGGCTTGAGCTTTGAGTTTCTTTCTTGAGGGAAGCGGTCCTTGCGGAGGTGTATCCACACTAGGTCTCCTTCATTGAAGATGCGAGCCTTTTTCTTCATGTTGAGTCTAGTGGCTTGGCGAAGAACTTGTTGCTCGATTGTTGCCCTTGTATCTTCATGTAGCTTCTTCATGTATTGTGCTCGCTTGTCGATGTTCATGTTTACTTGCTCATGTAGCGGAAGAGGGAGGAGGTCAATCGCCGTAGGTGGTTCAAACCCGTAGACGACCATGAAGGGACTTCTCCTTGTTGTAGAATGCTTGGCGCGGTTGTAGGCAAATTCCGCATGCGGGATGCAATCTTCCCATGACTTCAAATTCTTCTTGACAAGCACTCGTAGTAGTGTGACGAGGCTTCGGTTCACCACTTTGGTTTGCCCATCGGTTTGTGGATGTGAGGAAGAGGAGAACAAAAGCTTGACGTTGAACTTGGCCATTAGTGTCTTCCAAAGGTAACTCATGAACTTGACATCTCGGTCCGAAACAATGCTTCTTCGTACGCCGTGGAGTCTCACAATTTCCCTAAAAAACAAGGAGGAAATGTGTGAAGCATCATCCGTTCGGGAGCATGGTATGAAATGAGCCATTTTAGAGAATCGATCAACCACTACAAAAATTGAATCATGTCCATATTTGGTTCTAGGCAATCCTAGTATGAAATCCATACTTATATCGGACCAAGGAGCATAAGGAATAGGCAACGGTGTGTAAAGACCATAAGAGTTTGATGTAGACTTAGCTTGTAAGCATGTCGTGCAACGGTTGCATAGGCGCTCCACGTCTCGCTTCATTCTTGGCCAATAGTAATGGGTAGATAGCATGGAGAGCGTCTTGTCTCGCCCAAAGTGTCCCATAAGACCACCACCATGCGATTCTTGTAAGAGCAAAAGGCGAAGCGAAGACATGGGAATGCAAAGTTTGTTGCCCTTGAACAAGAATCCTTGGTGCAAATAGAAATCATCGATGCCCTTATCACTATAACACTTTGCAAAGATTGGGCCGAAGAAAGTATCGGAAGCATATAAGTCTTTGATTTCATCAAGACCCAAAGATTGTGCGTTTCAAATCCTCGAAAGCTCTATCGGCTTCTTCGTTCCACTGGAATTTCTCTCCCTGCTTTATTAAAGCGTAGAACGGTAACGCTTTTTCTCCCAGCCTGGCGACGAATCTGCTTAAAGCTGCGACTCGCCCAGTTAGTCGCTCGTATTTCCTTCAACTTTGTTGGCTTCCTCATTGTTACGATAGCTTGGATTTTTTCGGGATTTGCTTCAATCCCTCTTGCTGAAACTAGGAACCCGAGAAGTTCTCCTGCAGGGACGCCGAAAGAACATTTCGTCGGATTCAACTTGAGACAAAATTTATCTGATAAGGGCTAAGCCCAAGGATGTGCCCGATCTTCACGGATTTGGGTGGAACTCGTGGGGGAGATGGATGAACGCGATGAACACGACGAACGCGGAGGGGAATCGTGGGGATACAACACACACACGCACACAAAATCGGTTTTCCCTCGTTGGCCCGAACCACCAACTCGATAGAGGTTGCGAGAAAAGACCTTCCGGTAGAAGTCTCGCAAAGAGATCGACAAGTCGAATCCCGAGAGATCTAGAAGGGCGAAAAGACCGGAAGGTTGATAGAAGTGCAAGCAAAAGACCAAATAGGTAGAAGTGCAAGCAAAAGATCAACAATCGATAGAAGTCGCCAAAGAGATCTTCACGAGTCGACAAGGAGCCCGGGTGGGTACAAGATCAAAGATCTAGGTAGGGTTCCCACAAGGGTGAGCTAAGCTTAGGTTTAATTTCACATCAAGTCTAATCTCAGATCTGAGCCAACAAGGCTATTTATAGGTGGGGCCGAAGGGATAAGTTACACACTGAAAAGTATTGTTTTGCTGAAGTTCGGTAGGGCGGAAGTTCCGGTCATCCTGGGCGGAAGTTCCGGTCAGGGGCGGAAGTTCCGGTCTTCTGGGCCGGAAGTTCCGGTCGGGCCGGAAGTTCCGGTCAAGTTCCGGCCAAGTTCCGGAAATCGTCCATTTCCTTGCAGTAACATCCAGTAAGGTTTTCGTGCAATTTCGGAACTTGGGCGGAACTTGGGCGGAAGTTCCGGTGGGCGGAAGTTCCGGTCCCTCGGGGCGGAAGTTCCGGCCTGATGCTTTTTCCTGGGCGCTGGAGGGCATCTTGGGGGCATCTGGCCGGAAGTTCCGGTCCTGGAGGGCGGAAGTTCCGGCTGGGGCGCTGTAGCTCCATCAGCTTCATTTCCAGCTCTCTCTCCAATGGCTTGGTCTCCATGGCTTGCGTCTTGGTCGATGTACCTGATTGAACATAGGGTATTTGCATGAAGTAGCATGCCATCCAAGGGGGTATCAAATGCATACGTGGAAAGGAGCGAATTCACCTCTTGGTGTAGGGCTTTGGCTCGAGCTCGTGTCATTGGGCCACGAGGAGGGCTTGTCGGTCTTGATGTAGTATCGACCTTGGGTAGGGCTACATCATTATCGAGGTTGTCAAAAGTTTCCTTCAAGTCCTCGATTAATGTTGCCCCCTTTTTTGTTGTGATGACGACGTCGTCGATGTATACTTGTACATTTTTTTCCAATCTGTGTTGCCAAGCACTTCTGCATCATCCGTTGATATGTTGCTCCCGCGTTTTTCAACCCGAAAGGCATTGTTTTATAACAAAATACGCCATACGGTGTGATGAACGCTGTTTTGGCTTCGTCATCTTCTTTTAATCTGATCTGGTTATAACCAGAGTATGCGTCCAAAAAGGAAAGACGTTCACATCCTGCCGTGGAGTCGATAATCTGATCGATCCTTGGGAGGGGAAAGTGATCCTTTGGATAATGTTTATTGAGGCACGTAAAGTCGACACACATGCGAAGCACTTTCGTGTTTTTCTTTGGCACCATCACTGGGTTAGCTACCCAAGTGGCCTCGGTAGATATCTCTTTAATGAAACCAGCTTCTCCGAGTCGATCAATTTCTGATAACATAGCTTTACGGTTTGGTTCCAAAAAACGCTGCAAAGGTTGCTTGATTGGTCTCGCAATAGGATCCAAGTTTAGGTGGTGCTCGGCAAGTTCCCTGGGTACTCCTGGCATGTCAGCTGGACACCATGCGAAGATTTTCCAGTGCTCACGGAGGAACTCGACGAGCGCGCTTTCCTATGCGAGGTCCATGTTTGCCGCGATGGATGTCGTTTTCTTCGGATCGGTCGGGTGAATCTGAACTTCCTTAGAATCTTTGGTGGTATTGAAAGTTGCTTCCTTGTTGGGCCTCCCTACGTCCGGGCAAGACATCATAATCGATCATGAGCCTTGACGCTGCGTACTCGCCTCGCATTCCGAAGGTTTCTGATAGTCGATGAAAATCTTTGTCGCATTTGTCGGCCAGCGCGAAGCTTCCTTTGACTGTGATTGGTCCCTTAGGTCCAGGTAACCTCCAAAGCAAGTACGTGTAATGTGGTACTTCCATAAACCTGGCATATGCTGGTCGCCCCAACAAAGCGTGATACTGCGACGGGAAATCCACAACTTCGAATTCCAACCTTTCTATCCTGTAGTTTTCTCGGGTCCCAAACTGAACGTCGAGATTGATCTTCCCCGATGGGTAACTTGGCTTCTCCGGTGTGATGCCGTGGAAACGTGTGTCGGTTGGTTTCGGATTTGCGAGGGAAATATTCATCTTCCTTAGCGTATCTCGCGTACATAAGGTTTAAATCGCTGCCGCCATCTATGAATACTCGAGATACATCGAACCCCGCAATTATCGCTCGGTAAGATCGGTGCTGACTGCCCCGGTCGAGGAACTTGCTTGTGGATGATCAGCCTATTGTGAAGCCAATATCTTGTCCCGACCGGCTAAGGTACTCGACTGTTGGTGGTGGCATTTTTTCTGCCATAAACACCTGTCGCGAGATTACTTTCTGAGCTCTATTGGATGGCCTGCCTTTCTGAATCATCGAGACCGCTCCGTTAGAGTTAGGATCGACATAGGGCGGTGGAGCAGGTGCTGCCGCTATTCTGAGCTGATGTCGATTTTTCATCTGTAATCGCGGGAGGAGGTGGCAAGTGAATCTCACTCCTTGGTCCTTGAGGATTTCTGTGCGCTGCCTGAGCATTTGCATGTCCTGCCCATCTAAACATTGCCTGGAAATTTCGACAATCTTTTTGCAAATGTCCCGACTGTCTTTTCCCATTACTGTCGAGGAAGAAATGCATTTGACACGGCCCGTTCATCATCTCTTCGGGGGACACAAAAGGTCTCTGGAACCTTGGCCCGCTATTTTGCCTGTTATCTCAATTGTCACCTGATACGTCTCCGACGTATCGATAATTTCTTATGTTCCATGCTACATTATTCATGATATCTACATGTTTTATACACATTATATGTCGTATTTATGCATTTTCCGGCACTAACATATTAACAAGATGCCGAAGAGCCAGTTGCTATTTTCTCGCTGTTTTTGGTTTCGAAATCCTAGTAACGAAATATTCTCGGAATTGGATGAAATCAACGCCCGGGGTCCTATTTTGCCACGAAGCTTCCGGAAGACCGAAGGAGAGTCGAAGTGGGGCCACGAGGTGGCGAAACACCAGGGCGGCGCGGCCCGAGCCCCGGCCGCGCCGACCTATGGTGTGGGCCCCTCGTGCCGCCTCTTTACCTCGCCGCCCTTCCGCCTACAAATAGCCTCCATCGCGAAACCCCCGCACCGAGAGCCACGCTACGGAAAACCTTACTGAGGCGCCGCCGCCGCCAATCCCATCTCGGGGGATTCAGGAGATCGCCTCCGGCACCTCGCCGGAGAGGGGATTCATCTCCCGGAGGACTCTTCACCGCCATGGTCGCCTCCGGAGTGATGAGTGAGTAGTTCACCCCCGGACTATGGGTCCATAGCAGTAGCTAGATGGTTGTCTTCTCCTCATTGTGCTTCATTGTTGGATCTTGTGAGCTGCCTAACATGATCAAGATCATCTATCCGTAATACTATATGTTGTGTTTGTCGGGATCCGATGGATAGAGAATACTATGTTATGTTAATTATCAATCTATTACCTATGTGTTGTTTATGATCTTGCATGCTCTCCGTTATTAGTAGAGGCTCGGCCAAGTTTTTACTCTTAACTCCAAGAGGGAGTATTTATGCTCGATAGTGGGTTCATGCCTCCATTAAATGCGGGACGATGTGATGAAAGTTCTAAGGTTGTGGATGTGCTCGTTGCCACTAGGGATAAACATTGATGCTATGTCCGAGGATGTAGTTATTGATTATATTACGCACCATACTTAATGCAATTGTCTGTTGTTTTGCAACTTAATACTGGAAGGGGTTCGGATGATAACCTGAAGGTGGACTTTTTAGGCATAGATGTATGCTGGATGGCGGTCTATGTACTTTGTCGTAATGCCCAATTAAATTTCACTATACTTATCATATCATGTATGTGCATTGTTATGCCCTCTCTATTTGTCAATTGCCCGACTGTAATTTGTTCACCCAACATGCTATTTCTCTTATGGGAGAGACACCTCTAGTGAACTGTGGACCCCGGTCCTATTCTTTACATCTGAAATACAATCTATCGCAATACTTGTTCTACCGTTTTCCGCAAACAATCATCATCCACACTATACATCTAATCCTTTGTTACGGCAAGTCGGTGAGATTGACAACCTCACTGTTTCGTTGGGGCAAAGTACTTTGGTTGTGTTGTGCGAGTTCCACGTTGGCGCCGGAATCTCCGGTGTTGCGCCGCACTACATCCCGCCGTCATCAACCTTCAACGTGCTTCTTGACTCCTACTCGGTTCGATTAAACCTTGGTTTCTTACCGAGGGAAACTTGCTACTGTGCGCATCACACCTTCCTCTTGGGGTTCCCAACGGACGTGTCAACTACACGCATCAAGCAAATTTCTGGCGCCGTTGCCGGGGAGATCAAGACACGCTGCAAGGGGAGTCTCCACTCCTCAATCTCTTTACTTTGTTTTTGTCTTGCTTTATTTTATTTACTATTTTTTTTGCTGCACTTATATCAAAACACAAAAAAATTAGTTGCTAGCTTTACTTTATTTACTGTCTTGCACTCTATATCAAAAACACAAAAAAATTAGTTACTTGCATTTACTTTACTTGATTCATCATGTTTCCTTTTAATTTTACCACAAAAGACATACCGGTAGGACGTGGGTCCATAGTTGGGAGAAATAATATAGAAGAATTTTTCAATCATGTTAGTACCGTTGAAGATTTTGAAGATAGACACTTGGTAGAACTTGCTCCTACTTATGAAATTGCTCGCTGTCTGCTTTAGTTCGCATGTTGGAAACTAAATTTGTTAATCTCAATCCTATAATCCAACACATGTTTCTTACACTCGGTGATATGGAAGAAGGGGAAAAGAAAGATTTTGTTTTAGAAACCCTTCTTAGAGAATTTGGCGGTATAGCAAGAGAGGCTAGAAAAGTATTTATTAAATATAAGATGCTTGGTTCTTATACCAATTTTGTTAGTATCCTTGAAAAGATTGACATGGAGAGAGTAAGGTACACTAATAATATTAATGATGGTGGGGAGATCAAAGCACCAATACCATGTAAGCTCCTAGCGATGAATGAAGCGTTAGAAAATAACTATGCTTGGCTTGTTCCTGAAAATTTATTTGATGAGAGTAGCAAGCCCAAAACTAATGAAAAGGGAAGCGCTGAAACTTATGTATCCAATAGATTATGCATGGTTGAGAAAACTCCAAACCCCGCTGAAGATGCATCATCTTTTGATAATACTTGATTTACACTTTCTGCGCCTAGCTGAAAGGCGTTAAAGAAAAGCGCTTATGGGAGACAACCCATGTTTTTACTACGAGTATTTTTGTTTTGAATTTGAGTCTTGGAAGTTGTTTACTACTGTAGCAACCTCTCCTTATCTTAGTTTTATGTTTTGTTGTGCCAAGTAAATTCTTTGATAGTAAGGTTCATACTAGATTTGGATTACTGCGCAGTTACAGATTTCTTTGCTGTCACGAATCTGGGCCTAATTCTCTGTAGGTAACTCAGAAAATTATGCCAATTTATGTGAGTGATACTCAGATATGTACGCAACTTTCATTCAATTTGGGCATTTTCATTTGAGCAAGTCTGGTGCCTTAATAAAATCCATCTTTACGGACTGTTCTGTTTTGACAGATTCTGCCCTTTATTTCGCATTGCTTCTTTTGCTATGTTGGATGAATTTCTTTGATCCATTAATGTCCAGTAGCTTTATGCAATGTCCGAAGTGTTAAGAATGATTGTGTCACCTCCGAACATGTTAATTTTTATTGTGCACTAACCCTCTAATGAGTTGTTTCGAGTTTGGTGTGGAGGAAGTTTTCAAGGATCAAGAGAGGAGTATGATACAATATGATCAAGGAGAGTGAAAGATCTAAGCTTAGGGATGCCCCGGTGGTTCACCCCTGCATATTCTAAGAAGACTCAAGCGTCTAAGCTTGGGGATGCCCGAGGCATCCCCTTCTTCATCGACAACATTATCAGGTTCCTCCCCTGAAACTATATTTTTATTCCATCACATCTTATGTGCTTTGCTTGGAGCGTCGGTTTGTTTTTGTTTTTGTTTTTGTTTTTGTTTGAATAAAATGGATCCTAGCATTCATTGTGTGGGAGAGAGACACGCTCCGTTGTTGCATATGGACAAATATGTCCTTAGGCTTTACTCATAGTATTCATGGCGAAGGTTGAATCTTCTTCGTTAAATTGTTATATGGTTGGAAACGGGAAATGCTACATGTAGTAATTGATAAAATGTCTTGAATAATTTGATACTTGGCAATTGTTGTGCTCATGTTTAAGCTCTTGCATCATATACTTTGCACCCATTAATGAAGAAACACATAGAGCTTGCTAATTTGGTTTGCATATTTGGTCTCTCTAAAGTCTAGATAATTTCTAGTATTGAGTTTTGAACAACAAGGAAGACGGTGTAGAGTCTTATAATGTTTACAATATGTCTTTTATGTGAGTTTTGCTGCACCGTTCATCCTTGTGTTTGTTTCAAATAACCTTGCTAGCCTAAACCTTGTATCGAGAGGGAATACTTCTCATGCATCCAAAATCCTTGAGCCAACCACTATAACATTTGTGTCCACCATACCTACCTACTACATGGTATTTCTCCGCCATTCCAAAGTAAATTGCTTGAGTGCTACCTTTAAATTTCCATCATTCACCTTTACAATATATAGCTCATGGGACAAAATAGCTTAAAAACTATTGTGGTATTGAATATGTACTTATGCACTTTATCTCTTATTAAGTTGCTTGTTGTGCGATAACCATGTTTCTGGGGACGCCATCAACTATTCTTTGTTGAATATCATGTGAGTTGCTATGCATGTCCGTCTTGTCTGAAGTAAGAGAGATCTACCACCTTAATGGTTGGAGCATACATATTGTTAGAAAAGAACATTGGGCCGCTAACTAAAGCCATGAATCATGGTGGAAGTTTCAGTTTTGGACATATATCCTCAATCTCATATGAGAATACTAATTGTTGCCACATGCTTATGCATTAAAGAGGAGTCCATTATCTGTTGTCCATGTTGTCCCGGTATGGATGTCTAAGTTGAGAATAATCAAAAGCGAGAAATCCAAAATGCGAGCTTTCTCCTTAGACCTTTGTACAGGCGGCATGGAGGTACCCCATTGTGACACTTGGTTAAAACATGTGTATTGTGATGATCCGGTAGTCCAAGCTAATTAGGACAAGGTGCGGGCACTATTAGTATACTATGCATGAGACTTGCAACTTGTAAGATATAATTTACATAACTCATATGCTTTATTACTACCGTTGACAAAATTGTTTCATGTTTTCAAAATAAAAGCTCTAGCACAAATATAGCAATCGATGCTTTCCTCTTTGAAGGATCATTCTTTTTTACTTTTATATTGAGTCAGTGCACCTATTTCTCTCCACCTCAAGAAGCAAACACTTGTGTGAACTGTGCATTGATTCCTACATACTTGCATATTGCACTTATTATACTACTCTATGTTGACAAATATCCATGAGATATATATGTTATAAGTTGAAAGCAACCGCTGAAACTTAATCTTCCTTTGTGTTGCTTCAATACCTTTACTTTGATTTATTGCTTTATGAGTTAACTCTTATGCAAGACTTATTGATGCTTGTCTTGAAGTACTATTCATGAAAAGTCTTTGCTTTATGATTCAGTTGTTTACTCATGTCATTACCATTGTTTTGATCGCTGCATTCATTACATATGCTTACAATAGTATGATCAAGGTTATGATGGCATGTCACTTCGAAATTATCTTTGTTATCGTTTGCCTCGCTCGGGACGAGCAGTAACTAAGCTTGGGGATGCCGATACGTCTCCGACGTATCGATAATTTCTTATGTTCCATGCTACATTATTGATGATATCTACATGTTTTATACACATTATATGTCGTATTTATGCATTTTCCGGCACTAACATATTAACAAGATGCCGAAGAGCCAGCTTGTTGTTTTCTCGTCGTTTTTGGTTTCAGTAAATCCTAATAACGAAATATTATCGGAATTGGACGAAATCAATGCCCAGGGTCCTATTTTGCCACGAAGCTTCCGGAAGACCGAAGGAGAGTCGAACCGGGGCCACGAGGTGGCGAAACACCGAGGCGGCGCGGCCCGTGCCCCGGCCGCGCCGACCTATGGTGTGGGCCCCTCGTGCCGCCTCTTTACCTCGCCCTTCCGCCTACAAATAGCCTCCGTCGCGAAACCCCCGCATCGAGAGCCACGATACGGAAAACCCATCGAGGCGCCGCCGCCGCCAATCCCATCTCGGGGATTCGAGAGATCGCCTCCGGCACCCTGCCGGAGAGGGGATTCATCTCCCGGAGGACTCTTTACCTCCATGGTCGCCTCCGGAGTGATGAGTGAGTAGTTCACCCCTGGACTATGGGTCCATAGCAAGTAGCTAGATGGTTGTCTTCTCCTCATTGTGCTTCATTGTTGGATCTTGTGAGCTGCCTAACATGATCAAGATCATCTATCTGTAATACTATATGTTGTGTTTGTCGGGATCCGATGGATAGAGAATACTATGTTATGTTAATTCTCAATCTATTACCTATGTGTTGTTTATGATCTTGCATGCTCTCCGTTATTAGTAGAGGCTCTGGCCAAGTTTTTACTCTTAACTCCAAGAGGGAGTATTTATGCTCGATAGTGGGTTCATGCCTCCATTAAATGCGGGACGATGACGTGAAAGTTCTAAGGTTGTGGATGTGCTTGTTGCCACTAGGGATAAAACATTGATGCTATGTCCGAGGATGTAGTTATTGATTACATTACGCACCATACTTAATGCAATTGTCTGTTGTTTTGCAAATTAATACTGGAAGGGGTTCGGATGATAACGTGAAGGTGGACTTTTTAGGCATAGATGCATGCTGGATGGCGGTCTATGTACTTTGTCGTAATGCCCAATTAAATCTCACTATACTTATCATATCATGTATGTGCATTGTTATGCCCTCTCTATTTGTCAATTGCCCGACTGTAATTTGTTCACCCAACATGCTATTTACCTTATGGGAGAGACACCTCTAGTGAACTGTGGACCCCGGTTCTATTCTTTACATCCGAAATACAATCTACTCGCAATACTTGTTCTACCGTTTTCCGCAAACAATCATCATCCACACTATACATCTAATCCTTTGTTACAGCAAGCCGGTGAGATTGACAACCTCACCGTTTCGTTGGGGCAAAGTACTTTGGTTGTGTTGTGCAGGTTCCACGTTGGCGCCGGAATCTCTGGTGTTGCGCCGCACTACATCCCGCCGTCATCAACCTTCAACGTGCTTCTTGACTCCTACTGGTTCGATTAAACCTTGGTTTCTTACTGAGGGAAACTTGCTACTATGCGCATCACACCTTCCTCTTGGGGTTCCCAACGGACGTGTCAACTACACGCATCATCACCTTGCTGTGCGTTGCTTCTCTGGTAGTCATCTCTACTATTTCCTCCATTGTTTCCCCGAAAGCCAGCCGATATTTGGCCAGGTGCATCGTAACTTGAAAATTGACGGGGAAATCGGCGTCTATTTTGGAAATTTCGATCGCGATCTTCCTCTCGGGGACCTATGTCGTTTGTTATGTACCGCATCTTCACCATCTGCCCACCTCGTTTGCTATCTCCATTAAAGCTGATACTCGTTCTTGGGTTTGTCCTCCCCAAGTCCTCCACGAAATCTCCTCGTCGAACTCCTGCAACAAATGCATCTATCGCTCTTTCGTCGGATATATTTTCTGCCGAGTTTTTGATGATGTTCCACCTTTGGATGTACTTCCTCATTGATTCATCATGCTTTTGTCGACATGACCTCAACTCTTCTAGTGTCGCAGGTTTCTTACAGGTTGACCAGAAATTCTTGATAAACACGTCCTCGAAGCTTTCCCAGCTGTCGATGGAACCTGGGGGAAGCTTTTTTATCCATGATCTAGCGGCTCCGCTCAGTATGTATCCGGATGCTCGCATGGCTGTCGCTCCGGTCCCGCCTATCGCGTTTACTGTCTCGAGGTAATCGACTAGCCAGTCCTCGGGGTCTTGCAGGCCATCAAATTTCTTGAAACTATCGGGTAGCTTGAATCCTGATGGGACTCGAGTTTTTCGGACCCGTCGTGTGAAACATGGAAGTCCACACATGTCCTCTTCAGCAAGTTCTGGTGAATGCCGACGTTCCCTTCTTTCTTGTCGCGCTCTATCAACTCTAGCCTGAGTTATTGTGTCCCTGGCTCCACTTGCTCTTGGTGGATCTTGCACTGCTGCGGTAGGTCTCGGACTATTTTGCCTTGCAGTTCCTTCAGGAGGTGTAGCTGTAAACGCTGCTCCCATGGCTCCACATCCTGTCATGGCCATGTTGTACAACGCTTCTCTTGGATCTCCAGGAGGTGGCTTGGACGCTAAGATGAAAGCCTGTGTCGCCATATATCCTGCTTCCGGTGTTTTTGGGATAATATTCCCCCTCGTGTCGATTGACATAAAGGACATGTCGAGGTTTTGGATTAGAGTCTCTCTTTCGGCTTCCTGTATATTTTGCAGCCGAGATCTTGCTCTCCTCCGAGCTTCTCTGTGACTATCTCCCGAAGTTTCTGAGTGTCGACTTAATTCCGCTCGTCGCCTGCTTGATGCGGAAGCTTCCTCCCTTCTTCTGTTCAAAGCAGCTGTCTGTTTTTCCAGTCCTCTTCCAGCTCGGGCGAGTCTATATTGATAAGCTTGCAGTTCTTCGACTGTAGCAGTTGTCTCCATTGGTTCAGAGCCATCTAAAGCTTTCGCAGCTCTGTCCCAAGCTGCTTGTGGAAGTTGAACTCTGGCACGTGGTGTGGGCCCGACATATTTAGTGCCCAAACCTCTCCTTAGATCTGAGGGATCGACATAGGGATTTCCCAAATCATCGAAAGCCTCTGATGTTTCCTCTTGATCGCGACTTGCTTCTCCAATGGCATAAACTTGGTGATATTTTGGAGTTTTCACTTTGCTTGGTCTGGTGACACCATCACAGAGATTGGTGAAGACCTTCCCAATAGACATGGATTTGTCGATGAAGTCGAAGCTGTTGGTGTCGCTTGAATCATCGCTTATATAGGAGTCCGCCGATGACTCGAAGGACATGTCGCTGAAGATTTTGGCGAGTTTTTCACTTGCCCTGCTGCCGATGAAGCGTGGTGACGAGATCTCCTTGTCGCTTGACTCGATGGATGATACTGAGTTTGAGAAATCAGGATCAACCGCCGATAATCCCGACGAGATCGGAACTTCGAGACGATACACTCCTTCTTTTTCGACGCGGAAATCGAACTTTCCAAACGTCATCTTCATGGGCTCCTCCAGATACGCATATGCATCCAAACGGGAGGGCGGGTGAGGTATAAAATCAAGGAGACCAGTTTCGATCTGTTTACCTCTGTCCATGATGTTGCTTGCTACTGATGAAGTCAACGATCTTGAACGTGCCATCGAGATCAGCTCCTTGTCGCCTCTAAATCCCACAGACGGTGCCAATTGACAAGGTATCAACTTGTCAATGCCTACGGATTGTAGACTAGGGTTTAGTTAGATGTAGAGGGCAAGTAGATCTCGAAGGTTTCAGCCGAAAAGTACTCGACGAATATAAAACTAGGGTTATGTTGACAGTAGATTCGATGATCTCTTTGTCCCTCGACTCCCCCTTAGATAGGAGGTGGAGCCGAGGGATTCGTATTGTACAAGTTACAAAGTCCGGGAAGGTTTCTAACTCCTCCCGAAGATTACAAATAATGCTTCGTATTACAACTCTAGCTTTCCTTAATAATATCTTGGGCTTCCGAGTCTTCTTATTCTTCAGGTAGTGGGCCTTTAGTAGACCCCGGGTACTATCTTCGGCAGGCCCATTGGGGATGCCTATGTCACCAGTTGATTTACTTGACCGGCTACATTTTTTGTGTGGATGGGCAACCGGTAACCGGTTGTAGATCCAACATACCAGCTTGATCGCGGTGTGTTGCCACATACCTTCTATTTCTGTTTCGGTCAAAGCGGTGGCACGATCGAGCATATCTACTTCGTCCCAACAATAATGTGGAGAATTCCGATACTACTCCCCAGAAGGTACAAGCACCAAAGAGACAAAAGAAGGTTGTGATTGGCGAGGAAGTGGAAGAAAAATTTGAGAAGAAAGATGGATTTTGACCATTATAGTTTCGTTGAGAGTGATGGGCAGAGTGGGGGTCTATTGATACTGTGGAAAAATAATGTAAAGATCATCGAAAAAATGTGTGCAAACACTATATTGATGTGGTGATAGAAGATGATGTGTTGGAGGTTCACGGGTATCTATGGTGAGCCTGTTTGGGGCCAAAAACATTTTACATGGGAAGTGATGACCCACAAGTATAGGGGGTGTATCGTAGTATCTTCGATAAGTAAGAATGTCGATCCCAACGAGGAGCAGAAGGTGTTGACAAGCAGTTTCGATGAAGGATTCACTGTAAATGCTCACAGACAAGTATTCATGGGGTTTTGATGTAACAGTTGAATAAAGTACGAGTATGTAAAGTGCGAGAGTAACAATTGCAGCGAGTGGCCCAATCCTTTTTAGCACAAAGGACAAGCCGGTTTGTTTACTTATAATGACCAAACGTTCTCGAGGACACATGGGATTTTAGTCTAGTGCTTTCGCTACATACGGCTAAATAATCTTCATTGTTATGATAGGTGTTGTGTGGGTGAACCTATGCTAATGTACCGCCCTTCCTAGGACTAAATACATACTTGTGATTATACCCCTTGGAAGCATCCGCAACTACAAGAAAGTAATTAAGAATAAATCTAACCACAGCCTTAAACTCTGAGATCCTGCGATCCCTCCTGCATCGATATACCAACGGGGGTTTAGGTTTCCGTCACTCCGGCAACCCCGCAATTAGCAAACGAATACAAGATGCATTCCCCTAGGCCCATAAATGGTGAAGTGTCATGTAGTCGACGTTCACATGACACCACTAGAAGAATAACACCACAACTTAAATATCACACCATTGAATATTACTCAACCATAGTTCACTACTAACATTTAGACTTCACCCATGTCCTCAAGAACTAAACGAACTACTCACGAGACATCATATGGAACATGATCAGAGGTGATATGATGATGAATAACAATCTGAACATAAACTTGGTTCAATGGTTTCACTCAATAGCATCAACAACAAGTATAGATCGATACCGGGAGAGTTTCCCCTATCAAACAATCAAGATCAAACCCAAATTGCTACGGCGGTGACGGTGTCCAGCGGTGATGACGGCGGTGATGATGGTGGAGATGATGATGATGGTGATGGTGATGATGTCCAGCTCGATGTCGGTGACGATGGCGTCGATTTCCCCTCCCGGAGGGGAATTTCCCCGGCGGATTCCTGCCCGCCGGAAAGCTCTTTTCTCTCCGGGTGTTCTCCGCCCCGCGAGGCGGCCGTAACTCTTCGTGAGGTACCCCCTCCGGCTTAGGTCTTCGGGATGAAGGGTTTGGCGAAGAAAAGGAGGCGAAAGGGGTCGTGGGCCCCTCACACCACATGGCGGTGCGGCCGGGGCCTCGGGCCGCGCCGCCCTAGGGTGTGGGCCCACCCCGGCTCCTCCCGGCTCCTCCTTCCGGCTTCCTTCGTCATCTTGAAAAATAGGATTTTTGGTATAATTTCCTCCCACAGTTGATCTTCCGAAATATTGCGTTCTGACGGTGCCTTTTCCAGCAGAATCCTGGCTCCGGTGTTCGATCCTCCAATAATGATGAAACATGCAAAATAGATGAAATAACATAAGTATTGTGTCCCAATATGAAATATATCAATGAATAACAGCAAATTATGATATAAAATAGTGATGCAAATTGGACGTATCAACTCCCCCCAAGCTTAGACTTCGCTTGTCCCCAAGCGAAACGGAACTCAATAGACATGACCACATGTTTATGGAGTGAAGAGTCGATAACCAAAATACGGACAAGAAACATCATATTCATTCACACAGGACATTATAGTAAACAACCTCTTATAACTCATATTGAAACAAGTATAAGGTAATCACAAGTAAAGGTGCATGAGAAATCATAATTGGTGATGGCAAACTTCGTTCTTGGTCAGAGAACAATTAATAGATTATATTTATCTTATTGAGCAGCGCTCTCATGTTAAAGTTTATAATGCACAACTTGCATACTCAATCATAATGGTCTCTTCATAATCATTGATAACTTGCAAAGCTATATTCATTCAGATAAAACTTGTACTAAACAAGGAAGAATAAAAGACATGATGTAGCAAATCACAATATAATGGTTTGATCACAACTACTCAAATGCTTGCTTGAGATGGAGAGAAATAGGTTTACTGACTCAACATAAAGTAAAAGACAGGCCCTTCGCAGAGGGAAGCATGGATTAAATCATGTGCTAGAGCTCTTTCAGTTTTGAAATCATATAGAGATAATAAAAGTAACATTTTAAGAGGTGTTTGTTGTTGTCAACGACTGGTAGCGGGTACTCTAACCCCCTTGCCATACAACCTCCTAAGAGCGGCTCCCATAATATTTTCATTTTGTGTGGCACTCCTTCCAACCTTTCTTTCACAAACCATGGCTAACCGAATCCTCGGGTGCCTGCCAACAATCTCATACCATGAAGGAGTGCCTTTTTACTTTAGCTTTATGATGATGAAGACACTCCCCCCAACCTTTGCTTACACAAGCCATGGCTAACCGAATCCTTCGGGTGCCGTCCATCAATCACATACCATGGAGGAGTGTCTATTTAGTTTAATTAATTTGGGACTGGGAATCCCATTGCCAGCTCTTTTTTGCAAAATTATTGGATAAGCGGATGAAGCCACTAGTCCATTGGTGGAAATTGCCCAACAAGATTGAAAGATAAAACACCACATACTTCCTCATGAGCTATGAAACATTGACACAAATAATAGATACTAAGTTTTGAATTGTTTAAAGGTAGCACATGAAGTATTTACTTGGAATGGCAGAAAATACCATGTAATAGGTAGGTATGGTGGACACAAATA
>NC_061514.1:209184491-209211995 GCF_022539505.1 Lolium rigidum
TCGAATTAATTAACTTAAATAGGCACTCCTTCATGGTATGTGATTGTTGGCGTGCACCCGAGGATTCGGTTAGCCATGGTTTGTGTAAGAAAGGTTGGAAGGAGTGCCACATAAACATGCAAATAATTCATGGGAGCCGCTCTTGAAAGTCCGGTTGGCGAGGTAGTTGGTGTACCCATTACCATTTGTTGACAACAACAAACACCTCTCAAAATAATTTTACTCCTACTTTACAAATGAAAAGCTCTAGCGCATGTTAATCCCTGCTTCCCTCGCGAAGGGTCAATCTTTTACTTTTATGTTGTGTCTCCATTATTTCTTTGAGCACTTTCTTGAGAGCACAACTTGTCATTCTTAGTATAATATGCTTGTCTCAAAATATGATTGATTGTGGTATAACTTTGATGCTTTTATCTTTGACAATCACTACTTCTAGTCTTTCTATGAACTCCGGAGGTGCCCGGGCATTTATGTTTTGCCGATCAAATACGGGCAAGCGAGATACCACTTTATCATACTCTCTTATGAACATTGCAATCCTGCTTATATACATGATTCATGATGCTTATTATTAATTGTTGGTACCTCTTCATGATTGACATAGCTGTTAGATGATCTTATTTGCATGTACCTTATTATGAACTGCTCAAGTATTAGCCATATCATGAGAATATATACATCATATGAGCAAATGTGTTCGTGAAAGTTCTTTTATCGCTCGGTTGTTAAGCTGAATTGCTTGAGGACAAGCAATAAGCTAAGCTTGGGGGAGTTGATACGTCCAAAACGTATCTACTTTCCCGAACACTTTTGCTATTGTTTTGCCTCTAATTTGTGTATTTTGGATGCAACTAACACGGACTAACGCTGTTTTCGACTGAAGCTGTTACGGTGTCTCGTTTTTCGCGAGTAAATCCAACTTTCGGGAAAAACCTCGGGATTTTGACGAAAGGGCCTATTTTCCCAGAATACTGCCGGAGCCAGAAGGACAATTGAAGTGGAGGCCCGAGGGCCCCACACCACATGGCGGCGCGGCCCGGGGGGCCGCGCGGCCATGTGGTGTGGCCCCCTCGGCCGGCCTCCGACGCCCCCTTCGGACTACTTATTCGCCTCGACCTAAAAACGCACGGGGAGAAGTCGAAGTCGCCGAAAACCCTCCGAACGCCGCCACATCGCGAAACTCCGTCGCGGGAGCCGAAGTCTCCGGTTCGGCACTCCGCCGGACGGGGAATTGGAGGAGATCATCGCCGCCATCACCGCCAACGCCTCTCCATCAACCAGCAATGTTTCCCCCATCCATGTGTGAGTAATTCCCCCGCCGTAGGCCGAAGGGGATGGTAGGGATTGGATGAGATTGGTCATGTAATAGCATAAGATTGTTAGGGCATAGTGCCTAGTGTCCGTAGATGGTACTTTTATGATATTGTTGCAACTTGTTATGCTTAATGCTTGACACTAGGGCCCGAGTGCCATGATCTCGGATCTGAACATGTTATTATTTCATCATGATATTCGTTGTTTATGATCTTACCTGCAAGTTGTATACACATGTCGTCTGTCCGGAACCAATGGCCCCGAAGTGACGAAATTGGGACAACCGGAGGGGATGGTAGTGATGTGAGGATCACATGTGTTCACGGAGTGTTAATGCTTTGCTCCGGTACTCTATTAAAAGGAGTACCTTAATATCCGATAGTTTCCCTAGAGGCTCGGCTGCCACCGGCTGGTAGGACAAAAGATGTTGTGCAAGTTTCTCATTGCGAGCACGTACGACTATAATTGGAACACATGCCTATTGATTGATTAGTACTTGGATACCGCTTTATTATTATCTGCAAATGCCCTGCTATGATTATTACATGAGTTTCTCTCATCCATGCAACGCCCGTCATCCGTCCCCGTGCCTACAGTATTTTAATCCTGCTTGTTTACTATAATCACTACTGCTGTCTTTGTTACTCTGCTCGCTGTTATTTCACTATCTGCTATCGCTATAAAACTGTTACTACTGATAAACTCTTGCGAGCAAGTCTGTTTCCAGGTGCAGCTGAATTGACAACTCTGCTGTTAAGGCTTTCAAGTATTCTTTGTCTCCCCTTGTGTCGAATCAATAAATTGGGTAATACTTCCCTCGAAGACTGTTGCGATCCCCTATACTTGTGGGTCATCATGCCCATGAATTCCTTCTTCATCTTCTGCGGACTTACGAAATCCAACTGTGGCAACTCACTCCTAACTCAATCCTTCACGTCGATGTGTTCATTACCCTCTGCGAGGCGTTTTTGGGCATCGATCCTCATTTTGGATTGTGGAAAAAGATTTTTTATGTAAAGAGGTACAGCAGTAGTAATGGATCTTTTGTGGCTCGTTCAGAGGTTAATTATTTCAACTTCCCAATGAGAGAATCTGTGCAAGGATGGAGACTGAAATGGTTTTATGTCAAGGATTCCTTGTCAACCGAGTCCCAGCTTCCTCGCTTTGTCGACGTCCTCGAAGCCAAGCCTAAGGATTCCTGGAAGAACATTCTCTCTCCCGATGAAAGGGCAGCAGCCGACGAATTATTTGTCAAATTTCTTCGAATCAAAGAGGCCGACGGCCAAACTATGGTCGGCACAGAGGTGGCAGCGGTGTTCCTGAAACGTCGAGTCCAACCAGTCATGGCCAGAGTTCGTCCGATGTGGTTGTATTCAGGTCCGAAGGATGAAACCAGGATTAATGTTGCCGAACTGTCGGAAAAGGAGCTGCTTGATGAAGTCCGTCGCCTTACTTTCTTTAGTCAGGAAGACTCGATCCCATTGATATCTTCTTACACTCCTCTTGATGCCGAACATCCACCGCCAGAGGTAACTTCCCTTTTCATACTCTTATTATGTTGTTTCCACTTAGTCAACATAGCTACTCTTATTATTTTCTTTCTTTGACAGATCACCATAGTCTCTGGACACTTGCATGATTCGCCAAATGATACTTCTGAGGGAAGAGGCTCCTCATTACCTGTTGATTTTCTGTTACCACCAAAATTTAGCCAGAGCAGGAGATGGGCCGTGATCGAAGATGGGCTTAGAGGACATGCATATGAAGTGTCTCTGAATCGGCCTTGTGCGAGGGTTTGGGCTACACATGCCCCCCTGGTTTTGGAAATGACATTTCCAAAATCATTACGCTTTCTTTCGTCGGGTCGTGTCGTGGCAGAGCAGGACTGCCGCAGAATCTTCCATCATTTCGCCTCGCCCCCTTGGCTTCTCTGCACGAATCGCTAACTTCGGCATCACGTCCTCGAGAACCGTCCCGACATTAAATCTCCACTACACCCCCTTTATTTATCTGTGCCGAACGGTTCGCCACTTCATCCCTTTGCTCTGTTCTATCCACCGAAGAAGCGCTCCCGCATGTGGGCGGACAGCGAGGACGACGATGACGACGAGGAAGGAGAAGAGGAGGAGGAGGAAGATGATTCCTCCTCCTCCGCTGGGTATCCGCCGACGAAGCGCTTCCGCACTTGGGCGGATAGCGAGGATGATGATGATGACGAGGAGGAGGAGGAAGCTCCAGCCGACGGCTGGGGCAGCAGCGGCGAGGACTTCTCCGGCAGTAGCGCCGATGGCGACGCCGACGACGATGCTAGCGAGGAGTAGTTATGTAGGATTAGTAGTCCCTTGAGCAATCGGCTCTTGTTTTGTTCTTCTTTTCTTCTTTGAGCAGTCGGCTCTTCATTGTAAGAAATCCCAATATTAATGAAGAATTTCCCTTAACTTGATCTCGCCGATTTCCTTTCGTACTGATTTGGCCGATTGTTAATTTGATCACCGCTCAATAAGCCGATGGCAACGCACCGGTAACCTGCGAACCTTGCTCAAATTCAGATCCCCAAACTTCCAACCGAACAGGCCCAAATCCGTAGTCACTGAGCGTAATGTTGGACTAAACGGCAAAACCCCTGAAATAACGCTTGGCCTCATCATTAACCTCAGGTTTTCAGACATTTTCCTGCCAGACCCTTCTCTTCCAAATCCCCTTTGCTTTTAGGGGCTCTCTGAGATCATTGCTAACTCAACCCAGAGGCTGGAGATGATACTTCTGCGGGACAGGCTCCTGCTCCGTTTTTCCCACAGCAACTATTCCTCAAAGCTGAGATGTAGAGCCAGCCGATTTGAACCAAATCGGCTTCCTATAGCAAAGGGTCCTCCAGGGCAAGCTGCCCCCGAGCCTCACTTAAGGCGAGAAGAGTGGTGAGTCATCCCAATGTGCCGCCATTGGCCTCAGAGCCAGCCGATTTCAACAAAATCGGCTTCCCAGAGCAGAGAACCTTCAGGGTGAGCTGCCCCCCGAGCTTCTTCAGTCCACTTCTTCGTCTTTTGCAGGTCAGATCGGTTCCTTTCCTTTGGTGGATCTGATGCAACCCACCCTTAACCTGATCTCTTGAGTCGATGGCCATGCATCGGCTTTGTTCTAAAAAAAATTTGAATTTTTATGGCCGATTTATGTATCGGCCCCCATACTTCAATACCCATCATCAAAGAATATCTTGGGCTGCTGGGCACTTGCAAGACACTCCTACTGCATATCCTCGTGTTTTATCCAACTAGGTGCCCCGAGCCGATTCTTTCAAGGGACTTGATGGTATCGGCTCTTCGAGGATTCCCTGTTGGATCGAATGTTGAACCCAGGCAGAATGGATGGTGAGGATAATTTTGGCCGATTGCTGGAATCGGCCTCCACGTTGGTTGCTCGATGAAGGTTTTGTAATGTTCCTCCATAAATTTTTGGGGGCCGATCACAAGGATCAGCCTCGCCACGTTTGCTCATTGATTTGCTCCAGCTACATGGTTAGGCCAGTGGATACGACCAGCCTAACTTCATCCTCTGTCATGTCGATGCGCTCGCAGTCGTCCACCTTGAGTGCATCGTTTAATCCTCGAGCAGTAAACTCCGTTGGGAGGATGAGCACCACGTTTGTGCCAGCCGATGTTTCATCATCGGCTTTCCTTTGCTTGGGGCGCCACTCCATTTTTTGTGGTCGACCCTCTTCGTCCAGGGTTCGCTGAATTTTGGCGGCCAGATCAGGCCGTGCCTTCCTCAACGTGTGCAGGTATAATCTTTCAGCTTCCTCTAACCCACGTAGACGCTGAACCCTTTGTGTCACATCCCAAAATTTTCCAAATTTTGGAATGTGAAATAAAAATAAAATATATGCTTGTTTGTTTGTCTTGATTGATATTTCACAAGGTATTAAAACTTTTGAGCAGTATTTAAAAGTATTTTCCCAAAATAATATTTTCATAAACATTTTGGTTTCACAATATTGTAATCAATACTCAATCTTGTTTCAAAAAAAAAAAGTTTTTGAAATTCAAAAGCTTTAATCTCCCAGTCTTAAAAAAAAATAGACATAAAGATGCCATATAGCCCTATGGACATTATTCATAGTTTACAGTTATATTTGAATTATGAACAAAGCCAAAATGTTCTATTTTCAGCATGGCTTGCACTAGTTTTACTTCAAAAATTTCTGAGATGTTTTGACCAGTTTTGAATCAAAATGGATTTCAATAACAATTCCAATAAAAGATAAACCCAATCTTAAATGGAATAAAAAAAAAAAGGGGCCAAAGTGGCCGAACTGGCCCATTACCTTCCCTAGCCCACCTGAGCGAGCCTTCGTGTTCTTCTTCAACCTCGTGCCCACGTACGTACTGGAGGCTATAACGTTCATGGCAGTTTACTTTTCTCCTCCTCCCTCATCAAATCCAATAAGCGTTTCTTGTAGAGTTCAATACGAAAGTTACTCCAACTTCAATGAGGAATCCGTTCAGGGAATTAATTTTATATTTAGTGGACTTAATCTCCCAAACAAAAACGGTGAACCGAATGCCACTCGTCGGCATACACCTCTCGATCTCTCCCCTCAGACCATATCAATGCAAACTAGGAGGAGCACCATGTGTCCCTCATTCGTATCCATCTCTTTCGTTTTCAAACTTTCCTGAGAGGATATCTGTACAACTCGTTCATACCATGCCAAGATCAGCCCCAAATATGAGTTCCTCGCAAGATCATGCCACCCTCGGCGGTCACCACATCAATTCCTTGCACCAGGGCACACTTCCTGACGTCGCTTACATAAAGGACATGGTGATGCATCTTATAGTCGTTGTTGCCGCGTCGCCGTTGTTCCGCCGGCCACGGTGATGATGTCGTCGTTTTCCTCGGATAGCAAGGTATTCAGGCCTGGTTATTTCGTCTTTCCTTTCTCTAGACTATGTGCATATTTCGATGCCTTCCTTTCTCTCGATTTCCAGCCGAAGGTTCTTCCACGACGTCGACCAAGTTGATTTCCGTACCGTCCGTACCCCATCGCCGCTGACTTTCGCCCGTCATATCTGAAGCTTACCTGAGCGCATAAAGGAAGAAGTATACCCTGCCGAGCCGAGAGGAGTATGAACTCTGAAGCCGCGCCCTGCATGTCACGAACGTCGCCGAAGAGCTAACCATCGCCGCGCCCTTGTCCGTGCGGGTCTGTGACTAGCTGATTCTAGTACAGTATATATTCCCGTATGTGAACAGGTGCTATTCTATCTTCCATCCTTTTCCTCTCTCTAGCAACCCAATTGATCTGTAATGCACATCCTAGATTATCTGAGTCGAACCGTGCCTTATCATATATTTTAGGGATCCCTATATTTTATTTCTCCATCACAACTTGTTGGTTCCGATCAATCAATTAGCGTGGACTGTACTAGCTCACGGCGAAACTTTAAAATTCTATATCATATGATCTATAGCTCGGGTTTAGATGATTTTTCTTATGTTGGATTCGCAATTAAATTTCCTATCCAGTGATGCTAATCTTTTCAATTATCAATTTTTCGAATTCTGAAGCTAAAATTTAATATTTGACCATATTCTAGTCATATCTAGAGATCCATAAACCCGATTCAATTGATTCCTTTTGCGTTGGATTCATATTTGAATTATCTATCCAGTAGCACCACTACCAAAAATAGTTGAACCTATTTGCAAGTATTCAAATTCAAATATGAGAATTTTAGTATTTTCCTTGTAGATTTAATTCCATATTTCTTTTCAACATGTTTCCTTTTGTAAAAGTAAATCCTATGATCAAATCTATCCACCAATATCATTTAGACATTTCACGTTGTTCCAATATCATACATATCCCAATTATCCATGCTTTTGTAGCCTATCAATTCTTTCTAATATATTTAATTGACACATTTCCTTCTAAGAATTTGACCTGATGACCTTGCCATCCAACACCTCAAGATCATATCTTGCAAGCCAACCTCAAACTTTAATCCTTACTGCTTAATGATCCATAAGAATACAAAATACTAAATTGAAAAGAATTATAAATCTTTCAAATTGCTTGTCTTGCTTGATTATGTTGCTTTTGATAAGGGGTTGCCCGATCTTCTCAGTAAGCGACGGGTGGTGATGAACACGTGATGGTAGCAGCGGATGAAATCGATGATGATGAGGAGGATAACTTGTATGACGCCGACGAAGTCTCTCGATTGATTCCTGATGCCAATGCAACAGCTCTCAACCCCGCAAGATATTCGCAACTCCACACACTTGCGCACGTAGCCGCCGACCACGAAGCGGTAGATTGCAATCTTCTAATCCCCAATGGAACAAGCAGATCACACAAACTTTCAGTAACAATAAAACTCCAGATCGCAACGAATTGGAGAGTTGGGATTCAATAGTTTTGCATAGCAAACAACTAAGAACTAGGGTTTATCTTAAACGTGGTCTAAAGCAGCTAGGGGGGCGTCCTGGGCACTTATATAGGTGTCCGGGACGAGTTCTAGTCGAAAAGATACAAAAATAACCGACCCGAATAGATCCGGTCGAGACGGACTCGGACTCGGTCCGGTCTGGAATCCGGTCAACCGGGCTGGGGACCGGGCGATCCGGTCTGTGGTCCGGTCAACCGGGCTGTGGACCGGGCGGTCCGGTCGGGGTCCGGTCGACCGGTCGAAACCGGAAAACTGCGAAGTTTCCGGTCTCGCTCCGGTACGATAAATTTCCTCCGGTTGGTGGCCGGTTTACGACCGGTTGACCGGGCCAGGGACCGGGCGGTCCGGTCAGGGGGCCGGTCAGACCGGGTTCTGGACCGGCCTGGACTTCTTCTTCTCCTCTCGCGCATTCCTCCCGCTCCTCCCTCGCGCGTCCATGAGATATCTTCATGTCCAGCTCCATGTCCAGCCTTCACGGCCTTCTTGATGTCCGTCTTCACGTCCAGCTGCTCCTCTCCTCGTGCGATGCATGTCTCCTCTTGATACCCGATGATACATAAGTAATAGGACTTAGGCAAGATAAAGTTCTCATCAATCAAAGTACCGTTTAGAAACAAGTTCACTTGTTGTTTAAGTAGCTTCGCACGAGCTCTTGTAATTGGTCCAATCCGAACTTCATTGGACTTGAGCTTCACAGCAGGTTCATCTTCATTTGTTAATGACGGAGGTAGTAGTGAGGTAGGGATGTCCTCATCATCTCCCCCCTTCAAAAGGCGTCGACCCCGACGCTCCAAGGTCTTCTCCGTCATATGGTGTCAAATCAGCAACATTGAAAGAATTATCGACACCAAACTCATCAACTCGGAAGATCTATCGAGTATGCATTATCATTGATCTTGGCAAGCACTTTGTAAGGACCAGCACCACGAGGCTTCAACTTAGACTTCCGCAGCCTTCGGGAACCTATCCTTGCGAAAATGTACCCAGCACCATATCACCAGGCTTGAACAACATCTCTTTGCGCTTCTTGTTCATCCTTGCAGCATTGCTCTTGCCTTTCTTCTCGATCAACTCTTTAGTCTTCACATGGATCTTACGCACAAAATCTGCCCTCTTGGATGCCTCCATATTAACTCTCTCATGTATGGGCAAAGGCAACAAGTCAAGTGGAGTAATGGGTTTGAAACCATACACCACCTCAAAAGGACACAGCTCAGTGGTAGAATGTACCGCCCTGTTGTAAGCAAACTCCACATGCGGCAAACACTCTTCCCACTCCTTCAGGTTCTTCTTGATCATGGATCTCAACAGTTGTGACAAGGTTCGATTCACCACCTCGGCTTGACCATCGGCTTGGGGATGACAAGTAGTACCGAATAGTAGCTTTGTCCCAGCTTTCCCCAAAGTGTCTTCCAGAAGTAGCTCATGAACTTCACATCACGATCAGAAACAATAGTCTTCGGGACTCCATGTAGTCGAACAATTTCCCTGAAAAACAGGTTAGCAATATGCGACGCATCGTCGCTTTTGTGGCAGGCAATAAAGTGTGACATTTTAGAAAATCTGTCCACTACCACAAATATAGAATCATGGCCTCTCTTAGTACGCGGCAAACCCAACACAAAATCCATACTAATATCCTCCCAAGGTGTAGTAGGTGCCGGTAAAGGGAGTATACAAACCGTGAGGCTTCAGCTTGGACTTGGACTTGTTGCAAGTAATGCACCTCTTCACATACCCGTCCACGTCCCGCCTCATCTTTGGCCAATAAAAATGATCGGCGAGCATGAGTAGCGTCTTCTCACGCCCAAAGTGACCCATCAAACCTCCCAGCATGTGATTCCTGCAATAAGAGCAAACGCACAGACGATTCTGGAACACATAGTTTGTTAGCTCTAAACAAGAACCCATCGTGTATGTGATATTTTTCCCATGCTTTACCCATAACACACAAGCGGTATGGTTCAGCAAAATCATGATCAATCGCATATAAATCACATAACACCTCTAATCCAGGAATTTTAACATCAAGATGGGTTAATAGCATAGTCTTCCTAGATAGAGCATCAGCAACAATATTATCTTTTCCCTTCTTATGCTTAATAATGTACGGAAAAGACTCAATAAACTCAACCCACTTAGCAAGACGCCTATGCAAAGTAGATTGGGCTTTCGGATATTTCAAAGCTTCATGATCGGAATGTATGATAAATTCTTTTGGCCACAAGTAATGTTGCCAAACCTCAAGAACTCTAATTAAAGCATACAATTCTTTATCATATATAGGATAGTTCAACTTAGCACCGGATAATTTCTCGGAAAAATATGCAATTGGGCGACCCTCTTGCATCAACACACCACCAATTCCAATACCACTAGCATCACATTCAATCTCAAATTGCTTATTGAAATCGGGAAGTGCAAGCAACGGTGCGAAGTTAACAATCGTTTCAATTCATCAAAAGCATGATCTTGGGCAACGCCCACTCAAAGACAACACCCTTTTTAGTCAATTCATTCAAAGGTGCAGCAATAGTAGAAAAGTTGGGCACAAAACGGCGATAAAACCCAGCTAGACCATGAAAACTCCTAACTTGACTCACATTCATGGGAGTAGGCCAATTTTGAATAGCTTCAATTTTAGACACATCTACTTCTACTCCATGCTTAGAGACAACATAACCCATAAATATGACCTTATCTTTGCAAAATGTGCACTTCTCAAGATTACCATAGAGTTTACTATCACGCAACACTTGCAAAACATGTCGAATATGTATAATATGATCAGATTCATTGCGGCTGTAGATTAATATGTCATCAAAATACACAACCACAAACTTGCCAATAAAATCACGCAAAACATGGTTCATCGAGCCTCATGAAAGTGCTAGGTGCATTAGTTAAACCAAAAGGCATTACTAACCACTCATATAAACCAAATTTTGTTTTAAAGGCGGTTTTCCACTCATCCCCTTCTTTCATTCTAATTTGATGATAACCACTACGCAAATCAATTTTAGTGAAAACAGCAGCACCACTCAATTCATCTAGCATATCCTCTAAACGGGGAATAGGATGACGATATCGAATAGTAATGTTGTTTATCGCTCTACAATCTACGCACATACGCCATGTACCATCTTTCTTAGGAACAAGAATAACAGGAACAGCACAAGGACTAAGGCTTATGCGGATATAACCTTTGTCGAGTAGCGCTTGTACTTGCTTCTGTATCTCCTTCGTTTCTTCGGGATTCGTTCTATATGGCGCCCTATTGGGCAGCGATGCTCCGGGGATCAAGTCAATTTGATGCTCAATACCTCGCAATGGTGGAAGTCCTGCGGGTACCTCTTCCGGAAACACGTGGCTGAATTCCTGCAAAACATTAGAAACACCAAGAGGAAGAGGGGTCATGTCGTTAGAAACCAAAACCGTACCCCTGTACATGAGCACAAGAGGCATGGCTGTAGGATCCTCACTAAATTCTCTCATGTCTTGTTTGGTAGCTAATGAGACTAAGGAATTCACTCTCTCACTTTTCGTTATATCACTCACGGCATTACAATTCTCTCGCCTATCTATGGATGCATCCTCCAAGTTTACTTCAATCTTCTGACGAGACTCATTGACAATTTGCTGTGGTGACATAGGCTGTAAGTTAATTTTCTTGCCCTTGAACTCCAAGTGATATGTATTGGCGCGGCCATTGTGTTGCACCGAACGGTCATAGAGCCATGGCCGGCCCAACAACGAGGTGACAAACCGTCATAGGAACCACATCAAAGTCAATGGAATCCTTATACGGTCCAATCTCAAAATCAACACGCACCATGTGGCTCACTTTCATCTCACCATTATTGCTCAACCACTGAATATAATATGGATGCGGGTGCGGTAGATACTTCAGTTTCAGCTTGGCACATAACTCTTTGCTTGCTAGATTGCGACAACTCCCGCCATCAATAATGACCTTGCAAGCTTTATCAGGACCAACTAGTGCCTTTGTTTGGAACAAATTACAGCACTGTGTAGATGCACTTGACCGCACATTAAGAACACGCTCGCGAGACAACAATAGTTTGAGCTTCGAAGGAAAAGCATCATAACCATCGCTATCATAATCATCCTCATCCGGAGCATTTGGATCAACATCATCTCCAGCTTCATACTCATTGTCCTCATTAATGATCATAACTTTGCGATTAGGACAGATCCTTCTTGAAGTGACCCTTGCCACCACATGTATGACAAACCATATCACGGTTGCGCGCTGTCGACATGTTAGAACTAGTTCCACTTGCTGCAGGTACGGGCTTCTTTGTGTTGGTGACACTAGAGACCGGCTTGCTAGACGAAGAAGGAACATCCGCAGGGCGCGTAGATGGCGCCATGGAGGGCGGCGCGCGGGGTGTGTAACGCCCAGCGCCTGTAGCACGGCCCTTCATTTGCAGTTCTTCGACCAACTGTGACTCAGCTTCTCTTGCATGATGTAGCAACTCATTTATAGTAGCATAAGTGTGATGACGCACAATACCCTTGATGTTAAATCTGAGACCATTCGGAAATCGCTGTAGTGTCATCTCAAGGGATTCTCGGACACGGGCACGCTCGCATAAGCATCTCCATCTCCATGTAGTAAGCATCAACTGTCAACACACCTTGTTTCAATTGGGTCAACTTGTCAAAGACGGAACGCAAGTAATTGGTAGGCACAAAACGAGCTCTCATTGCCGCCTTCATAGCACGCCATGTGATAATTGGCAGCTCACCATCTTCCTCTCGATTTTGAACAAAAGTATCCCACCAACGCAATGCGTAGCCATCAAATTCAGAGGAAGCAAGTTTGATCTTCCTATCTTCAGTATAATCAGGATGTAAACGCCATAGTCTCTCAATTTTCAGCTCCCATGTAAGATATTCTTCAACATCGGTACCTCCTTCAAATCTGGGAATTGAGAACTTGGGCTTACCCAAACCATCGTCTTGTTGTTGAGGAACACGGCGGGCTCCAAGCTCAACATAACCGCGATTGACGCCACGTGGAAGACCACGACCAACACCACGTCCCATGCCTTGAGCAGCAGCAGCATCTGCATTGTCACCATTGACACTGCCATCTTCATCAAGTGGTTGTTGTGGTTGTTGCTGAACCATAGTACGTATCTCAGCAACGGCGTTTGTCAATGCTTGTATAGATGCTTGCATAGTCGTCACAGATGTGTGAACGGTGTGAACCGCTGTAGTCGCCTCATCAACCTTCAAGTGGACGCCTTGCATTTCTTTGTCCAACACATCACTAGCAACTCGGATTTCACGTTGCAAATGATCACGAAGACCCTCATATTCACGCCAAGTAACTGGTGAATCGTCGGGCTTTTTCTGCATCACGTCAAACTCAGAAGAAGACATGATTAGTAGGTTAGTGCACTAAACAAAAATCTTTGGTGGTACTCTCACAACTCACTCAAAACTGATAAGAAAGGTAAATCTTACCGCTCCAAAATGAATTAGTATTGCTTACCAACTTGGATTGACGGACTAGTGCACGGATGTAGCGAAGCGAATATCAAGGGTATAAGAACAATCACTCGACAAAGCAGGATATATGTGGGGCTGTAGGTGGGCTACCTATTTGCACCAATAACAAGCTCTAGCGCTGACCGTAGACAACCAATGATACTCACACAAGGCGATATAATGGGGCAATGCAACTATATGTGGGAAAAGTTGCAATGCACTAGAGAGACGCTAGCAAAGCTCAACGAGACAGGCACAAGATTGCTCAACTACGGGTGCAGTAAAGTAAACTTAGGCCTTCACTTGATTCAACTAGCACAACACTTTTCTTTTTGGATTTTTCTTTTTGTATAACACACGCAGCTATGTAGCTCTTTTTGCTTCGTTTCAATTTTCTCTTTTTTTTGTTTTTTTTTTGATTTTCTGACACAACTCCTTGATAACACGGCCAACAGAAATTGCAAAGCACCAAAACCTAACGAGCAGCCTGTCGAGCGGTAAAACTAGTCTCTTCTGGGGAAGTTCCTAATCACGTATATCGATAGGCTGTGTCTATGGTTGGGAACAAGCACACTGTACGCTATGTGGACTCGGAGTGACAAAACTGACACCACTAGATATAGTAACACTAGATGATAGAGTAAACACAAACCCTAACAATTCTACTAGATGAAAGATAAAGAGACGCAAAAACAACTACGAAAAGCAACTAAAACTCGAAATTAGTGCAATCTAAGGCTATGGCAAACCCTAACCCTAACTTTTTATGGCTTTTTCTGGATAGGAAAAACACTCACAACTCAACTATGTGGTGGATTGTGGATGGCTTACCGAGGAAAACTGGAAATCTGATACCAAGATGATAAGGGGTTGCCCGATCTTCTCAGTAAGCGACGGGTGGTGATGAACACGTGATGGTAGCAACGGATGAAATCGATGATGATGAGGAGGATAACTTGTATGACGCCGACGAAGTCTCTCGATTGATTCCTGATGCCAATGCAACAGACTCTCAACCCTGCAAGATATTCGCAACTCCACACACTTGCGCACGTAGCCGCCGACCACGAAGCGGTAGATTGCAATCTTCTAATCCCCAATGGAACAAGCAGATCACACAAACTTTCGATAACAATAAAACTCCAGATCGCAACGAATTGGAGAGTTGGGATTCAATAGTTTTGCATAGCAAACAACTAAGAACTAGGGTTTATCTTAAACGTGGTCTAAAGCAGCTAGGGGGGCGTCCTGGGCACTTATATAGGTGTCCGGGACGAGTTCTGGTCGAAAAGATACAAAAATAACCGACCCAGAATAGATCTGGTCGAGACGGACTCGGACTGGTCCGGTCCGGAATCCGGTCAACCGGGCCGGGGACCGGGCGATCCGGCTCCGTGGTCCGGTCAACCGGGCTGTGGACCGGGCGGTCCGGTCGGGGTCCGGTCGACCGGTCGGAAACCGGGAAACTCGCGAAGTTTCCGGTCTCGCTCCGTACGATAAATTTCCTCCGGTTGGTGGCCGGTTTACGACCGGTTGACCGGGCCGGGGGACCGGCGGTCCGGTCGGGGGCCGGTCGGACCGGGTTCTGGACCGGCCTGGACTTCTTCTTCTCCTCTCGCGCATTCCTCCCGCTCCTCCCTCGCGCGTCCATGAGATATCTTCATGTCCAGCTCCATGTCCAGCCTTCACGGCCTTCTTGATGTCCGTCTTCACGTCCAGTTGCTCCTCTCCTCGTGCGATGCATGTCTCCTCTTGATACCCGATGATACATAAGTAATAGGACTTAGGCAGTATAAAGTTCTCATCAATCAAAGTACCGTTTAGAAACAAGTTCACCTGTTGTTTAAGTAGCTTCGCACGAGCTCTTGTAATTGGTCCAATCCGAACTTCATTGGACTTGAGCTTCACAGCAGGTTCATCTTCATTTGTTAATGACGGAGGTAGTAGTGAGGTAGGGATGTCCTCATCAGCTTTGGAGTGTATGTTTATGTTGTGTTATTTTCATTTATAGCTTGAACGAAGAGCTACGTATTTTATTGCAAGAAATGTACGATCATCAACTACGAAAAAGGCAAGTGACACACCCTCACAAATGTCCCAGTTTTTATTTATGCACCGTAGACATTTTTGTAGTATGTCTAGGGTATATGCTTTGCTTTTGTAATCCCGAGTAGTTAGCTACTTCCACCTGACTATATTTTTGTCGCCATTGAATTTAGTTGATGCTTAGCTATGCTATGAAAATGTTTTAGTAGTGGTTATGGAAAAACAACTAAATTCAATGAACTACCTGGGTGGAAAGTGGTATTGCATGGGTTATGTTGAGTGGTTCCCTGGGGTCATGTCATCGAACCTCTGAACCTCTAGGTGTATCGCACTTGTGGACGGCCACCCAGGAACAAAGAGATAATAGACAACCTTGCTCATTAGCTTTCCGTACAGCCACATGCTATTATGGGCTCTGGCTTGACCGAGTATGTTGGGTGAACCCGGATCCTACGTGACAGATGATGTAGTGTTGGTAGGTTGGTACGGGTCCGTAGAGGATGGTCTGGGGGATCACTTCGGAAAAGTCTCGTCCTAGTCGACATCTGTCCATTTGAGCAAAATGTGCATCATGGAAGAAGAACAGACTAGGTCATGTGGGAAAATTTGTACAACCTCTGCAGAGTGTAAATCTAAGTACTTAGCCGCGTCCCCGGTTATGGACAATTTGAGCGAACTGACAAGGCACCTGTTCGAAAGTCTCATCATCCCAATTTCTTAATTAAAATTTGATACAACATGTTTGGTGTGGATGAATGGATTCACCGGGGTTTACCGGTGGTTTCCAGGATTTCTCGGGATTTACCGACGAAATCCAATCTTTAGTAATGACAGAAAATGATTTACAAAATATAGGAGAAAACTCGCTTTATGCAAATAAGCCTGAGCTCTACCAGCCAAATGTACACTTAAGTGTTAGGTTGCCATTTGAGTCCACTATAGTGTCATCTTGCCAATACAATTCAAATGTATTGACCATTCGTGGCTGCAACGTATCATGTTGCAGGTTTTTCAGTCGATGAGTAAGGAAACGTTAGGGGTTGCGAGTCTATCCTCAACATGCTCGCCTGTGGCACATGAAGACAAAGGACTCCATGCTATCTATGTTTGTTCGTTGTAAAACTCTGATGATATGCTAGCCTCATGCTATGCAATTTGTAATCCTTTATGTAATTACTGGATCATACGATGTAATAATGACCTTTGTATCTTGGTATTACATCTTGTACTGTGTGTGCTAGCGATTGATCCAGGGACTAGCACAGATACGCACAGAGATCGACACCTTAAAAAGGTGAGGTCGCTACAGATGGTATCAGCGCATTGTGTTGACCGTAGGTTCGTGACCCTAGGTTTGGATTAGAACTAGGAAGACCCTAGGATGAAAAATCTATCTAATCTTGTTTCGATAAAAAAAAATGTGCTTTGTGAACTTCTAGTATTCTCATCTACTCCTTCTTCAAAAATATTTTCCTCTTACCTTAGATGACCTACCTTATGAAACTATCAAGGAAGTAGAGATGATGACCTTCTACCTGCAGTGAGGGACTTATGCTTCATGTGATATTCTACGACTCCGCAAGAAGGATTTTATGGAAGATCAGTGAAGAACTTGAAGAAAGACTTCGATGCAGACTGCACAACACACGAAGATACGCCGATGGAGTAGAATAGAAACTTGAAACATCCAAAACAGAAATAGACCGGACCACCATTAATTTTCTTTTATTGAACCAGCGATATCGTAAGAAAGTACTGATCTTACCAAATTGAGGTATGACCATACTAGTTTGGTTGTGTTTGTGTTATGTTGCTTGATGCTTGTTAGATGATTGTTGTTTGCTAAATTGCCTTGATCTGTTGTGTTTGGGTAGGAACCTTCTTTAGAACTTTTCTATCTATTCTCATCTATATCCAACCCAGCAAGTGTTTTCTCGACATATCGTTATGAAGGAAACCTTAGCAAAACCAACCTTGATGTTCCCAATCAAGATGATGATGTTAGAGTGTGAGATACGCAAAACTCTAGTTAAGCATCGATAGAAATGTTTTCAAAACAATTCAATAATGGGGATTGAAAAAAATTGATTCAATTCTCCATGGATTTTTTTTTAAACTTGTGAGGTTGACCAAGTGTTAGAATACGAGATTCAATAAATCAAATACGAAGTAATGATCTGGGTGCGGGATGGATTGATCACCATTCCTACTACTCTTATTATTCGCTTTCGTAATATTGACTTCGCGAATCTAGAGAGACATGCCTACGAAAGAGATATCGGTGAATGAGCCTAAACCCTAGGGTGGATAAATATTATACCCTTATAGTATGGCAAGTGCTGCCAAGCGTAGGGCTACAACGAGATTGAAGATCCAACCACTAGTTGAAGAGTAGAAGAAGATTATCGAAGACACCAATAAGAAGTAAGATGAAGGATGTCGTGAAGTTCCTTCATCTTGGTCTCCTGTTTGACCCAAAGAGTGACTCATTAGTGCCAAAAGTAGTTTAACGACCAACCATTTGGATTAGAAGCCCAACCATGAAGGAAACCTACTCGACTCACCTTGGAGAGATATGTTGTACACTATGTGTGAATAAACATTCGCCTATTGGATATTAACTCAGAAGCCAAGAGCCATAGATGTTTTCAAAAGATGACCTAGGTTAAGTCATATCCTCGGATGTGCCAAGTCATACCCAAGATGAACTTAGCCCAAACCCAAGATCTAAGACTAACTACAAAAGTTTCTTTTAAGGGTGGTAGCCCACCTCGACATATCCCAAACCTATCTTTCTTTCTAGCCTTTCTCGAATCTCGAGGACGAGATTCCTTTTAAGGGTGGTAGTCTGTCACATCCCAAAATTTTCCAAATTTTGGAATGTGAAATAAAAATAAAATATATGCTTGTTTGTTTGTCTTGATTGATATTTCACAAGGTATTAAAACTTTTGAGCAGTATTTAAAAGTATTTTCCCAAAATAATATTTTCATAAACATTTTGGTTTCACAATATTGTAATCAATACTCAATCTTGTTTCAAAAAAAAAAGTTTTTGAAATTCAAAAGCTTTAATCTCCCAGTCTTAAAAAAAAATAGACATAAAGATGCCATATAGCCCTATGGACATTATTCATAGTTTACAGTTATTTTTGAATTATGAACAAAGCCAAAATGTTCTATTTTCAGCATGGCTTGCACTAGTTTTACTTCAAAAATTTCTGAGATGTTTTGACCAGTTTTGAATCAAAATGGATTTCAATAACAATTCCAATAAAAGATAAACCCAATCTTAAATGGAATAAAAAAAAAAAGGGGCCAAAGTGGCCGAACTGGCCCATTACCTTCCCTAGCCCACCTGAGCGAGCCTTCGTGTTCTTCTTCAACCTCGTGCCCACGTACGTACTGGAGGCTATAACGTTCATGGCAGTTTACTTTTCCCATCCTCCCTCATCAAATCCAATAAGCGTTTCTTGTAGAGTTCAATACGAAAGTTACTCCAACTTCAATGAGGAATCCGTTCAGGGAATTAATTTTATATTTAGTGGACTTAATCTCCCAAACAAAAACGGTGAACCGAATGCCACTCGTCGGCATACACCTCTCGATCTCTCCCCTCAGACCATATCAATGCAAACTAGGAGGAGCACCATGTGTCCCTCATTCGTATCCATCTCTTTCGTTTTCAAACTTTCCTGAGAGGATATCTGTACAACTCGTTCATACCATGCCAAGATCAGCCCCAAATATGAGTTCCTCGCAAGATCATGCCACCCTCGGCGGTCACCACATCAATTCCTTGCACCAGGGCACACTTCCTGACGTCGCTTACATAAAGGACATGGTGATGCATCTTATAGTCGTTGTTGCCGCGTCGCCGTTGTTCCGCCGGCCACGGTGATGATGTCGTCGTTTTCCTCGGATAGCAAGGTATTCAGGCCTGGTTATTTCGTCTTTCCTTTCTCTAGACTATGTGCATATTTCGATGCCTTCCTTTCTCTCGATTTCCAGCCGAAGGTTCTTCCACGACGTCGACCAAGTTGATTTCCGTACCGTCCGTACCCCATCGCCGCTGACTTTCGCCCGTCATATCTGAAGCTTACCTGAGCGCATAAAGGAAGAAGTATACCCTGCCGAGCCGAGAGGAGTATGAACTCTGAAGCCGCGCCCTGCATGTCACGAACGTCGCCGAAGAGCTAACCATCGCCGCGCCCTTGTCCGTGCGGGTCTGTGACTAGCTGATTCTAGTACAGTATATATTCCCGTATGTGAACAGGTGCTATTCTATCTTCCATCCTTTTCCTCTCTCTAGCAACCCAATTGATCTGTAATGCACATCCTAGATTATCTGAGTCGAACCGTGCCTTATCATATATTTTAGGGATCCCTATATTTTATTTCTCCATCACAACTTGTTGGTTCCGATCAATCAATTAGCGTGGACTGTACTAGCTCACGGCGAAACTTTAAAATTCTATATCATATGATCTATAGCTCGGTTTTAGATGATTTTTCTTATGTTGGATTCGCAATTAAATTTCCTATCCAGTGATGCTAATCTTTTCAATTATCAATTTTTCGAATTCTGAAGCTAAAATTTAATATTTGACCATATTCTAGTCATATCTAGAGATCCATAAACCCGATTCAATTGATTCCTTTTGCGTTGGATTCATATTTGAATTATCTATCCAGTAGCACCACTACCAAAAATAGTTGAACCTATTTGCAAGTATTCAAATTCAAATATGAGAATTTTAGTATTTTCCTTGTAGATTTAATTCCATATTTCTTTTCAACATGTTTCCTTTTGTAAAAGTAAATCCTATGATCAAATCTATCCACCAATATCATTTAGACATTTCACGTTGTTCCAATATCATACATATCCCAATTATCCATGCTTTTGTAGCCTATCAATTCTTTCTAATATATTTAATTGACACATTTCCTTCTAAGAATTTGACCTGATGACCTTGCCATCCAACACCTCAAGATCATATCTTGCAAGCCAACCTCAAACTTTAATCCTTACTGCTTAATGATCCATAAGAATACAAAATACTAAATTGAAAAGAATTATAAATCTTTCAAATTGCTTGTCTTGCTTGATTATGTTGCTTTGGAGTGTATGTTTATGTTGTGTTATTTTCATTTATAGCTTGAACGAAGAGCTACGTATTTTATTGCAAGAAATGTACGATCATCAACTACGAAAAAGGCAAGTGACACACCCTCACAAATGTCCCAGTTTTTATTTATGCACCGTAGACATTTTTGTAGTATGTCTAGGGTATATGCTTTGCTTTTGTAATCCCAGTAGTTAGCTACTTCCACCTGACTATATTTTTGTCGCCATTGAATTTAGTTGATGCTTAGCTATGCTATGAAAATGTTTTAGTAGTGGTTATGGAAAAACAACTAAATTCAATGAACTACCTGGGTGGAAAGTGGTATTGCATGGGTTATGTTGAGTGGTTCCCTGGGGTCATGTCATCGAACCTCTGAACCTCTAGGTGTATCGCACTTGTGGACGGCCACCCAGGAACAAAGAGATAATAGACAACCTTGCTCATTAGCTTTCCGTACAGCCACATGCTATTATGGGCTCTGGCTTGACCGAGTATGTTGGGTGAACCCGGATCCTACGTGACAGATGATGTAGTGTTGGTAGGTTGGTACGGGTCCGTAGAGGATGGTCTGGGGGATCACTTCGGAAAAGTCTCGTCCTAGTCGACATCTGTCCATTTGAGCAAAATGTGCATCATGGAAGAAGAACGGACTAGGTCATGTGGGAAAATTTGTACAACCTCCGCGAGTGTAAATCTAAGTACTTAGCCGCATCCCCGGTTATGGACAATTTGAGCGAACTGACAAGGCACCTGTTCGAAAGTCTCATCATCCCAATTTCTTAATTAAAATTTGATACAACATGTTTGGTGTGGATGAATGGATTCACCGGGGTTTACCGGTGGTTTCCAGGATTTCTCGGGATTTACCGACGAAATCCAATCTTTAGTAATGACAGAAAATGATTTACAAAATATAGGAGAAAACTCGCTTTATGCAAATAAGCCTGAGCTCTACCAGCCAAATGTACACTTAAGTGTTAGGTTGCCATTTGAGTCCACTATAGTGTCATCTTGCCAATACAATTCAAATGTATTGACCATTCGTGGCTGCAACGTATAATGTTGCAGGTTTTTCGATCGATGAGTAAGGAAACGTTAGGGGTTGCGAGTCTATCCTCAACATGCTGCTCTGTGGCACATGAAGACAAAGGACTCCATGCTATCTATGTTTGTTCGTTGTAAAACTCTGATGATATGCTAGCCTCATGCTATGCAATTTGTAATCCTTTATGTAATTTCTGGATCATACGATGTAATAATGACCTTTGTATCTTGGTATTACATCTTGTACTGTGTGTGCTAGCGATTGATCCAGGGACTAGCACAGATACGCACAGAGATCGACACCTTAAAAAGGTGAGGTCGCTACACTTTGCTTCTAGGAACGGCTGAGCCCATCAGGGCACCACCTGGGCCGATGATACTTGTCTTCTTCATCATCGTCCTCTAGTTCCTCGAGATCTTCCACCCGAGCGGACTCAGCATGCTTGTTCCGAGGTGGGAGAGGCCCTAGACGCTTGAACACAGACACGTTAGATGCATCCTTCTTCTTCTGTTTGCATTCTGGGCAGTTGCCGATTGTAGGCAATCGGCTCATTCCCTGAATCCCAGCGAGTGTCTGAAGAAGGGGCAGTCCCAGTGCCTATCCTCGTCGTCTTGCTCCCTCGACTTTTCCTTGGCGTGGAGCTCGTATCGCTCCTCGTCGTGATCATGCCGACGACGTCTCCTGTCGTCCCTAGCCAGACGATCTTTTTTCATCATCGTCGTTGTATCGCCGGCGTTGGTCATACTGACTCACATACTTGCTGAGGAGGTGATCAGAGAGAGGTCGCTGATATCTTATGTTCTTCACTTCTCCCTCCGTGACGTAGCGCTTGCCGTCGTGGCGGAGCCGATCGCGTGGAGCGGCTTCCTCTCGTGTCTTTGCTATGAGAGCAGCTGCCCTCATCTCCATCCTTACCAGAGTGGTGCCCAAATCCTACCATGTTGATATTGCACGAGAAATCTGGCTGGCACCCTCCATGGTAAGTATACTCCACCATGTTAACGGCGGGGAAGGGGTGTGTGTCGACCTTCATGGCGTACTGGTTGAAAATTAGCCGTCCTTTTTCTATCGCCATTTGGATCTGCTGACACCACACCCTGCAGTCGTTAGTGGTGTGGGTGAACGTGTTATGCCACTTGCAGTATGGCTTTCCGTTCAGCTCCTGCACCGTAGGAATCTTGTGGCCTTCGGGTACCTTTATATGCTTCTCCGTAAGTAAGAGATCGAAAATCTGCTCAGCTTTGGTCACGTCGAAGTCGAACCCTTTTGGAGGGCCTTGTGGCTTCACCCATTTGCGAGGACACGGGGCCTGCCGCTCGAGTCCATTCAGCCACTGCTACCTCTCGATCTCCCGCAGCACCTTCATCCTTGTCTGCGTCAACCAGGGTCACCGCACGCTTGAATTTGTCCTGGTAAACATCTGGATGGCGCTGTTCATATGCTGACAGCTTCTGCACCATGTGCGCCAATGAAGGGTAGTCTGCTTGGGAGGCCACGTCCTTGATCGATGATGAGAGACCCACCACCGCCAACTCGATCGCTTCTTTTTCACTTACGTGAACCGAATAGCATCGGTTCCTAATGGTCTGAAGCGCTGGATGTATTCCGACACTGTTTTCCCGCGCTTCGTCGTACTTGTGCTAGATCGGCAATGCCGGCCTCGGAAGCCTCCGAGTGATACTTCTCATGGAACCGCTCTTCCAAGCTGCTTCCAAGTCCGGATTGAGTTCGGTGGCAGCGATGTGTACCACCCGAAAGCCGATCCTGTGAGGGATCTGTGCGAAGAACCTCACACACAGCTCGTCTGATGCTGAGATCGTGCCCAGCTGTGCCAAATATCGGCTCACATGCTCGATGGAGCTGGAACCATCTGATACACTAAACTTTGTGAAGTCCGGGAGCCGATATTTGGGTGGTAGCGGGATCAATTCGTACTCGTTGGGGTACGGCTTGGTGTAGCCGAACGTCTTCCTTTTCGGCATCATGCCGAACTGATCTTTCAGAATTGTACAAATCGATCCGGGGTGATGGCTGAAGGTGTCGAACCCCGAAGATTCGCCGGGGTGGCATACTTAGCCAGCCATGCTTGCTTTCCGGCTCCGAGCCAACTGCAGGAGCTGGGCTCTGGAGGTTTGTCGGAGTGGCGTACTTAGGTAACCACGTTTGCTTCTCAAGATCTGCTCCCGACGTTCCTCCTGCTGTTCCAGAGGCCCCTGCTGTTGCAGCCTGGTTCGAGAGTGCCCAGTACTGCAGTCTTGCACGTATGCGCACGTGTATCCGTGCGGGATCTCCTTGGGCGCCTCAGGTAGGAATTGGTAGTCACTAGGATCACCACCAATCTTGTAGACGACGTATGCCGATGAGTTCGGCACTCCCGGTGCCGCCCATGCGAACGGCAGCGGTGGATGGGACTGGAGTGGCATCTCTCCTTTGTAAGTCCCCAGAGCTGGTCCCGACGGAGGATACCGATGGCTCATGATTTCTGGATCACGCGCAGAGCGACACGCTCCAAAGTGTTCACCGGGCTCTCGAGTGGCGGTGCGGCGAATGAGCCACCATGTAGTTGATCTCCCGACGCAGCGACGACCGGTGCGTTCTTCGACGGGGCGGACAGGTCCACCCCATCGAGTGCGCCTTCGAGTGAGAACCCCTTCCACCGACGCCATGGGAGCGGGTTCTGTGGAAATAGCCGATGAGTTCGGCTTCGAGGACTGCCTTGATCTCGTCATGCTTCTTCTTGAGCTCGTCAGTCAGATCCTCGTACTTGACCGGAGTGCTTTCTTCCATCTCGGATGTAGATGGCGATGCGGTGGATGTCGAAGATTGTCCCACCGGGCGTGCCAGAATGTGTTGCGGTATGAAACCCACCGGCGGGCAGCGACTGGCAACACAGTAGAGCCGGGAACAACTAGGGCTGCGGCTGGCCCCGAGTCCCTCGGAGCGACGGCCCGCAAAGCCTTCCGGTCACACGTCCGATGCTGTCGCAAGGGCGTGCCACTCGACCTATACCTGGTCGGGAAGGTGTTGGATGATGCCTCGCTTAGTTTCTCGCATGGCATACACGTAAACGTTAAATACGAGCCTCGATCGGCTCTCGAGGTTGTCCTTTGAATCGGCTCAAAGAGCCGATCCACCCATGATTCGTACGAGGTGCACGAATATATGGTGGTCCTGCTTGATCAAGATAAAGCTAATGCGATCTACGATGATTTAGGGTTTTCACCGCATAATCGGATCATCCTACTCACGATTGGGCCTCGCGCTCGCGTACGGTGATCGTAAGCCGATCCTAGACGGGGCCTAAAAACCAACACGAGGTTGATCCCCGAACATCTCGTCTAGGGCTAGCAAACTACACCCTACACGCCGCTGAATCCTCCAACCCTTTGCAAGGCCTAACTATTGCGGATGTTAAACTAATCCTTGAAGAACAAGGAACAACCGTAACGGATCAGATCTACTAAACAATGATCAAGCGGGGTGCCGCCCCTACACCTAAGATAGGTGTAAGGGCGGCTAGATGTATAAGGGTTGCACTACGACAGCATATGATACGAAGAACAATGCTAACCCTAACACATCTAAGATAACTACGTTGCTCGCCATCAAAAAGGCTTCAGCACGAGCAACGCATGAACAACGTAGGTAGGCTTGTGCTGCCTACATCGCAAGATGCGATCTAGGCAGCATGGTGCTTACCGGAGAAACCCTCGAGACGAAGGAGTTGGCGATGCGCCGAGATTGATTGTGTTGAACGTTGGTTGTTGTTTATTTCATAAACCCTAGATACATATTTATAGTCCAAGGGACTTTCTAATTCAGGTGTGCACCTAACCGTGCACGGGTCAAACTCTAACTAACCGATACGTAATCTAATATGTTACAGATACAAGGGCAAACTAGCCCAAACGTTGCATGTAAGGCCGATTCACGTATTTCTTCTGTATGTAATCTCCAAGCCCATCTTGATCGCGGCCCACCTCTGATCCGGTCAAATTCTGGTGATAACACCATGCCACATTATTGATGATATCTACATGTTTTATACACATTATATGTCGAATTTATGCATTTTCCGGCACTAACCTATTAACGAGATGCCGAAGAGCCAGCTTGCTCGTTTTCGTTGTTTTTGGTTTCAGAAATCCTACAAAGGAAATATTCTCGGAATTGGAAGAAATCAACGCCCAGGGTCCTATTTTTGCACGAAGCTTCCAGAAGACCGAGGGGGAAAGGAAGTGGGGCCACGAGGCACCGCCAAAATAGGGCGGCGCGGCCCGAGTCCTGGCCGCGCGGCCCCGTGTGTGGGGCCCTCGTGTGGCCCCCGCGTTGCCCTTCCGCCTACTTAAAGCCTTCGTCGCGAAACCCCCGGCACCGAGAGCCACGATACGGAAAACCCTACGAGACGCCGCCGCCGCCAATCCCATCTCGGGGGATTCGGAGATCGCCTCCGGCACCCTGCCGGAGAGGGGAATCATCTCCCGGAGGACTCTTCACCGCCATGGTCGCCTCCGGAGTGATGAGTGAGTAGTCCACCCCTGGACTATGGGTCCATAGCAGTAGCTAGATGGTTGTCTTCTCCTCATGTGCTTCATTGTCGGATCTTGTGAGCTGCCTAACATGATCAAGATCATCTATCTGTAATTCTATATGTTGTGTTTGTCGGGATCCGATGGATAGAGAATACTATGTTATGTTGATTATCAATCTATTACCTATGTGTTGTTTATGATCTTGCATGCTCTCCGTTATTAATAGAGGCTCTGGCCAAGTTTTTGCTCTTAACTCCAAGAGGGAGTATTTATGCTCGATAGTGGGTTCATGCCTCCATTAAATCTGGGACAGTGTGACGTAAAGTTCTAAGGTTGTGGATGTCTCTGTTGCCACTAGGGATAAAGCATTGATGCTATGTCCGAGGATGTAGTTATTGATTACATTACGCACCATACTTAATGCAATTGTGCCGTTGTTTGCAACTTAATACCGGAAGGGGTTCGGATGATAACCTCGAAGGTGGACTTTTTAGGCATAGATGCATGTCTGGATAGCGGTCTATGTACTTTGTCGTAATGCCCAATTAAATCTCACAATACTCATCATATCATGTATGTGCATGGTCATGCCCTCTCTATTTGTCAATTGCCCGATCGTAATTTGTTCACCCAACATGCTATTTATCTTATGGGAGAGACACCTCTAGTGAACTGTCGACCCCGGTCCATTCTTTTACATCGAATACAATCTCATCGCAATACTTTTTCTTACGTTTTCTCGCAAACAATCATCATCCACACTATACATCTAATCCTTTGTTACAGCAAGCCGGTGAGATTGACAACCTCACTCGTTTCGTTGGGGCAAAGTACTTTGGTTGTCTTGTGCAGGTTCCACGTTGGCGCCGGAATCTCCGGTGTTGCGCCGCACTACATCCCGCCGCCATCAACCTTCGACGTGCTTCTTGGCTCCTACCTGGTTCGATAAACCTTGGTTTCTTATCGAGGGAAAACTTGCCGCTGTACGCATCACACCTTCCTCTTGGGGTTCCCAACGGACGCGTGTTGTACGCGTATCGCTTACTTCTGCCGTTGTTATTTCACTACTACTACTCGCTATAAAGCGTTACTACTCGATAAACTCTTGCGAGCAAGTCTCGTTTCCAGTGCAGCTGAATTGACAACTCCGCTCGTTAAGGCTTTCAAGTATTCTTTGTCTCCCCTTGTGTCGAATCAATAAATTGGGTTTTACTACCCGCGAAGACTCGCTGCGATCCCCTATACTTGTGGGTTATCAAGACCGTTTTCTGGCGCCATTGCCGGGGAACATAGCTTTATTTGGAAGTTCACTTGGATTGATATTGTTCGCTGCAAATTCTCCATCATGGGTAAAACTCGCGATCCTGAAGTCGCCATATTACCATCCACTACAAGAAAAGGTACAACTACGAGTACCTCTGCTGCTCTTGATTCACCATCCGTGATTGATAAACTTGTTTCACCACC
>NC_061514.1:209212095-209240613 GCF_022539505.1 Lolium rigidum
TGGCGCGTAGTTGACGTGGGAGTTAGAAATCTTTGTGGTGTAGCTTTTCTTCAGTTCCCGGCAACGGCGCCAGAAAATATGCTTGATGGCGTGTATTTCACATGTTCGTTGGGCAACCCCAAGAGGAAGGTATGATGCGCACAGCAGCAAGTTTTCCCTCAGAAAGAAACCAAGGTTTATCGAACCAGGAGGAGCCAAGAAGCACGTTGAAGGTTGATGGCGGCGGGATGTAGTGCGGCGCAACACCGGAGATTCCGGCGCCAACGTGGAACCTGCACAACACAACCAAAGTACTTTGCCCCAACGAAACGAGTGAGGTTGTCAATCTCACCGGCTTGCTGTAACAAAGGATTAACCGTATTGTGTGGAAGATGATTGTTTGCGAGAGAAAATAGTAAAAACAAGTATTGCAGCAGATTTGTATTTCAGTATTAAAGAATGGACCGGGGTCCACGAGTTCACTAGAGGTGTCTCTCCCATAAGATAAAAGCATGTTGGGTGAACAAATTACGGTCGGGCAATTGACAAATAGAGAGGGCATAACAATGCACATACATGACATGATAAGTATAGTGAGATTTAATTGGGCATTACGACAAAGTACATAGACCGCCATCCAAGCTGCATCTATGCCTAAAAAGTCCACCTTCGGGTTATCATCCGAACCCCCTCCGGTATTAAGTTGCAAAGCAACGAGACAATTGCATTAAGTATGGTGCGTAATGTAATCAACAACTACATCCTCGGACATAGCGCCAATGTTTTATCCCTAGTGGCAACAGCACAACACAACCTTAGAACTTTTTGTCAACTGTCCCGAGTGTCAATGCGGGCATGAACCCACTATCGAGCATAAATACTCCCTCTTGGAGTTAAAAGTAAAAACTTGGCCAGAGCCTCTACTAGTAACGGAGAGCATGCAAGATCATAAACAACACATATGTAATAACTTGATAATTAACATGACATGGTATTCTCTATCCATCGGATCCCGAAAAACACAACATATAGAATTACAGATAGATGATCTTGATCATGTTAGGCAGCTCACAAGATCCAACAATAAAGCACAATGAGGAGAAGACAACCATCTAGCTATCTGCTATGGACCCATAGTCCGGGGGTGAACTACTCACTCATCACTCCGGAGGCGACCATGGCGGTGTAGAGTCCTCCGGGAGATGAATCCCCTCTCCGGCGGGGTGCCGGAGGAGATCTCCAGAATCCCCGAGATGGGATCGCGGCGGCGGCGTCTCGGTAAGGTTTTCCGTATCGTGGTTTTCCGCATCGGGGTTTCGCGACGGAGGCTTTAAGTAGGCGGAAGGGGCGAGTCGGGGCTCGACGAGGGGCCCACACCACGGGGCGGCGCGGGCCCCCTAGGCCGCGCCGCCTTGTGGTCCGGCCACCTCGTGGCCCCACTTCGTATGTTCTTCGGTCTTCCGGAAGCTCCGTGGAAAAATAGGCCCCTGGGTCTTTGTTTCGTCCAATTCCGAGAATATTTCGTTACTAGGATTTCGAAACCAAAAATAGCGAGAAAACAGGAACTTGCACTTCGGCATCTTGTTAATAGGTTAGTTCCGGAAAATGCACGAATATGACATAAAGTGTGCATAAAACATGTAGGTATCATCAATAATATGGCATAGAACATAAGAAATTATCGATACGTCGGAGACGTATCAAGCATCCCCAAGCTTAGTTCTGCTCGTCCCGAGCGAGGTAAAACGATAACAAAGATAATTTCGAAGTGATATGCCATCATAACCTTGATCATACTATTTGTAAACATATGTAGTGGATGCAGCGATCAAAACAATGGTAATGACATGAGTAAACAAGTGAATCATATAGCAAAGACTTTTCATGAATAGTACTTCAAGACAAGTATTAATAAGTCTTGCATAAGAGTTAACTCATAAAGCAATAAATCAAAGTAAAGGTATTGAAGCAACACAAAGGAAGATTAAGTTTCAGCGGTTGCTTTCAACTTGTAACATGTATATCTCATGGATAATAGTCAACATAGAGTAATATAACAAGTACAATATGCAAGTATGTAGGAATCAATGCACAGTTCACACAAGTGTTTGCTTCTTGAGGTGGAGAGAAATAGGTGAACTGACTCAACATAAAAGTAAAAAAGAATGGTCCTTCAAAGAGGAAAGCATCAATTGCTATATTTGTGCTAGAGCTTTTATTTTGAAAACATGAAACAATTTTGTCAACGGTAGTAATAAAGCATATGAGTTATGTACATTATATCTTACAAGTTGCAAGTCTCATGCATAGTATACTAATAGTGCCCGCACCTTGTCCTAATTAACTTGGACTACCGGATCTTTGCAATGCACATGTTTTGACCAAGTGTCACAATGGGGTACCTCCATGCCGCCTGTACAAAGGTCTAAGGAGAAAGCTCGCATTTTGGATTTCTCACTTTTGATTATTCTCAACTTAGACATCCATACCGGGACAACATGGACAACGAGATAATGGACTCCTCTTTAATGCATAAGCATGTGGCAACAATTATTATTCTCATATGAGATTGAGGATATATGTCCAAACTGAAACTTCCACCATGAATCATGGCTTTAGTTAGCGGCCCAAAGTTCTTCTCTAACAATATGCATGCTCCAACCATGAAGGTGGTAGATCTCTCTTGCTTCGGACAAGACGGACATGCATAGCAACTCACATGATATTCAACAAAGAATAGTTGATGGCGTCCCCGAAACATGGTTATCGCTCAACAAGCAACTTAATAAGAGATAAAGTGCATAAGTACATATTCAATACCACAATAGTTTTTAAGCTATTTGTCCCATGAGCTATATATTGCAAAGGTGAATGATGGAATTTTAAAGGTAGCACTCAAGCAATTTACTTTGGAATGGCGGATAAATACCATGTAGTAGGTAGGTATGGTGGACACAAATGGCATAGTGGTTGGCTCAAGTATTTTGGATGCATGAGAAGTATTCCCTCTCGATACAAGGTTTAGGCTAGCAAGGTTATTTGAAACAAACACAAGGATGAACGGTACAGCAAAACTCACATAAAAGACATATGGTAAACATTATAAGACTCCATACCGTCTTCCTCTCGATACAAGGTTTAGGCTAGCAAGGTTATTTGAAACAAACACAAGGATGAACGGTACAGCAAAACTCACATAAAAGACATATGGTAAACATTATAAGACTCCATACCGTCTTCCTTGTTGTTCAAAACTCAATACTAGATGTTATCTAGACTCTAGAGAAACCAAATATGCAAACCAAATTAGCAAGCTCTAAGTATTTCTTCATTAATGGGTGCAAAGTATATGATGCAAGAGCTTAAACATGAGCACAACAATTGCCAAGTATCAAATTATCCAAGACATTTTAGAGTTACTACATGTAGCATTTTACAATTCCAACCATATAACAATTTAACAAAGATGAAACTTCGCCATGAATACTATGAGTAGAGCCTAAGGACATATTTGTCCATATGCAACAGCGGAGCGTGTCTCTCTCCCATAAAGTGAATGCTAGGATCCATTTTATTCAAACAAAACAAAAACAAAAACAAACCGACGCTCCAAGCAAAGTGCATAAGATGTGACGGAATAAAAATATAGTTTCGGGGAGGAACCTGATAATGTTGTCGATGAAGAAGGGGATGCCTTGGGCATCCCCAAGCTTAGACGCTTGAGTCTTCTTAGAATATGCAGGGGTGAACCACCGGGGCATCCCCAAGCTTAGAGCTTTCACACTCCTTGATCATATTGCATCATACTCCTCTCTTGATCCTTGAAAACTTCCTCCACACCAAACTCGAAACAACTCATTAGAGGGTTAGTGCATAATAAAAATTCACATGTTCAGAGGTGACACAATCATTCTTAACACTTCTGGACATTGCATAAAGCTACTGGACATTAATGGATCAAAGAAATTCATCCAACATAGCAAAAGAGGCAATGCGAAATAAAAGACAGAATCTGTCAAAACAGAACAGTCCGTAAAGATGGATTTTATTAGGCCACCAGACTTGCTCAAACGAAAATGCTCAAATTGAATGGAAGTTGCGTACATATCTGAGGATCATGCTCGTAAATTGGCGTAATTTTCTGAGCTACCTACGGGAGATAGACCCAGATTCGTGACAGGTAAAGAAATCCGGAACTGCGCAGATAATCCAAATCTAGTACTTACTTTTCTATCAAAGACTTTACTTGGCACAACAAAACATAAAACTAAGATAAGGAGAGGTTGCTACAGTAGTAAACAACTTCCAAGACACAAATATAAAATAAAAATACTGTAGTAAAAACATGGGTTGTCTCCCATAAGCGCTTTTCTTTAACGCCTTTCAGCTAGGCGAGAAAGTGTAACTCAAGTAACATCGAGAGACGAAGCATCAACATCATAATTTGTTCTAATAATAGAATCATAAGGTAACTTCATTCTCTTTCTAGGGAAGTGTTCCATACCTTTCTTGAGAGGAAATTGATATTTAATATTTCCTTCCTTCATATCAATAGTAGCACCAACGGTTCGAAGAAAAGGTCTTCCCAATATAATGGGGCAAGATGCATTGCATTCAATATCCAAGACAACAAAATCAACGGGGACAAGGTTATTGTTAACCATAATATGAACATTATCAACTTTCCCCAAAGGTTTCTTTTTAGCATTATCAGCGAGGTTAACATCCGGATAACAATTCTTCAATGGTGGCAAGTCAAGCATATCATAGACTTTTTTAGGCATAACGAAATACTTGCACCAAGATCACATAAGGCATTACAATCAAAATCTTTGACTCTCATTTTAATGATGGGCTCCCAACTATCCTCTAGCTTTCTAGGAATAGAAGTTTCAAGTTTTAGTTTCTCTTCTCTAGCTTTTATGAGAGCATTTGTAATATGTTTTGTGAAAGCCAAATTTATAGCACTAGCATTGGGACTTTTAGCAAGTTTTTGTAAGAACTTTATAACTTCAGAGATGTGGCAATCATAAAAATCTAAATCATTACAATCTAAAGCAATGGGATTATCATCCCCAAGGTTGGAAAAAATTTCAGCGAGTTTTATCACAAGCGAGTTTCAGCAGTTTTAGCAGTTTCAGGTAATTTTGCGCGCTTTGCACTAGGAGTAGAAGCATTGCCAACACCAATTATTTTACCATTGATAGTAGGAGGTGAAGCAACATATGAATCATTAGCATTGCTAGTGGTGGTAATAGTCCAAACTTTAGCTACATTTTCCTTTTTAGCTAGTTTTTCATTTTCTTCTCTATCCCACCTAGCACGCAGTTCAGCCATTAATCTTATATTCTCATTAATTCTAACTTGGATGGCATTTGCTGTAGTAACAATTTTATTTTAAATATCATCAGGTTTAGCAGCCATTTTATTAATTAAAGAAGATTGTGACGCAGACATGTATGAGATTCGGTCTTCGGCATTTGCAAGTTTAGTTTGCAACCCAGAAATCTCCATATTTAAATTTTCAAGTTGATTTCCTATTTTCTTCAACAAGGTAGATTGTTCATTCATAGTTTTAGTAAACAATTTATTTTGCTCATATTGTGATTGCATAAAGCTCTTAGTGGATCTTTCAATTTCTAAAATCTTTTCCTCATTAGGTGAAACATGTCTACTATAAAAATTATCATTAGCAGGATATGGCCTAGAATTTTGAGCAACCAATGAAGCTAACGGAACATTATTAGGATCAACATTAATCCTACCATTAACAAGCATAGACATAATAGCATCAACCTTATCATTCAAGGAAGAGGATTCTTCAACAGAATTTACCTTTTTACCTTGTGGAGCTCTTTCCGTGTGCCATTCAGAGTAATTAACCATCATATTATCAAGAAGCTTTGTTGCTTCACCAAGAGTGATGGACATAAAGGTACCTCCAGCAGCTGAATCCAATAAATTCCACGAAGAAAAATTTAGTCCTGCATAGAAGGTTTGGATGATCATCCAATTAGTCGATCCATGGGTTGGGCAATTTTTAACCGAGAGATTTCATTCTTTCCCAAGCTTGAGCAACATGTTCATTATCCAATTGTTTAAAATTCATTATGCTACTCCTCAAAGATATAATTTTAGCAGGGGGATAATATCTACCAATAAAAGCATCCTTGCATTTAGTCCAGGAATCAATATTATTCTTAGGCAGAGATAGCAACCAATCTTTAGCTCTTCCTCTTAATGAGAAAGGAAACAATTTTAATTTTCTAATGTCACCATCTACATCTTTATACTTTTGCATTTCAAATAGTTCAACAAAATTATTGAGATGGGCAGCAGCATCATCAGAACTAACACCAAAAAATTGCTCTCGCATAACAAGATTCAGTAAAGCAGGTTTAATTTCAAAGAATTCCGCTGTAGTAGCAGGTGGAGCAATAGGTGTGTATAAGAAATCATTATTATTTGTGCTAGTGAAGTCACACAACTTAGTATTTTCAGGGTTGGCCATTTTAGCAGTAGTAAATTAAGCAAACTAGATAAAGTAAATGCAAGTAAACTAATTTTTTTTGTGTTTTTGATATAGCAAACAAGATAGCAAATAAAGTAAAGCTAGCAACTAATTTTTTTGTGTTTTGATATAATGCAGCAAACAAAGTAGTAAATAAAATAAAGCAAGACAAAAACAAAGTAAAGAGATTGAGAAGTGGAGACTCCCCTTGCGGCGTGTCTTGATCTCCCCGGCAACGGCGCCGGAAAATATGCTTGGCGCGTAGTTGACGTGGGAGTTAGAAATCTTTGTGGTGTAGCTTTTCTTCGGTTCCCGGCAACGGCGCCAGAAAATATGCTTGATGGCGTGTATTTCACACGTTCGTTGGGCAACCCCAAGAGGAAGGTATGATGCGCACAGCAGCAAGTTTTCCCTCAGAAAGAAACCAAGGTTGATCGAACCGGGAGGAGCCAAGAAGCACGTTGAAGGTTGATGGCGGCGGGATGTAGTGCGGCGCAACACCGGAGATTCCGGCGCCAACGTGGAACCTGCACAACACAACCAAAGTACTTTGCCCCAACGAAACAGTGAGGTTGTCAATCTCACCGGCTTGCTGTAACAAAGGATTAACCGTATTGTGTGGAAGATGATTGTTTGCAGAGAAAATAGTAAAAACAAGTATTGCAGCAGATTTGTATTTCAGTATTAAAGAATGGACCGGGGTCCACAGTTCACTAGAGGTGTCTCTCCCATAAGATAAAAGCATGTTGGGTGAACAAATTACAGTCGGGCAATTGACAAATAGAGAGGGCATAACAATGCACATACATGACATGATAAGTATAGTGAGATTTAATTGGGCATTACGACAAAGTACATAGACCGCCATCCAACTGCATCTATGCCTAAAAGTCCACCTTCAGGTTATCATCCGAACCCCCTCCAGTATTAAGTGTAGCGACCTCACCTTTCAAGGTGCCGATCTCTGTGCGTATCTGTGCTAGTCCCTGGATCAATCGCTAGCACACACAGTACAAGATGTAATACCAAGAAACAAGGGTCTTTATTACATCGTATGATCCAGAATTTACATAAAGGGATTACAAATTGCATAGCACAAGGCTAGCATATCATCAGAGTTTTACAACGAACAAACATAGACAGCATGGAGTCCTTCGTCTTCATGTGCCACAGGCGAGCATGTCGAGGATAGACTCGTAACCCTAAACTTCGTAACTCACTCGTCTTTCAAAACATCTGCAACATGAAAAGTTACAGCCACGAATGGTCAATACTTTGAATGTATTGGCAAGATGACACTATGGTGGACTCAAATGGCAACCTAACACTTAAGTGTACATTTGGCTGGTAGAGCTCAGGTATGATTTGCATAAAGCCAGTTTTCTCCTATCAATTGTCAAATCATTTTCTTCCCTTCTAATTAGGCGGTTCCATTGATAGAAATCAATGAACCTGGAATACCACTGATGGAAACCAGTGAATTCCTCCTACCCTTGTTCACCCATCAAATTTTAATTTAAGAAATTGGGATGAGGAGACTTTCGAACAGGATCCTTGTCAGTTCGCTCAAATTGTCCGTAACCGGGGACGCGGCTAAGTACTTAGATTTAACACTCGCGGAGGTTGTACAAATTTACCCACATGACCTAGTCTGTTCTTCTTCCATGATGCACATTTTGCTCAAATGGACAGATGTCGACTAGGACGAGACTTTTCCGAAGTGATCACCCAGACCATCCTCTACGGACCCGCTCCAACCTATATTCCCCTACATCATCATGTCGCGTAGGGTCCAGGTTCACACAACATACTCCGTCAAGCCAGAGCCCATATAGCATGTGGCTGTACGGTAAGCTAATGAGCAAGGTTGTCTATTATCTCTTTGTTCCTGGGTGGCCGTCCACAAGTGCGATGCACACGGCGGTTCATAGACATGACCCCGTTGCAACCACTCAACATAAACCAAGCAGAGCCACATTCCACCCAGGTAGTTCATTGAATTTAGTTGTTTTTCCATACCCACTACTAAAACATTTTCATTTTCATAGCATAGCTAAGCATCAACTAAATTCAATGGCGACAAAAATATGGTCAGGTGGAAGTAGATATCTACTGGGATTACAAAAGCAAAGCATATCCCTAGACTTACTACAAAAATTACTACGGTGCATGAATAAAATCTAGGACATTTGTGAGGGTGTGTCACTTGCCTTTTGGTGGTTGAAGATCGTTTCCTTTTCTCTCAATCAAAACACGTGGCTCTCCGCACAAACTATAAGATAAAAAAAATAGCACAACATAAACACACCATTCATAGCAACATAATCAAACAAGACAACAATCGAAAATCGCTCTATGGTACTAAGGTGTGGCATGAGGTTTGGCTTGCAAGATATGGTCTGGAGGTGTTGGATGGCGAGGTCATCAGGTCAAATTCTTAGAAGGAAATGGGTCAATTAAATATATTGGAAAGAATTGATAGGCTACAAAAGCATGGATAATTGGGATATGTATGATATTGGAACAACGTGAAATGTCTAAATGATATTGGTGGAACAATTTGATCATAGGATCTACTTTTACAAAAGGAAATCATGTTGAAAAGAATTATGGAATTAAAGTTGTAATGAAAATTCTCAAATTCCCATATTTGAATTTGGATAACTGAAAATAGGTTCAAATATTTTGGGGATGTTGTGCTACTAGATAGAGGGTTTCATTATCTTCTATTTGGAAAAGGAATCGATTAAAAAGGACCTACAGATTTCAAGTTATGACAAGTATTTTATATCTTTCGTTTGAAAAAACGAGCATTATATAATTTTCAAAACCTAAAACTAAAGATGTGATTCTGTTCTACAGGTTCTGAGGATTCCATGGGTATCAAATTTACCGAATTTGACTATGTAGAACTCAAGATATGATTTGTGCAAGTTCGCGACATTAGTTTGTAATTGATGGAAAAACAGAATTATAGAATATCCTGGACACATGACGTTTTTCTGAAACCTCTGCTATTCAGCTGAACTCAAGGCATGCATTCTTTCTCGTGGGATTCTGAATACATAGAGCAGAGGTAGAGAGATTACATTATTTGACTAACAGAATTCAGTTAGAGACCCTGATACTGAGGTGCATGCACAACAACGTGCGCTAGTCTAAACTAGTCAATCATTAACTAATGTACATGAATCGATCTTCAGGGAATTGGTGTAACGAAAGACGTGATCATCAGACTGCATGGCTAACATTTTCTATTGAAAGGTTACCATCTGATTGTTTATAACGTGGCTCAACGATATGAATCCATCGCTAAACACGGAACTGAAACAAAAAGGCATGGCCAGAACTATACCAGCGATCGGGCAGGTAGCCGATGTTCATGTTCGGGACGAAGGCGTTTGAACGGAAATCATCAGAGGAGCTTCCGACTGCGAATTAAACAGAAGAAGAAAAACAATTACCATCAGAGGGGCATAACGACGATAGAAAGAAAGGAGCAATTTAACGAGGCCCTGGTCCTCATGAACATGCCGACGATGCGGAACTTCGATGACGCAGTTCGCTCGGAGGACGTGCAGCACTTGGGCGCTGTTTGATGGAGAAACTAAATGAAAACGAGTGGAAAATTGGGAACTGCTTTTAGAGAGGGGATCCACCCGACGGGACGCCGAACTAGACATGACAGCCGTTTTGCTCCAGCATTCATGCGATTTAAAGAGCACTAAAGTGGGGTCTTAATGCCATGAATTGAACCGTTGTCAAATGAGGAGTAATTTTCGTGTTTAAGGTGCGGCGTTTAGATGTCTAGAATTGATGGAATCACGAGGGAGAGGTAGCTGTGAGATGCGTTCATTTTCTGATCGTGAGTGCAGAGGAGGAAGACGAGCGAGGGGAGCTGTTCGGCTGATCAGGTTGGACTACTTGGGTAAGGTTTGGTGCGGCCCAATTAGGTTGGGTTTTTTTTTCTTTTTTTTTTATTATTTTCTGTTTTATTTTGTAACATATTCAAAACTCTTTTTGATTCAAAACGTTTAGATTTTTTTTTGAATGAAGTACCAATGTACAGCTCATCCAAGATTGAGCACGTAGCACTATTTTTACTTTAACATAAATTTAGAAAAATCAAAATATTGCATGTAGGCATATATGACCATTCTATGCACAATTTTAAAATAGGGTTTGTTTTCAAATAAAAACGAAGACTTATGAAATCTCCACTTTTAGAAAAGTGTTTTAAACTAATACACAAAAGTTTAAATTCCCTGTGGAATTACAATCAAGACAACAAACAAGCATATATTTTATTTTTATTTCACATTCCAAAATTTGGAAAATTTTGGGATGTGACATTAAGTTGCAAAGCAACAGACAATTGCATTAAGTATGGTGCGTAATGTAATCAAAAACTACATCCTCGGACATAGCGCCAATGTTTTATCCCTAGTGGCAACAGCACAACACAACCTTAGAACTTTCATCACTCGTCCCAGTGTCAATGCGGGCATGAACCCACTATCGAGCATAAATACTCCCTCTTGGAGTTAAAAGTAAAAACTTGGCCAGAGCCTCTACTAGTAACGGAGAGCATGCAAGATCATAAACAACACATATGTAATAACTTGATAATTAACATGACATGGTATTCTCTATCCATCGGATCCCGACAAACACAACATATAGAATTACAGATAGATGATCTTGATCATGTTAGGCAGCTCACAAGATCCAACAATGAAGCACAATGAGGAGAAGACAACCATCTAGCTACTGCTATGGACCCATAGTCCAGGGGTGAACTACTAACTCATCACTCCGGAGGCGACCATGTTGACATCGATTTTGTCCTAAACTGAAAAAACAGAGGCGATAATTATATCAAATATGATAAGTTAAAAGTAAACAACGCAATTTTCAAAAGGGAGCATGTTTCCTAATAATCGTATACAAATTTACATATGCTTCCCCAACAACGGTGTTGGTCTAAAATTGACTTAAATTCACGACATCGCGGGTGACACTGAATTTTCGAAATGTTCAACCATGGTGTAATAGTCGGCTTTAGCCCGGCAAGCTTGTAAGATATGGTCGTGCCGAACTTAAATAAATGAAAAATTATATGCAAAATATTTCACGATGCTAGAGTTAGCTAATTCATATATTTTACTAGCTAGCTAACCAATCCATATCGTATATGCAATAGCTTGAAATACTACGTCCAGCCTTAATCCGTGCACGCATGGATTTAGCTGCACCGCTGCTTGATTAACCTAGAGTACACTAATCAGCCCATGTCCACAAGCAAGACAATGCGTTGAGGCAGGCAGCTTATCCCGGCTAACTAGCTGGTTATTAAATTACCAAAGCCCAATAGAGAATACATAGGAAAAGGCTGACCGCACAAAGATCTACTCGGTCACGATGCCTGCTCGGCCAAGTTTCCTAGGCCTGCATGATCGAGAGATCGTGGGCACGTTCCCACGATTTTTCTTACGGTATGGCTCAGCTATATAAGAACCGTCTCAGTCCATTGCTTCTTCCAATCAAGACATCAAGGACGAATCACAAAATCACGAATCGCAAATCGATCACAATCACCGGCGCTTGTGCTTGCCTACCATAGCTCGCCCAGTGCCCACACATACATATACGCTGCTGCTGACTCCATACGTCGCCGGCCGCTTCCGTCGTTCGTCGCTGCGTCGCTCGCCTCCGGCCACTCGACATACACCCTACCATAAGTGTTGTTGTCTAGTTGCCGTAGGACAGCACCAGTCCGAACATCGCCGCTGCATCTTCCGTTCATCTTCAACGATAAGGTGAGAAAAGGATGCACTGGCTCTACGTATTGCTCTAGAGAAGGAAGCGAATATACTTCTAGCTCCATATTCTGATGCTTGCTTACATGCCGTAGATGCTTTAGGCTGCTCAAACTACTCAAATTAATCTACCTCCTTGTTTTGGTCTCATGGTGAAATCCCATGATGATACAGATCAGGATAATCAACTAAATCCTTAATTTGGTCTCATAGTGATCTTCGATTCTATGATGATACAAGTAAGGTACACCTAATAAAATTCATCTTGTTTTGGTCACATGATAATTATAATCCATGCTGATACAAATCAACTGCAGAATTAAGATAAATGAAATGCTGCCAAATTTGATCGCTCATACTAGTTCTCCTTAGTCTCAGCTAGGTTGATATTTTCTCCTTGGTTTGGTCGTATGGTGACTTTTTGTCCCTTGCTGATACAAATCAGGGCCTGGCTATTATCTACCATACATATATCTCTCGTGATAGAAGCATGATAAAATATTTAAACAAAGTTATTTGAACCCTGAATTCGCATATACCTTGAGTTAATGATTCATGCATGATTTAACTCTGTATAATTAAACTGAATGCATGATGCTTGGTTACGCTGGGTGCATATACCCTATGCCACACTAGTGCTGATTAATACAACTAAACATAAACTGCATTTGGTCATACTATATATGAGCCTAGTGCCGCACCATGCTAGTAATGATACAAGTGTAGTAAACCAAATGCTGTTTGCATAGCACCCACCTAGCTAACAACACTGATCAGTATAGTGTCTACCTAGGTAAAATAAAACTGGACGCATGTTGTTCTATTCATATTAGACTAGGCAGGCACTTCATACGGATGCATGCATTAGTCGAGCCAGAGATAATGTCTTATATTCATTTTGCGCTAAATATAAAATAGTGCATCTGTTCCAAATGAAAATATTCATGCATGACATTTGCTTTATATATTAGTCTCATATCGCTAGACTAATAATTGCATCATGCCCATGAAAAATAGATCGACTTATATTCTTGTTCGGTCACACTACATGCTATGCTCTGTTAGTGATGATACAGACAAGAGAAAATATCCATACTTCGCTCGGTTATACTACACGTGGGCATATTGCTACACGGCGCTAGTAATAATACAAGTGAAGTGACATCTAATAAAATATGGTCATATAGAAACACTAGTCTCTCATACAAAACTAGTGAATTATCATAGGTGTTAAAATCATATTGCACCATCAAGTTGCATGCATATACTCAATGATAGTCAGCATGCTCATAAATCAACATATACTCTTGTTTGGTCACACTATATGCTATGCTGTGTTAGTGATGATGCAACAAGAAGAAAGAACCATACTTCACTCAGTTATGCTACACGTGGGCATATTGCTACACGGCGCTAGTACTAGTACAAGTGAAGTGAAACTTAATGAAATTTGTCCATATATAAACACTAGTCTTTCATACAAAACTAGTGCATTAGCATAGATGGCGAAATCATATCGCACCATCATTTTGCATGCATATATCCAATATAAATCTAGCATGCTTACAAATCAACATATACTTTTGTTGGTCACACTGCATGGTATGCCATGTTAGTGATGATACAAACAAGAGGAAACTACCATATCTCAATTAGTTAGGCTACAGGCTAGTTATAATACAAGCGAAGCCAAAGTTAATGAAATTCTCATAAGGCATACCTATCTAAGAAACATAGGATAAAATCACGCCTAACCAAATCAATTTGCATTTTGTACTACCCATCATACTAGTAATATAAAATGAAGTTGAGTAGAAACTGAACTTGTTGCATGTTAAAAGATATAGCATGCGTCATGTATTGTCCAATAGTTGTTTGGTTTAATTATCAGGCCACGAAATACTAAATCATGGTACAATTTAAATATGTACATCAAAGTCTAGCTAGACGAGTCTCTAAAATAGACGGGTCTAGTCTCCGATGCGATATAAAATAAATTTCTTATATGAGCTTCCATGCTCCAAAATTCAAATATGAAAGCCTGCATATATACGCTAGTATAAATGCTCCCAAAAATGGTTTAGCACCACATTACAGTATCTACTTGCGTATGCATCAACACGTACGCAAGACCTAAATTAAAGAAACGCATTGCTGGTACTGGAATACTTGAGTACTACATCCGCTAGTTAAAGAAATAGGAATCAACTATACGTATCTGCTGCTACATGCACGTATAGATGGTCTGGCGTATGATCTATGTTAAAATTGCATGCACCATTTTGGATGCTCTTCATAGTCGGTCTATCATCATGAAACAACTTCATAACTAATTGGGCAACATACTTCATGGTTAATATGCCGACCAATGAGTTCGTATCAGATGCATATATATTACCTGTACTTCTAATATTAGTGCAAGTGCAAAACATGACATATGCTATGAAATCATATGATAATTTAAAGAAGACTTAGAAGGCTCCCCCGAGCACGCCGGCGTCGACGACAGCGAGGAGGACTTAGTCTTTAGTATATTTTGTAATAGTCATAGGATGTAATCCTTCGTAATGGATATGTTGGAATTCTTAATCAGGGGTTTTCTCTCCGGAGATGTAATTAACAGTTCTTTTATGTAAATGTGAAAGTTCTGGAAATAAAGTACCTGCAATGTTTGATATCTTTTATTTATCTTATGCACTGCGCATTTATAATTACTATCTGTCTCTATGACGTGGACGCGTACATTAGTTACTTTTGTCACCACCATTTTCCCGTCATCAGACCATGGCGGTGTAGAGTCCTCCGGGAGATGAATCCCCTCTCCGGCAGGGTGCCGGAGGAGATCTCCAGAATCCCCCGAGATGGGATCGGCGGCGGCGGCGTCTCGCATAGGTTTTCCGTATCGTGGTTTTTCCGCATCAGGGGTTTCGCGACGGAGGCTTTAAGTAGGCGGAAGGGCAGAGTCGGGGGCCTGACGAGGGGCCCACACCACAGGGCGGCGCGGGCCCCCCCTAGGCCGCGCCGCCTTGTGGTCTGGCCACCTCGTGGCCCCACTTCGTATGTTCTTCGGTCTTCTGGAAGCTCCGTGGAAAAATAGGCCCCTGGGTCTTTGTTTCGTCCAATTCCAAGAATATTTCGTTACTAGGATTTACGAAACCAAAACAGCGTAAAACGAGAACTTGCACTTCGGCATCTTGTTAATAGGTTAGTTCCAGAAAATGCACGAATATGACATAAAGTGTGCATAAAACATGTAGGTATCATCAATAATATGGCATAGAACATAAGAAATTATCGATACGTCGGAGACGTATCAGAGAAGTAGGAGACGTACTGGCCGACCTGCAGCCTCCGCAGCACCTGGCGAGTCTTGGTGTGCTGGTCCTCGTCGTCGATGCCGACGTCGCTGCCAGACACCTGATCCATATCAAACGGGAACTATGAGTGAATGAGTTGCAACGATGACTAACGTGCATGACAACAAAGTAAGGAAAAACAGAGCCAGCCTCAGTTAGAGTGGACACGATTATATGTCTACAGCTTTGTACACAACAATGGTTCGCTGAACCCACCCTGTAAAAATTTGTGCCCAACGATTCATCATAGGCAAAGAAACAGATTCCAGATCTGAATTTGAACAGATTCCAGATTATTTGCAAAATTAAATGGTTGATATCTTTTGATTCGTGCATAAAATAACTGATTGAGATCCCATGATTACTTGCATAAATTAACTGATTGAGATCCCATTATTACTTGCATAAATTAACCGAACGGCCTCCAAATCTTGAACGAAATCAAGAAGGGATCAAAGCAAAATGGAAAAAAAATCGGCGCAAATATTAACCCAATACTCATCCATCTACAGATCGGCACTAATAGTTACTAGGGAACCAGCAAAAATAGGGTTCAAAAAGGAATGGGGAACAAAAAAGGGAGCAAACCATAGTTACCTCGTTCCATGGGTCGTCCATGAAGGTGTCGTAGGGGTTCGGAGGCGAGATGTACGGCACCTCCTCATAGGGGTCCCATCCCGGCGGGATCCGACCGCCACCGGCGGCGGCGACGGCCGTTGAGGGGACGGCGTCGAAGAGGGAGGCGTCGCGCTTGGAGCCGACGGCGTCATGGACGATGGGATTCGCATTCTCTTTGTCCATCTCGCCGGCAGAGAGGGAGAGGGTTTTTTGCTTTGGAGAAGATCATGGGACATGAGAGGAGGCGTTGTATGAGCGAGTGAGAGTGACAGAGATAGTGCGAGGAGGCGTCTATAAAGGCGAGGGGTGGTTAATGCAACCCGCGTCCTACGCGTCCACCATTGAACGTCTGCACGTCTTGGGCTTCTGCAACGCGACACGCGTCCACGATTGCACGTCTTCGACTTCTGCAACGCGACCCGCGTCTAAGCGTCAACAATTGCACGTCTTCCACTTCTGCACCACAAAACGCGTACTCGAGTCTAACCCTGGAAATTTAGTTACTCATTTTCAACCCTGGAGTAGCATTTTTTGTGTGCTCAGTTTTCCCTTGAGTACTAATACTAGCTAGTGCAATATACTCAGTTTTACCTCAAGTGGATGGTCAACAGAGAGTCAACAAATGGGATTAACTAGTTAAATGAGACACCAAATGGGATTATAAGACTTACTTATTAGTTTTCACGTGTTAAACTTGTCTAAATCGTGGTCAAACCTAGGATTTGACCAAGATTCAAATGGGCAGAAAATTCAAAAAAAAAACAGAAAAATGAAAAACCAAAGCACATAGTCTTCTTATGTCATATAGTAAGCATTAAAGTTGATAAACAATGACTAGACATATTCAAACCGTACAAATCATGTATCTACCCTCTAACCCCTAAACTATGTCTTATGAAGTCAAGAATGAAGAGAAGTGGTTTTGGGTTTCAAACATGGAAATTTCAAAAACCTTCCAAAAAACTTCATTTTAGACTGACTAAGAAGGATACATGCTTCCCTTTTCATTTTCATGTTTTAAACTTGTTTAAATCTTGGTCAAAACTAGGATTTGACCAAGATTCAAATGGGCATCAAAATTTAAAAAAAATCAGAAAAATGAAAAACCAAAGCACATAGTTTTCTTATGTCATATAGTAAGCATTCAAGTTGATAAACAAGGTCTATACATATTCAAACCAGACAAATCATGTTTCTATACCCCTAACCCCGAAACTCTGTCTTATGAAGTCAAGCATGAAGAGAAGTGGTTTTGGGTTTCAAACATGGAAATTTCAAAAACCTCCCAAAAGCTTCATTTTAGAGTGACTAAGAAGGATCCATGCTTACCTTTGCATTTTCATATTTAAAACTTGTTTAAATCATTGTCAAACCTAGGATTTGACCAAGATACAAATGGGCACAAAATAAAAAAAAATCAGAAAAATGGAAAACAAAAACACATAGTCTTCTTATGTCATATCGTAAGCATTCAAGTTGATAAACAAGGTCTAGATATATCCAAACCAGACAAATCATGTATCTACCCCTTGTCGATCTTATGAAGTCAAGCATGAAGAGAAGTCGTTTTGGGTTTGAAACATGGAAATTTAAAAAACCTCCCACAAGCTTCATTTTAGAGTAACTAAGAAGGATACAGACTTCCCTTTTCATTTTCATGTTTTAAACTTGTTTAAATCATGGTCAAACCTAGGATTTGACCAAGATTCAAATGGGTATAAAAATTTAGAAAAAATCAAAAGAATGAAAAACCAAACCACATAGCATTCTTATGTCATATAGTAAGCATTCAAGTTGATAAACAAGGTGTAGACATATTCAAACCAGAAAAATCATGTATATATCTACCCCTAACCCTAAACTCTGTCTTATGAAGTCTAGCATGAAAAGAAGTCGTTTTGGGTTTCAAACATGGAAATTTCAAAAACCTCCAAAAAGCTTGATTTTAGAGTGACTAAGAAGGATACATGCTTCCATTTTCATTTTCATGTTTTAAACTTGTTTAAATCTTAGTCAAACCTAGGATTTGACCAAGATTCAAATGGGTATAAAAATTTAGAAAAAATCAAAATAATGAAAAATCAAAGCACATAGCATTCTTATGTCATATAGTAAGCATTCAAGTAGATAAACAAGGTGTAGACATATTCAAACCAGAAAAATCATGTATATATCTACCCCTAACCCTAAACTCTGTCTTATGAAGTCAAGCATGAAGAGAAGTGGTTTTGGGTTTCAAACATGGAAATTTCAAAAAACTCCCAAAAACTTCATTTTAGAGTGACTAAGAAGGATACATGCTTGGCTTTTCATTTTCATGTTTTATACTTGTTTAAATCTTGGTCAAACCAAATGTGCATCAAAATTCCAAAAAAATCAGAAAAATGAAAAACCAAAGCACATAGTTTTCTTATGTCATATAGTAAGCATTAAAGTTGATAAACAAGGTCTAGACATATTCAAACAAGAAAAATCATGTATCTACCCCCGAACCCTAAACTCTGTCTTATGTAGTCAAGCATGAAGAGAAATGGTTTTGGGTTTCAAACATGGAAATTTCAAAAACCTCCGAAAAACTTCATTTTAGAGTGACTAAGAAGGATACATGCTTCCCTTTTCATTTTCATGTTTTAAAATTGTTTAAATCTTGGTCAAACCTAGGATTTGACAAGATTCAAATAGGCATAAAAGTTCAGAAAAAAAATCAAAAGAATGAAAAACCAAAGCACATAGAATTCTTATGTCATATAGTAACCATTCAAGTTGATAAACAAGGTGTAGACATATTCAAACCAGAAAAATCATGTATCTACCCTTAACCATAAACTTTGTCTTGTGAAGTCAAGCATGAAGAGAAGTGGTTTTGGGTTTCAAACATGGAAATTTCACAAACCTCCCAAAAGCTTCGTTTTACAGTGAATAAGAAGTATCCATGCTTACCTTTTCATTTTCATGTTTTAAACTTGTTTAAATCTTGGTCAAATGTAGGATTTAACCAAGATTCAAATGGGCATAAAAAATCAGACAAAAATCAGAACAAATGAAAAACCAAAGAACATAGCCTTCATATGTCATATATGTATTAAGCATTCAAGTTGATAAACAAGGTCTAGACATATTAAAACCATAAAAAGCATGTATCTACCCGGCCCTAGCTAACCCTAAACTCATATGTCTTATGAAGTCAAGCATGAAGAGAAGTGTGGTTTTGGGGTTCAAACATGGACATTTCAAAAACCTCCCAAAAGCTTCATTCATTTTAGAATGACTAAGAAGGATTCATTCTTATCTTTTCTTTTCATGTTTTAAACTGATTCAAACCTTGGTCAAACCTAAGATTTAACCAAGATTCAAATGAGCATAAAAATTCAGAAAAAAATCAAAAAATGAAAAACCAAAGCACATATATAGCCTTCGTATGTCATACTAGCACAATGCCGTGCGTTGCTACGGGTATACCAATTTTGTTATTATTGAATGCAAATGATCAACATAAACACATCTTATATTCATTCAACTCAAAACTTGCTCGCGTGGTTAGAATATTTTTTGTGAGCTCTAGCAGGTTCACCTATTGGTTCATTTTTATATTTCTAACTGTTTGCATTTTGCTGTCTTTATTGGCCCATCAGCATAGTTGAACTTAGTACTGATAATACCCTGATGTGTGATGGGTTATTCTGCCATCACTTCAATGGATGAAATGCGGTGTGTCTTTAGTAGGTACTGTACATATCCTTGTGAAATGTTTACTTTTTGTTGTTGTTGTATTTTGAATCTATTTACTTATAGGTGTGTTCATTATCTTTTGCTATCCGAGATCACTATTTTCATGCCATTTACCCTATAGTTTGTCTTATTAATAGAGTCTTACCTTTGTTTAATTTGCGCTTGCTTGCTGACTTACGTGCAATGCGTTTTCACTCTTCATTTACAGTTTCTTGAAGATTTTGATGTTTTTACCGAAAACAATAATGTTTTGTTTTAATATTCTTCGAGGCCCAAAATTTTGACCTTATCGAATGCCAAAAGTTCTGATCCGTCCACATATAACTAAATATTTATCGTTCCATTGAGCGGTAACAGTTCCCAAATTCTGAGACAGAAGACTACTACATAGTACACACAATGTTTTTTTTTCGTAGCTAGTAAGTGTACAATTTGTAACCAAAAAACCCATCTACCCCAATTTGAGGATGGACGCGCATGCAACCCGGAAAATGAGCACAGTTATCTCGTGATCGCCGGTCGCGGTGAGCGGTTGGGTACGAGGCTACTGCTGTGCAACTTCAGATTCATCATGGGTGACTTGTTCTTCACGCTTATTCGCATCTCCAGCGCCTTCCTGTCATAGTATTTTGGAGGCAACGGCAGGATCCAACGTTACCTCTTCTTTGTGGCGATGTCCTTTGTCTGTTCCTACGCCGGAATAACGTGTTGGCGGCCACCGTGACAAGCTTCGGCGCCTCGTCCAGCGATCACTCCCTGGTGGTCACGTCCAGCGGCGCCCCGAAGTAGGCACCGCCGCCCATCTCCTTCCAGCCTTGTCTGCATGGTGTGGGCGAGCCATGTAGGAGACGTCCGCCCCGTCAGCAGCTGCATGCCTGCAGCACCATGTGTGTCAAGCGCGTACATGTTGGACTTCACCGGCACCCGTATGCTAGTACTCCAGGTTGATGTCTGATACGTCTCAAACGTATCTATAATTTCTTATGTTCCATGCTACTTTATTGATGATACTCACATGTTTTATACACATTATATGTCATTATTATGCGTTTTCCGGAACTAACCTATTGACGAGATGCCGAAGGGCCAGTTGCTATTTTCTGCTTGTTTTTGGTTCCGAAATCCTAGTAAGGAAATATTCTCGGAATTGGACGAAATCAATGCCCGAGCATCCTATTTTTCCACGAAGCTTCCGAACACCCGAGAGCCACCGGAGGGGAGCCCCGGTGGGCCCGGATGATAGGGCGGCGCGGCCGGGGCCCGGGCCGCGCCCCTCGTTGTGTCGCCGCCTCGTCGACCTTCCGACTCCGCCTCTTCGCCTATATAAAGGTCCCTGACCTAAATCTTCGATACGGAAAAGCCACGGTACGAGAAACCTTCCAGAGCCGCCGCCATCGTGAAGCCAAGATCTGGGGGACAGGAGTCTCTATTCCGGCACGCCGCCGGGACGGGGAAGTGCCCCCGGAAGGCTCCTCCATCGACACCACCGCCATCTTCATCAACGCTGCGGTCTCCCATGAGGAGGGAGTAGTTCTCCATCAAGGCTCGGGGCTGTACCGGTAGCTATGTGGTTAATCTCTCTCCTATGTGCTTCAATACAATAATCTCATGAGCTGCCTTACATGATTGAGATTCATATGATGATGCTTGTAATCTAGATGTCATTATGCTAGTCAAGTGGGTTTTACTTATGTGATCTCCGGAGACTCCTTGTCCCACGTGTGTAAAGGTGACAAGTGTGTGCACCGTGTGGGTCTCTTAGGCTATATTTCACGGAATACTTATTCACCGTTATGAATGGCATAGTGAAGTGCTTATTTATATCTCTTTATGATTGCAATGTGTTTTGTATCACAATATATCTATGTTCTACTCTAGTGATGTTATTAAAGTAGTTTATTCCTCCCGCACGGTGTAATGGTGACGAGTGTGTGCATCGTGTAGTACTTGGCGTAGGCTATGATTGTGATCTCTTGTAGATTATGAAGTTAACTATTGCTATGATGGTATTGATGTGATCTATGCCTCCTTTCGTAGCGTGAAGGTGACAGTGTGCATGCTATGTTAGTACTTGGTTTGGTTATGTTGATCTGTCATGCACTCTAAGGTTATTTAAATATGAACATTGAATGTTGTGGAGCTTGTTAACTCCGGCATTGAGGGTTCGTGTAATCCTACACAGTTAGTGGTGTTCATCATCCAACAAGAGGGTGTAGAGTCTAGCATCTATCTATTTATTCCGTTATGTGATCAATGTTGAGAGTGTCCACTAGTGAAAGTATGATCCCTAGGCCTTGTTCCTAAATACTGCTATCGCTGTTTGTTTACAGTTTTACTGCATCTTTACTTCCTGCAATATTACCCACTGTTCAAAAACTAGGCCGATTCAACGATTACTAGGCCGATTAATCGCTACTAGGGGCTTAACCGTGTCGATTACCATTAATCTCTTGTGTTAATCCTTTAGCCCGATTAATCAGTCCGAAAGTCCGATTACTAGGTATTTTCCCGATTAACTACCACACTTGGTCAAAAAATTAACAATATTTTCAATGCATATCGCTAATACATGCGTTACCCCTCCCCAATAAAGTAGATTTTGCGAAGCTCCCGCTTGATTGCAGCCTCCAGTAGCTTCATTTCTACTATTGCCAAATAGTTTCTTGCCCTCCCAGACCAGTTACTCATAGTTTCCCAGACCTCAGATACAGGAGCTCGATCACCATGAGGAGCTCGTCCAGGAACTAGAGGACGCCTTCAATAGGTTAGGTGGTTGAGGTGTAAGAGGGGTCGTACCCTAGGTAGGTTGTGGGAGAATATAAACTTCAGATGTGAGAGGAGAAGAAGTGGAAGGAAGGAACGCGGCTTCAGCTAGTGGATCCTGATTCGCTCCTAGCCTTAAAGATTATGTCATGGAGGAGAAGCGTACAAGTTTTTCTACGATTTTAGGCTTTAGAGAAGTAGGGAGAGACATATAGAGGCTCTTATACTATTATTTTTCTTATATAAATTTTTTAAGTGCTAATTTGTGTAGGTTGCACCGATTAATAGCCGGCCGATTAAATCAGTTAATCGTCCGAATTCTGATTAATCTCTAATCCCAAGCCGGCCGAGCAGTTAATGATTACCGATTTTCTTAACATTGATATTACCACCATCAACCACACACCAGTCCTGGATAGCAAAGCACTTTTCTGGTGCCGTTGCTACTGCTCGCATTTATTCATACCACCTGTATTTCACTATCTCTTCGCTGAACTAGTGCACCTATTAGGTGTGTTGGGGACACAAGAGACTTCTTGCTTTGTGGTTGTAGGGTTGCTTGAGAGGGATATCTTTGACCTCTTCCTCCCTGAGTTCGATAAACCTTGGGTGATCCACTTAAGGGAAACTTGCTCGCTGTTCTACGAACCTCTGCTCTTGGAGGCCCAACACTGTCTACAAGAATAGAAGCATCCGTAGACATCAAGCACTTTTCTGGCGCCGTTGCCGGGGAGGAAAGGTAAAAGGCACTCATACTCCGGTCCCAGGTAAAAGTACTTTTCTGGCACCATTGTGTGAGTGTTCGAAGCTATTTCCTTTAGATCCTGCAATAGCATCTTTTTTTTTCTTGTTTACACTAGTAAGGCATAATGGAAAACAACAAAAATATGAGAGATCTTTATGAACTTTATCTTGAATTAGGACATGATGTGTTTGAAGAGAGAATTAAAAAACCCATGGATCTTTATATGCATGCTAATGGGAATGTTATTAATATGAATGCTTTGAACACTATTGTTGCTAATGCTATGGAAAATTCTAAGCTTGGGGAGGTCGGTTTTGATGAAAATGATCTCTTTAGCCCTCCGGGTATTGAGGAGAAAGTTTATGTTGATTATGATATGCCTCCTATTTATGATAATGATAGTGGTCTTTTGGTGCCGCCTACTATGGAGGATAAATTTAATTATGATGATACTATACCTCCTATATTTGATGATGAGAATAATAATGATAGCTACTTTGTTGAATTTGCTCCCACTACAACTAATAAAATTGATTATGCTTATGTGGAGAGTAATAATTTTATGCATGAGACTCATGATAAGAATGTTTCATTTGATAGTTATATTGTTGAGTTTGCTCATGATGCTACTGGATATTATTATGAGAGAGGAAAATATGGTTGTGGAAGTTTTCATGTTACTAAAACACCTCTCTATATGCCTAAAATTTTGAAGTTACACTTGTTTTATCTTTCTATGCTTGTTGCATTATGCTTCATCAATTTGTTTATTTACAAGATTCCTATGCATAGGAAGCATGTTAGGCTTAAATTTGTTTTGAATTTGCCTCTTTATGCTCTCTTTTGCTTCAACTACTATTTCTTGCGAGTGCATCATTAAAACTGCTGAGCCCATCTTAATGGCTATAAAGAAAGAACTTCTTGGGAGATAACCCATGTGTTTATTTTGCTACAGTACCTTTGTTTTATATTTGAGTATTGGAAGGTGTTACTACTGTAGCAACCTCTCCTTATCTTAGTTTTGTTGCATTGTTGTGCCAAGTAAAGTCGTTGATAGTAAGGTTCATACTAGATTTGGATTACTTGCGCGAAAGCAGATTTCTTTCTTTGTCACGAATCTGGGCCTAATTCTCTGTAGGCAACTCAGAAAATTATGCCAATTTACGTGAGTGATCCTCAGATATGTACGCAACTTTCATTCAATTTGGGAATTTTCATCTGAGCAAGTCTGGTGCCTCAATAAAATTCTTCTTTACGGACTGTTCTATTTTGACAGATTCTGCCTTTTATTTCGCATTGCCTCTTTCGCTGTGTTGGATGGATTTCTTTGTTCCATTACCTTCCAGTAGCTTTGAGCAATGTCCAGAAGTGTTAAGAATGACTGTATCACCTCTGAACATGTGAATTTTTGATTATGCACTAACCCTCTAATGAGTTTGCTTTAAGTTTGGTGTGGAGGAAGTTTTCAAGGGTCAAGAGAGGAGGATGATACAATATGATCAAGAAGAGTGAAAGCTCTAAGCTTGGGGATGCCCCGGTGGTTCATCCCTGCATATTTCAAGAAGACTCAAGCATCTAAGCTTGGGGATGCCCAAGGCATCCCCTTCTTCATCGACAAATTTATCAGGTTCCTCCCTTGAAACTATATTTTTATTCAGTCACATCTTATGTACTTTACTTGGAGCGTCTGTTTGTTTTTGTTTTTGTTTTTGTTTGAATAAATACTTGTGTGGGAGAGAGACACGCTCCGCTGTTGCATATGAACACATGTGTTCTTCGCTTTATCTTTTAGTGTTCATGGCGAAGGTTGAAACTGCTTCATTAATTGTTATATGGTTGGAAACGGGAAATGCTGCATGTGGTAATTGGTATGATGTCTTGAATAATTTGATACTTGGCAATTGTTGTGCTCATATAGATCATGTTTAAGCTCTTGCATCATGTACTTTGCACCCATTAATGAAGAACTACATAGAGCTTGTTAAAATTTGGTTTGCATGATTGGTCTCTAGAGTCTAGATATTTTCTGGTTAAGGTGTTTGAACAACAAGGAAGACGATGTAAAGTCTTATAATGCTTACAATATGTTCATATGTGAGTTTTGCTGCACCGTTTCATACTTGAGTTTGCTTCAAACAACCTTGCTAGCCTAGCCTTGTATTGAGAGGAATTCTTCTCGTGCATCCAAATCCTTGAGCCAAGTACTATGCCATTTGTGTCCACCATACCTACCTACCACATGGTATTTCTCTGCCATTCCAAAGTAAATTACTTCATGTGCTACCTTTAAACAATTCAAAACTTTATTACTTCTTATTTGTGTCAATGTTTTATAGCTCATGAGGAAGTATGTGGTGTTTTATCTTTCAATCTTGTTGGGCAGCTTTCACCAATGGACTAGTGGCTTCATCCGCTTATCCAATAATTTTGAAAAAAGAGCTGGCGTGGGGTTCCCAGCCCCCAATTAATCAACCTTCATTAATAATTCTCTTCACATGTTTTGCTCCGATTCATCAGTAAGCAACTTAATTTTGCAAATAGACACTCCTTCATGGTATGTGAATGTTGGAAGGCACCCGAGGATTCGGTTAGCCATGGCTTGTGTAAGCAAAAGGTTGGGAGGAGTGTCAACCATAAATAATGAAACTAAAATACATGTGTAAACAAAAGAGAAGAGGGATGATCTACCTTGCTGGTAGAGATAACGTCCTTCATGGGAGCCGCTCTTTGAAAGTCTGTTTAGCAAGGGGGTTAGAGTGCCCACTACCATTCGTTGACAACAACAAACACCTCTCAAAACTTTACTTTTATGCTCTCTATATGATTTCAAAACTTAAAAAGTTCTAGCACATGATTTAATCACTGCTTCCCTCTGCGGAGGGCCATTCTTCTACTTTATTGTTGAGTGAGTTTACCTATTCCTTCTACCTTAGAAGCAAACACTTGTATGAACTGTGTGCATTGATTCTTACATGTTTACCTATTGCACTTGTTATATTGCTTTGTGTTGACAATTATCCATGAGATATACATGTTACAAGTTGAAAGCAACCGCTGAAACTTACTCTTCCTTTGTGTTGCTTCAATGCTTTTAATTTGAATCTATTGCTTTATGAGTAACTCTTATGCAAGTCTTATTGATGCTTGTCTTGAAAGTATTATTCATGAAAAGTCTTTGCTATATGGTTCACATGTTTACTCATTGTCTTTACCATTGCTTTGAATCGCTGCATTCATCTCATATGCTTTACAATAGTATGATCAAGATTATGATAGCATGTCACTTAAGAAATTATCTTTGTTACCGTTTAACTACTCGAGGGCGAGTAGGAACTAAGCTTGGGGATGCTTGATACGTCTCAAACGTATCTATAATTTCTTATGTTCCATGCTACTTTATTGATGATACTCACATGTTTTATACACATTATATGTCATTATTATGCGTTTCCGGAACTAACCTATTGACGAGATGCCGAAGGGCCAGTTGCTGTTTTCTGCTATTTTTGGTTCCAGAAATCCTAGTAAGGAAATATTCTCGGAATCGGACGAAATCAATGCCCAGCATCCTATTTTTCCACGAAGCTTCCAGAACACCCGAGAGCCACCAGAGGGGAGCCCTGGTGGGCCAGATGATAGGGCGGCGCGGCCAGGGCCTGGGCCGCGCCCCCCTGTTGTGTCGCCGCCTCGTCGACCTTCCGACTCCGCCTCTTCGCCTATATAAAGGTCCCTGACCTAAATCTTCGATACGGAAAAGCCACGGTACGAGAAACCTTCCAGAGCCGCCGCCATCGCGAAGCCAAGATCTGGGGGACAGGAGTCTCGTTCGGCACGCCGCCGGGACGGGAAGTGCCCCGGAAGGCTCCTCCATCGACACCACCGCCATCTTCATCAACGCTCGCTGTCCCCCATGAGGAGGGAGTAGTTCTCCATCGAGGCTCGGGGCTATACCGGTAGCTATGTGGTTAATCTCTCTCCTATGTGCTTCAATACAATAATCTCATGAGCTGCCTTACATGATTGAGATTCATATGATGATGCTTGTAATCTAGATGTCATTATGCTAGTCAAGTGGGTTTTACTTATGTGATCTCCGGAGACTCCTTGTCCCACGTGTGTAAAGGTGACAGTGTGTGCACCGTGTGGGTCTCTTAGGCTATATTTCACAGAATACTTATTCAACTGTTATGAATGGCATAGTGAAGTGCTTATTTATATCTCTTTATGATTGCAATGTGTTTTGTATCACAATATATCCGTGTGCTACTCTAGTGATGTTATTAAAGTAGTTTATTCCTCCTGCACGGTGTAATGGTGACGAGTGTGTGCATCGTGTAGTACTTGGCGTAGGCTATGATTGTGATCTCTTGTAGATTATGAAGTTAACTATTGCTATGATGGTATTGATGTGATCTATGCCTCCTTTCGTAGCGTGAAGGTGACAGTGTGCATGCTATGTTAGTACTTGGTTTGGTTATGTTGATCTGTCATGCACTCTAAGGTTATTTAAATATGAACATTGAATATTGTGGAGCTAGTTAACTCCGGCATTGAGGGTTCGTGTAATCCTACACAGTTAGTGGTGTTCATCATCCAACAAGAGGGTGTAGAGTCTAGCATCTATCTATTTATTCTGTTATGTGATCAATGTTGAGACTGTCCACTAGTGAAAGTATGATCCCTAGGCCTTGTTCCTAAATACTGCTATCGCTGCTTGTTTACTGTTTTGCTGCATCTTTATTTCCTGCAATATTACCACCATCAACCACACACCAGTCCTGGACAGCAAAGCACTTTTCTGGTGCCGTTGCTACTGCTCGCATTTATTCATACCACCTGTATTTCACTATCTCTTCGCCGAACTAGTGCACCTATTAGGTGTGTTGGGGACACAAGAGACTTCTTGCTTTGTGGTTGCAGGGTTGCTTGAGAGGGATATCTTTGACCTCTTCCTCCACGAGTTCGATAAACCTTGGGTGATCCACTTAAGGGAAACTT